>NC_041380.1:349608671-349738721 GCF_002162155.2 Triticum dicoccoides
ATGGGAGGCTTAAGGCAATGTTATATTCATGCCCCAATCATGAGCTCTCAAGAGAAATTATTATCCAGATTTTTTATGCTCGGCTTTCTCATAATGATCAAACCATGCTTGATACTTCTTGTGCTGGTTCTTTTATGAAGAAGACTATTGAATTTCGGTGGGATTTTTTTGGAAATAATTAAACGCAACTCTGAAGACTGGGAACTCGACAAAGGTAAAGAGTCAGGTATTAAACTTAAGTATGATTGTGTTAAATCTTTTATGGACACCGATGCTTTTCAAAAGTTTAGCACTAAATATGGACTTGACTCTGAGATAGTAGCCTCCTTTTGTGAATCAATTGCTACTCATGTTGATCTCCCTAAAGAGAAGTGGTTTAAATATCACCCACCTATTAAAGAAGAAATTAAAGAACTGGTACCGGTTAAAGAAGAAACTATACTTTATAATGTTGATCCAGTTGTTCCTTCTGCTTATATAGAGAAACCACCTTTCCCTGTTAGGATAAAGGAACATGCTAAAGTTTCAACTATGGTTAACAAAAGCTATATTAGAACACCTAAACCTCATGAACAAATTAAAGTAGAACCTAGTATTGCTATGGTTAAAGATCTCTTGGAAGAAGATATGGATGGGCATGTTATTTAGTTTTGTGAAGAAGCTGCTAGAATTGCCAAACCTGATAAAAAAGATAAACATAGACATGTTGTTGGCATGCCCGTTATCTCAGTTAAAATAGCAGATCACTGTTATCATGGTTTATGAGAAATAGGTGCTAGCGTGAGTGCTATTCCTTACACCTTATATCAAGAAATTATGAATGACATAGCACCCGCAGATATAGAAGACATAGATGTTACTATTAAACTTGCTAATAGAGACACAATATCACTGATTGGGATTGTTAGAGATGTTGAAGTCTTGTGTGGGAAAATTAAATACCCTATTGATTTTCTTGTTCTTGGCTCCCCACAAGATGACTTTTGTCCCATTATCTTTGGTAGACCTTTCTTGAACCCCGTTAATGCTAGAATAGATTGTGAGAAGCAAACTGTCGGTGTTAGCTTTGGTGATGAGTCTCATGAATTTAATTTTTTCAAGTTTAGTAGAAAGCTTCATGAAAAAGAATTGCCTAGTAAGGATGAATTAATTGTCCCTGCTTCTATTTTTGTGCCACCTACTGATCCTTTAGAAAAATATTTGCTAGACCAAGAAAATGATTTACATATGCATGAAAGAAATGAAATAGATAACATTTTCTTTGAACAACATCCTCTGCTTAAACACAATATGCCTATTGAAACTCTAGGAGGTCCTCCCCCACCTAAAGGTGATCTTGTGTTTGAATTAAAACAATTGCCAGACACTTTGAAATATGCTTATCTTGATGAAAAGAAGATATATCATGTTATTATCAGTGCTAACCTTTCAGAACATGAAGAAGAAAGATTATTGAAAGTTCTAAGGAAGCACCGAGCTGCTATTGGGTATACTCTTGATGATTTAAAGGGCATTAGTCCCACTCTATGTCAGCACAAAATTAATTTGGAACCTAATGCTAAACCCGTTGTTGATCATCAACGTCAGTTAAACCCAAAAATGAAAGAAGTGGTAAGAACGGAAATATTAAAACTTCTGGAGGCAGGTATAATCCATCCTATAACTGATAGTAGATGGGTAAGTCTTGTTCATTGTGTCCCTAAGAAAGGAGGTATTACTGTTGTGACAGCCTGGTTTTTTCCCTCTCTTATCTGCTTGAATTTTCTTTTGAAAATTTTCTGAAACTTGGATTTTGAATCTTTTCATATGGACTTAAACACTTGGGCATCCTTGGCTTTCACCCAAGTGCTTCACTTCCCTCCCAAATCATCATTTCACTTCCGATCCACCCCAAAATAATCTTTGGAATATTTTCTTAAATGAAAAATATTCATTTTCTCTCAAAAAACCCTAAGCCATATCTGTTTGCTTCAAAGCAACCCCAATTTTTATGGCTCAGAAAAATCTGAAATAATTCACAAATATTCTGTGAACCCTAGGGCACCTTCCTGAGCGAAAATATCTCATCACTTTTTGGAATATTTTTGCTACAGAAAATCTTTTCTGTTCTGGACAGAAATGGTGGTTTCTACAGCAACTACCATTTTACTTGCTCCATTTGACCTGAACTTTCTGGTGCATCTTTACCTTAGTAACTTATAACTAGCCTCCAAAGCACAGCCTCAATCTCCCAGCCGTTTGACCACAGTAACTGTTCAAAGTTACTGGTCAGAAACTTACTTGGTTTGTAAAATCCTCTCTACTGCACCTGGATCCAAACCAAACCGTGGTAAACTTCAAAACCACCATGAACAACATGCCAGACATGATTTTTGGACGAAGGCTGGCTTGAGGAGAGAGTTCGCGCGGTGACCATGCGTGTCCACGATGCCAGGCATGCGTGTCGACGCGCTCTGGGTGTCGCCGAACGCTCTGTTCGCGCGTGCTCGCTTCCCTCGCCTGCCCGTGCGTGCCAAACCGCGCCACCATCATTGTCTCAACATCCTTAACTCCTCCCTGGCGCTCGCTGACGCCGGAGCTCGCCGCAACGAGCACGAGCAAGGTCCGGCCAGCCCAACAGTGCGGAGCGCACTGTGCTCGTCGCCATCCTCTTGATCCTGTGCTTGTCTCCGTCCGCCCACAGTGGCCGCGTGACCTCCGTCGCCTTCTCCCCCTCTCACTGATGCCGCTCGTCGCCGGGCGCCGTGGACAGGTGTCCACCGGCGAAGCCCAAAGCACCCTCGCCGCTCGCCTATAAATAGAGCCCCCCCAGCCTCCTCGAGCACCATCCAACACTCACACACACCCTACGATCGAGTAGGAAACCGAAGCCCGGCCGGGCAGGCCTCGGGCCGCCGTCCCCGAGCTCACGCTCGCCTGTGATCCCCTCTGGTCGCCACAATAGCTCCAGCCCCTCCCAGGCCTGGGCGACCCCTCCAGGGCCTCCGCCTCTCTTCGGTGAAGCCGTCTCGCCCGCTTGGTGCCCCTGGAGTGGCCTCTGATCGCCGTCTTCCTCAACTCCGACGACCTCCTCGTTCTGCCTCCGCTTGCGAGGTTGATTCTGACGCCGTCCGACCACCCCTAGCCACGCTACGGGTACGGGCAGGTGCACCATCGTCCCCTCTCTCCATCCCTCCCTCTCGTTTGGGCCAAGGAGCCCTCGTCGCCGGCAAGAGCTCCAGCGAAGCCGCGACCTTCTCTGTTTCTTTCTCCCTCTTCCCCCACCTGACTAGCGGGGCCCGCTAGTCAGCCACTCTGTACGCGCGCGAAGCGGTACGAGTGGTGGCACCCCTGGGCTTTACGCCTTCGACGTCACCCCCCCAGTCTGTTTCTTTTTATTCAAATTCATTTGAATTTATAGAACACTTCAAACAGTTATAACTCTTCAACCATAAGTCCAAATGAATTCATTCTTTTTGCATTGTGTTCTTTGATAAGAAATCTAGCAGCTCACCAAAGATGAGATTTTTCTGAGCTGTTTAGAATTTCTGGTGATTTTCAGAAGAGTTCTTGATATTTGCTTTTTGTGTTTAAATTTTTTTCAGAGGGTGAGGCTTGTCTTGAGGATCACCAGAAGGCTTGTGAACCTCATCTGCACTAAGGCAAGCCACAGCAACATTTTCATGGTGCCATTTCAATATTTGTGATATTCTTACTTGAATGAAATGATTAATCCATGCATTTAAATAATTATTGAGTTATTTGTATTCTGTTAAATATTGGTTAAGTTGTTATGCTTGATTTACAGAATGGTTGAAACTAGTTTAGTGGATAAAGCAAGTTAAGATTTATTTGAGGTGGGAAGATTTGGAAACGGGAAATTTTAAAAGTTTCGAACATTATTCAATATAGAAGCAAATTTTAGAATTCTGACCACTATTTGAATATTTTAAAAAATATTGAAATTCTAAATATTATTGTAAATTTTTACTTCACAAAAAATAATTAAACCATACGGAAAAAAGGAAAAAATATAAAAGAGAAATAGAAAGGAACAGAAAAAGAAAAATAGAAATAGAACAACGAAAAAGGGGAAACGGGCCGGCCCAGTCTAAGGCGCCCTGTGCGAAACTTTAACTATTCCTCACCCCATGCGACGAATAAGGCCTTCCCAATGGTGTGGGCAATAATAAATTGGCTGGGCTCGTTGGGCCGGAGCGCGCGCGGCCCAATGACGGTATTCTGGATAAATCTTTTTTTCTTTTCTAGCGGAAAGACGCACAAAAGTTTAGTACCACCTCAGATAGAAAGAAAAACTTTTCGACGGTGAATGGATGAAAAAAATAGGAGAAACGCACCTTGCTTTATTAGTAGGTATAGATTTAAAGCTATGTTTTTGCCTTCATAGATTGATAAAAATTTGTTAGAAAATATTCTGTTAAATACTTGTTTAATCATATTACTTGTCTTACAGAATGTTTGAACCCAACTTAGTGATAAAGAAATTAAGAGTTGTTGATAGTGAAATCTTTTTGTCAAGCATATGAGAAATTTATCGGAGTCACTTTCTTGCGTAAGAAATTAATAAAACTTGTTGCAAAATATTTTGGTTAAATTGTGATTCATTTTGAGCAAGTAGAGTAATATGAGTTGTTGACGCTTATGGTTGGTGTGTATATGGATGACATCGGTCATTTTTATCATTATATGATGCATGTGTTGTTTTGCATTTCATGGCATGTTATGACACCGGTCATTTTTAGTTTAAAGTTGAACTTGAATATAACTCAACTTGAATATACCGTTGACTGGGTCATGGTGCCGCTGAATTGAGTTTCTTTCCAGTGCAACCACATTTGCCTTTGTGGGAAGGCCTTGATTCGGTCCATTGACATGGCCTCTGGTCGGTGCCTCCAACTAGGGAAGGTTATGTTGTGCTTGCCCTGGCCCGGTAAGTAGGCATAATATTGTGTGCTCCTTGATGAGATTATGGTACCAAGTCCCCGAGCGGGAGTGTTTTGACCACGACGGTGGTTGGGTGTCTTTGGTAGACACGGGGCCACCCAGGACCAGCCCGTTGGGGATTTGGGTCGGAGTGGCCGGGAGAGTGTTGTGGCAATGGAAGGGTTTTGTCGGAATACCGTTGGTCCACCCGAATGGGAGTGTGAGGCCATGGGTCCCGTGGTGTGGGTACAGTGTGCTACCTCTGCAGAGTGTGTAATCTATCGATAGCCGAGTCCACGGTCACGGACACCTCATAGTAGGTCCCACCATGAGTCAACGTCTAATAAAAATTGCACACTAAGCTATGAACTTTGCATTGTTGATGGATGGCAGAAAGGCCATCGAGGCATTTGGGACCAAATGATGGTCGTGGTTGTGATCGCCGTAAGGATCACGCGTTGTTCTTAAGAAAGACCACTTTGGTGGTGTGTTTGTGTTCCAGAGATGATCACAGTTGGTAAGCTATCCCGAGGGACGTTCGAGCGTGATCACAGCATGTTGACATATAGTGTTTCATTATTAATAATTGGTTAAATATCATGATATTGTTTGTCATTATGATTATGCATGTTGTGAGCTTGCAAGTACATTCAATGTACTGACCTGGTGTGTCATGCCACATTTCAGGAAAGTATCGTTGGAAAGGAGCGATGTTCGAGTCTAGATCGTGTCCACATCGGTGTCCCTATGATATGGAGCTTCCGCCACGACATTATTCCGCTACCACGTAGTTGTTCGGATCGAGGCCCCTTTATGTTCACTAAATAATGTACATATTGTTCGGCCGCACCGACTGTGCCGCTTGGCCTCGACAACTGTTGTAATGTAAACTCTGTTTTGCTAGCATCAATAAAGCGGTTGTTTTCTGTACCAAGATGTTGTGTGTTGCCAGAAGACATGGTCTCTGGGCTGGCAATGCATGGTAAACCGGTTGCTCTGAGCCGGGGTGCCACAACGCTTGGTATCAGAGCCGCACTGACTGTAGGCCACGCTAGACTGCGACGCGTTAACGAGACGCTAGATACGAGTTTAAGTTGAGTGCCTGTTGTTATTTGTGCTGATTGTTGAGTTGCATGCATTCGTTTTATACATTTTTATGCTAACCTGCTAATGGTTGTGGGTGTAGATGGCTCCGGTGCCGTATCCGTGCCAGTTGCAGCTGATGCCATACACGTCGCCGCACCTCCTTCGCAACGTGTGGCGTCGATTGTATCCTCTCGGAGACGACCCAGTCTATCGTGTGTACCGGGAGCATCTAGCAGATTCAGTGTATGAGTATCACGCAGTGGTCACTCTATGCACTAGTTCCGATTCTAGCTCTTACACTCGCACTTCTCGGAGCAGTTATGCCTCCACCGCTTCTCAGGCTATCCAGTTTGCTGCATTCGAGGTCCTTGTCGAGCTTCGCTACAACGAGGTCCGAATGCAGAACCACCCAGGTTTCTACTACTACCCATCTCTGCACGACAATGGTCGTGTCCGTTTCCCTCTCATTGATCCAGAGTCTGATAGTGTTGCTAGCCACCTTGCTCGTTATGTCACTGCTAGCTATCTCATGATCCACGAGCTGACTCGTACCCGTACTACTTTAGCCACTATTTTGGTCACTTCTAGATCCGCCACTACTCCGTCTTCACTGGGATTTACCCCTTATGTCCCAGTCAGTTCTAGCTCCCCTATTTCGCCGGTTACTCCCCCGAGTAGCACGGGCGTCTCGGCCGTGAACCCTCTCAGTAGTCTTGCCGAGTGGGTCTCACTTCTCACTACCCCTATAGCCCCGATGCTTCATCCTACCCCTGCCCCTGAGGGAGAGCCCTCGAGGCAGCGCCGTCGTGTTACCTTTAACCCAGAGGTTTCCGTTAACCACGTCAGTTCGGGATCCGAGACCGCTTCAGAGGATGCCGCAGCACCCGCAGAGCAGTAGTATCTTTGAGTATTCGCAATTGTCTGGATGATTTATGGATGTAGTCGTACGAGTCATGATGTTTCGTTGCATGTATGAGAGTAGTGAACCAGTCATGTTGTTTACTTTTCATGTATGAGTCTATGTATAATTATGTTGAGACTTTATTCGCCGTATTTTTCGCTCTTCTGCTTTCTTCCGGAATTTGTCGCTGGCTTTTCCCCAATTATTCTTGGGTGTTTCTCATCTCGATTATGTTGTCTTCGGAAAAATTCACATTAGGATGACACAGGGAGGCAGCAGTAGCAACGTTCGTGAGGGAACTCCTGTTCATCGTTCTGCACGATAGGCAGGACATTCTCCCAAGCCGTACGTTCAGCCACCACCTCCACCGCCTGATCCTCCCTCCATCGAGCAAATTCTGCGTATGTTTGAAGAAAAAAGGAACAATGATCTAATTGAAATATTGAGAAGTGTTCAAGCTATGGTTGGACAGAATGGAAATCATAATGGTCATCATTCAAAGTTGTCAGATTTTTAGAGGACCAATCCACCCAGCTTCAGTCATACTGTTAACCCATTGGATGCAGACGATTGGTTGCGCACAATGGAGAAAAAGCTTGAGATTGCTCGTACAAAAGGAAATGATAAAGTTCCCTTTGCCACCCATTATTTTGAGGGCGCAACTGCCATATGGTGGGAAAATACAAAGGTCATGTGGCCGGCTGATGAGGAAATCACTTGGGAAAAGTTTAAGGACCGATTCCGAAAATATCATATCCCTACTGGAGTTATGAAGACTAAGCAGCGTGAATTCCTCACACTCATCCAAGGAAATCAGTCTGTGGCAGAATATTTGCAAAAAATCAATCATCTGGCCCGTTACTCTCTTCATGACATGGCCACCGAAGAAAGAAGAATTGACAGATTTCTTGGAGGTCTAAATCCACAACTCTGGTGTACTCTCAGTATGCTTGATTTCACAGACTTCCAAACTCTGGTGAACAAGGCTTTCATTGCTGAACGGGAGCACAAGCTTATAACAGATAATAGGCATGTTAACAACGACAACAAGCGAAAGTTTGAGACAAAGAAGGATGGGCAACCAGTGCAAAAAGCTCGTACCTGGCAACAAACTCAGGTGGAATACAAGCCAAATTGGCAGCAGAATGTTAACAAGATCACCACTCAAGTCAACAATATTGTGGCCAATCCGATACATGAGGAGCGTCATCGCAATAATTCTTGTTTCATTTGCGGGCAGCCCGGACATTATGCCAAGCAGTGCCCCAAGAACAACAAGATGAATGCCCTAAGCAGGCCACAAGCCAACTTTATGGAGTCATGGCCAAACCAGCAAAACTTCACCGGGCACGTGCATCATATCTCAGCCGATGAAGCCCAAGAGAAGCCGGAAGTCGTCATTGGTATGTTTTCTGTTAATGACATACCCGCCGTAACTTTATTTGACTATGGGGCTTCCCATTCTTTTATTTCTCGGAGTTTTGCTGCCCAACACAATTTTCCTTGCGCAATTTTGGGCAAAAATATGCTGGTACAAACCCCGGGATCTATAATCAAGAGCAATCTTGTATGCCATGATCTGGAGATCAATATCAACGGGTCTACTTTCCAACATCTCTGATAATCATTGAGTCTGAAAAGTTGGATATTATATTGGGTATGAATTGGTTGACCCGATATCAAGTTTGAATAAACTACACAACCCGATAAGTCACTTTGACCGGTCTGAATGGGCAACTTACCAAGTTCTACGCTCGCAAGAATATACCTAAGCCAGAACTAGTTTGCACCACTGTGGTTGAATTGGAATTAATCCCTGTGGTCAGTGATACCCTGATATGTTTCCGGAAGAACTGCCAGGCATGCCACCATATCGGGAACTGGAGTTTGCCATAGATCTTGTGCCCGGAACCGCACCGTTATACAAGAAGTATTACCGGATGCCCTCATCAGAATTAGTGGAGCTAAAGAAACAGCTTGACGAATTACTCCAGAAAGGTTATATTCGTCCCAGCTCTTCACCATGGGGATCACCTGCAATTTTCATGGGCAAAAAGGATGGTAATCTCCGTATGTGCATAGATTACCGCCAGCTGCATGAGGTCACCATCAAAAATAAATACCCGCCGCCAAGGATTGATGATCTGTTTGACCAGCTTAGTGGGGCTAAGGTATTCTCAAAAATCGATTTACGGACCGGCTATCATCAGCTTACGATTAAAAAGGAGGATATTCCTAAGACCGCATTCACTACTCGGCACGGTCTTTACGAATATACCGTGATGTCCTTTGGCCTCACCAATGCCCCTGCTTTCTTCATGCATATGATGAACAAAGTATTTATGGACTTCCTCGACAAATGTGTGGTAGTCTTCATCGATGACATCCTCATTTACTCCAAGGGTGAAGAGGAGCACAAGGATCACCTCCGAGCAGTACTACAATGGCTTCTCGACCATCAGCTATAAGCCAAGTTCAGTAAGTGCGAATTTTGGCTCAAGAAAGTTGGGTTTC
Source organism: Triticum dicoccoides (assembly GCF_002162155.2). NCBI lineage: Eukaryota > Viridiplantae > Streptophyta > Magnoliopsida > Poales > Poaceae > Triticum > Triticum dicoccoides. Next base: position 349,618,096 of record NC_041380.1, read on the forward strand.
TCGGACATGTACTATCCACCGAAGGTATAGCCGTGGATCCGAGCAAAGTAAAGGATGTGCTCGATTGGGTACCGCCCACGACGGTGACACAGATCCGGAGTTTCCTCGGATTAGCTTGATACTATCATTGTTTTATTGAAGGGTTTTCCAAAATTGCTAAACCCATGACGAAGCTACTCAAAAAGGATATGAAGTTTAAGTGGACAGAGGATTGTGAGAAGAGTTTTAATGAGCTGAAGATACGTCTGACAACCGCACATGTATTGGCTCTTCCAGACATTTATCGCAGTTTTGATGTGTACTGCGATGCCTCCAGACAAGGTATTGGTTGCGTGTTGATGCAAGACAGCAAGGTAGTAGCATATGCATCGCGACAACTACGACCCCATGAGCAAAATTATCCTACTCATGATTTAGAATTGGCTGCAGTGGTTCATGCATTAAAAATTTGGAGACACTACCTCATTGGAAAAAGGTGCCAAATTTTTACCGACCACAAAAGCCTCAAGTACATCTTCACTCAGCCAGATTTAAATCTCCGTCAGCGAAGATGGTTAGAGTTGGTCAAGGATTATGACCTTGGAATAAATTACCATCCAAGCAAGGCCAACGTCGTTGCCGACGCGCTTAGTCGAAAGCCCGTCAGCTTAAATGTCATGTTAAAATCATTGCCTACCGAACTTCAAGAGGAGATCGCTCAGCTCAACTTGGTCATCGTGGATGCTGGCCTCGCTAATATTTTGGAAGTTACCCCCACACTTGAGATGGAGATCCGCAAGGCCCAGCCAGCTGACACCAAGCTACAAAGACGTGACAAGGGCCAGATGGCAAAGCAGGCCCCTGATTTCTCCAAGGACAAATTCGGTACCCTCCGATTCTGTGGAAGAATTTGTGTACCTAATCAACCGGACTTGAAGGAGAAAATCCTTTCAGAAGCACACGGATCTGCATATTCCATTCACCCGGGAGGTACGAAAATGTATGAGGACCTTAGAGAAATATTCTGGTGGGATGGGATGAAGAAAGACATTGCCTATTTTATGGCATGTTGCGACATATGCAACAAGGTGAAGGTAGAGCATCAGAAGCAAGCTGGACTCCTCCAACCGCTGTCAGTTCCACAATGGAAATGGGATGACGTTTGTATGGATTTCATTACAGGATTGCCTAGGACTCAGCGAGGCAAGGATGCAATCTGGGTTATAATAGACACCCTAACTAAGGTTGCTCACTTCATTCCGATCAGCACCAGATACAGGGCCGATGAACTTGCACAGCTGTATGTGTCCAAAATAGTCAGTCTACACGGAGTACCCCGAACTATCACTTCGACCGAGGTTCTTTGTTTACCTCCGCTTTTTGGTCCTGTCGTGGAATTGTCACGGCAGATGTCCTTTTGCAAGGACTTAGTCGTGGAGCCATCGCGACTAGGAAGCTTAATGGGGTTAACCGGAACAAGGACACGCGAGGTTTATACTAGTTCAGCCCCTTACGGTGAAGGAAGGCCTATGTCTAGTTGGGTTGGAATTGCTTGAAGTTTCGATGACCAGGGAGCGAGATACACTATGCCTGGCTCTCGATCAGTTGTTTTTCGCCCTAAGCCGCTGGCGGGTCGTCCCCTTATATGCACGGGTTGACGCCCTACGGCTTACAGAGTCCCGGCCGGCTCATAAACAGTGTCCGGCTCGGGACTAGTTACTTCTACCTTATAGTACAAGTTATACCATCATGGCGGTTTATCTTTACGGGCCTCAGAGTCGCATGTGGGCCTTTAAGCCTTTTAGTGAACCGCCATCTTCATGCCTTGGTCTTGGGCTTCTGATGAACCTCTATTTGCGTAACCCGGCCTCTCCTAGATGGCTTACACAAATAGTCATGTCCCCAACATTAGGCCCCAGATTGATTTGAACCGGTTCATGTCAATCTTTGAAAACCTTATGTACTGGCCTTTAGTCTTCTGTCTTGCGTGAAAATTGTAACCCGCCGTGATGTCACCCTCTGGCTCCGGGTTAAATCATCGTGACGTCATCTTCAATAAAACTTATATTTTAATTCATCATATCTTCAACGGATCTTTGCCTTTACTGACCCTCCCGAAAATCGAGGCGTCAGGGCCACTGGATAATGATATCTTGGTCTCCTCGTTTCTCGCGCCGTCTCAGTCGGTCCTCCTTATAAATAGGCACGACCTAGGTCTTTTTCATTTCCTCCGGTCATCTTCTTCCTCGCACTCCTTCTCCTGCCGCTCGAGCTCCGCCGCCACCACCGTCGGAAACCTCGTCTTCACCGACTCAGGCCACTGCATCACCCTGTTTTTTGACCAGAGAACAACGGCAACCCACCGCAGTTCTTCCACATCGGTGAGTTATCTTTCCCCCCTTTCTCAGATCTGCATTAGTACTATCTTGAGTTCGTCGACTTTCATCGTCACCCGACGCAACCTCCATTAGTTCTTACCTCTAATACCTTGTTCAGATCGTAAAAACCACATAGAACTGCTGCGGAGGATGTTGTGTGCTTATTCTGTATGAAAACAGATCTCATTTCCTTGTTTTGGAAGCCCTCCTTGAGTATATGAACTTCCCTGTACTGTTTTAGGTCTAGAAATTTTTCCTTTCCAGAGCATCGTTTGATCCAAAATAATAATTGCAATTTGTGAAACCTGTTTGCTCCACACTTAGCCCAAAACTGTGTCTGTTGACTCTGTTTCAGCCATAGTAGTCCGTATAACCGGTTTAAGATAATACCGGCCGTCAGCACCGCTTGCTTCTGGCGACTTAAGAAAACCTTAATCATCTTTAATGCCTGCAGCTGTTAAACATTATCACATAGTTACTTGTATGTCATTAGGCCCCTTCTTAAGCCGCCATCTTAAATAACCCAATAATGCTTATTCTCCGGGTTATAATAAACCAGAAAATTTCCTTCATCTTGTTGTAGGCTTCAATTTACCCAATGGCACCCAAAGCTGTTAAACCTCCGGTTACCTGCAACTGGGTCCCATCCATTGTTACAGAGAGCAAACTGTCCGAGTTTGTAAAGTCTGGCCATCTGCCCAAGAAGGATGTCATGTCTTATCGTGCTCCTGACCCGTCTGAGGAGAAACCTCAACCCAAGGAAGGGGAGGTGATCATTTTTACCGATCACATGAGCCGGGGATTTGCTCCTCCTGGTTCAAAATTCTTTAGAGACGTTTTGCACTTCTTTGACTTAAAACCTCAAGACATCGGGCCCAATTCCGTGTCAAATATCTGCAACTTCCAAGTTTTCTGTGAGGTCTACCTTGGAGAAGAACCCAGCCTACTTTTGTTCAGGGAATTGTTCTATTTGAATCGGCAGAATGAGTGGGCCAATGGGCCCAGTCTGGAGCTTGGTGGCATATCGATTCAAAGGTGGAGAGACTGCCTGTTCCCTTATGCTGAATTGCCGAGTCATCCAAAGGAATGGAACCAGACATGGTTCTACTGCCAAGATACTTCTCCGGCTGGTGAAAACCCGCTGCCCGGCTTCCGCGCATTGCGCCTTGGATCTACTCACCCGATGTCGGATAAGTTGACTGCTATTGAACGTCTGCTACTCACCCCCAAGATCAAGAATATTAAAGCTCTTTTAGGGAACGGCTTAGATGGCATTGACCTAGTCCGAGTTTGGGTTGCTTGGAGAATAATTCCGTTAAGCCGCCGCCCCGGCTTAATGTGTAATTATTCAGGCAAGAAAGATGACCCTCAGCGTCATAGTCCTGACGACTTACCAGGTGACATAGTGGAAGCTACAACTCAGTCTTTGTTGAAAGAGGGCATAGTGAATAGTAACGCTTTCGGCTTACTACCTTTTTGCAAGAAGAACCCGGCCCCTGCAATAAGTTTCCAGCCGTCGGGTTATTTTTTATCATGTTATACTATATTCTTATGCATAACCCTTTATAACCTTTTACAGGCAAATGATAACTTCTGGAAAATCCAATATGATCATGAGGCGGCCAAGCAAGCCAGGGCGGCCAAGAGAGCCGAAAGGAAAACCGCCAAGCCCACCACTTCAAGGAAAAGGAAGCCAAGCGCTTCTGAGATGTTTCAGCTTGATGATACTGATGATAATGAGGAAGAGGTAACTTTTAAATTTCCCTTTCTCCTTTATCACTACCTTACTGATATTAACCTTCTTTCAGGAAGACACGGGCAACAGCCAACCCGTCGAAGAAGAGGTAACTATAATCTCCTCCGACTCCGAGCTTCGGCCGCGTCAGAAAATTCGAAGAGTAACCCGAAAAGTAAGATTTTCACACCCTTTGGCTTACCAAGATCCTGACTTTCTTTTGAAGCAACAGCAATTTGAAAACTGGAGGCAGACCCGGACCAGCAAGGATGCAGAGCTATCCTCCGGCTTGCCTGACACAACCCGGAAGCGTCGGACTGAGGTTATCTCCAACTTATACCCTTTTCACCTTTGGCGGGTCTAATCCGTCAACCTCTCAATTCATCTGACTCTAATTACCAGGATACCTCTCCTTCATCCGGCGAGTCCATGCAATCAAACATGCCGGCTTTTAAGACTGCCCCTGCGTAATATCAATTTATTCACCTTATGTTTTTCTTTCTTCATGTTTCTTTACTCATTTCTCTGCTTTGCCCACAGCTTGCAGGTTAAGCCCAGGAAGAAAACCAAGAAGGATAAACCGGCCCAAACCCCTGTGGTGACTGAACCGGAACAGGGTATAGCTGCTCCCGACTCTTCCACACATCAATCGCCGCCTGAGCCGGCTCAAGACATTGCAACACCAACTTCTGACCCGCCTGCTGAAGATATTCTTGATGGTTCTGTTAACCCGGAGGCACCTAGCCCAGTCGAAACGGCTGACCCAGAAGTGGAATTTCTCAAGGCTCAATTCGTTGAGCCGGCCAGGCCCACCGTCCTTGCCAAATGCTCGGCTAAAGAGGAGCTGCTAGAACATCGTAAGGCCAAGATGGATATCACCGACTATACCCATTTGAGTATTGGAGAGATCGTCTCGGGCTATATCAACCAGGTGCAAAGCAGCCGTGACCTGGAAATTGACATGGTGAAGCAAATACAGCAAAAATCTGAGGTATGACTTATGCTTCCTTACTTTCAATCATACTTATTGTACCAGCCTCCAAGTCTATTGCTTATGAATAAATATGCTGTAGACTTAGAAAAATTGTTAGAGCTGCTTGCCCGGCTTAAAGAAAAAATATTTAAATCGGATGTAACACAATACCTTTAACTTGCGATACACATTAGCCCCCAAGTGCCAAGTATCTTTGCTTGCAAAGTATTTGGGACTTAATATCCAGGACCGGCCTAATAATTTAGAAAGCTTCGGTATACATTAGCCCCCAAGTGTCAAGTATCTTTGCTTGCAAAGTGCTTGGGACTTAATGTTATTTACCGTAATCTTGACTACTATCCGGTGCAATGCAGGCCACCATAAGTCAATTTGAATCGGAGATTGCTGACCTGAAGAACCGCCTGGCAGCCCAGGAGACTGAAATTCAAAAGGCCAACTCCAAATTTGAATTCAGCGTCTCTGAACAAGAGAAGCTAAAGAAAATTTTTGAGTCGGAGAAGAAAATTTGGACTGACGAAAAGGTCGGACTGGTGACCCAGGCCGAGACAGCAGAGGCGTCGCTGGCAAATGCAACAGCCGAACTGACCGGCTTACAACGCCAGATATCTCGGATGGTCTCAGCAATCTTTGGTAAGTTATCTTAAGCAAGCATTAAATATTGTAAATATTCCTTCAATTGTTACCTGAAGTTTACCTTATACTTACCAATACAGGCCCCAGCAGCACAAACCTCAAGCAGAATATGCTAATCAAATTGAAGGCGGTGTATACTCTAGTAGAGCAACTGTACATCGGGTCACAACATGCCTTGGCCGTTGTAGCCTTATCAAATGATGTGCCCCACCTCTTGCAAGATGTGTTACAATAGCTTGCTGTACTTCCTCAGCGGATTCAAGAGTTGAGACGGGCCCAAGCAAGAGCCGGAGCAATAGCCGCTTTGAGTCAGGCCAAAGCCTGGTTACCAGAGCTAGACCTGGCCGACATCGCTCTTGGGTATCCAAGTTTAAAGGAGGATGGCACTCCATTTGATGAAAAGGATTTCACCACCTGCGTGAGGGATATACGCCCTGTGGCCACTCAAATTGGAAAAGACACTGACCTCACCAAGTTTCAGCCAGGTTATGACAAAGAGAATCGGAGAATCCCCACGCCGCATTATGACGATGTCAGCTTGATCCCTCCAATCTGTAAGCACACCTTTCCCCTAAAGTCGACCCAACCGGTTTAATAGATGATGAAGCTGAGTTTGAGGCCTTGAGTGGCATTGACTGGGCCTCATCATCCTTCCAGGACAAAGCAGCAGGCGGAGAGGCAGAGAAGGATAACCCGGAGGCTTCAAGCCAACCCCAAGAGTAGATTGCCAGGCGCCACCTGCTTATGTCGTTTTAGAAAAACAAAGCCGCATCATTCAGACTCGGGGAGTCTTGTAACAAAGTAGAAAATACTTTGAGTTTTGTTATGCCTTTGCACATGCTTATGGCCCTTAATACTTGCATAAGCCACCGTCACTATGCACTTTGTAGTTTATATGAATCTGTTACGTCCTTTGCAGAAATGTCTTGCATTGCCCTGTGATGCTTACGGCTGCTTTTCCGGCTTATATAAGCCAACCCCTGAGGGTAAGTTTAACTCCTGAAAATTGGCACATAAAAGTTCACCTGGTACTTAACAACCTGATGTAACCAATATTAATCCTGGAGGATTGCAATGTACTCCATTGTATTTTCAAGAGGGTCGCAAGATATCCAATGTTGATACTTGTAAAATGTGATGAACAAAATTTCAAGGGTTTCTGATTCGAATAAGATCAGTGAACCGTTCCAAAGGGGTTGAGCTAAGATTCAGATACAATCTGTTAGCCCCCAGTGGCTGTGGCGATGCCGATCAAGTGGGTATCGACAGCTATGTTCTCTTTGGTTCGAATACGACCTATGTTTGAACAGGAAGCCCCCAAGTGACCATAGAGTTGTTTAATGACGCTGATTCGAATACGATCCACGTCAGACCAAAAGGGGTTAAGCTATGATTCAAATATGATCAAGAAGCCCCCAAGTGGGTTTGGCAGTATGCCGATCAAGTGGGTATTGACAGCTATGTTCTCTTTGGTTCGAATACGACCTATGTTTGAACAGGAAGCCCCCAAGTGATCACGGCTAGATTCAGATATGATCATGAGCCGGACCAAAGGAAAGCCGGATTCAGATATGATCCGCTTCTCCTTGGTTATCTCCACCACCTGACAAAGAAAACACATAAACCTTTTTTGGGAGTGGAAAAAAGGATAGAGGTCCTGCTTTATTGCTTTAAGTAATATACATAGTATAAATATATACACATTAGAGTCGATTGCTCCTCCGATTTACGTGAGTCTTTGTGCTCCCGAACGTCGATAAGGTAGTATGATCCGTTGTTCAGATTCTTGCTGACCACAAAGGGTCCTTCCCAAGGAGGGGATAGCTTGTGCATGTCAAATTGATCCTGGATGAGTCGGAGCACTAAGTCACCTTCCTGAAAGGTTTTGGACTTAACCCGGCGGCTGTGGTAGCGGCGCATGTCTTGCTGGTAAATCGCCGAGCGGGCTATTGCCAAGTCTCGCTCTTCATCCAACAGGTCAAGTGCGTCTTGCCGAGCTTTTTCGTTGTCTTCCTCAACATAAGCCGCCACACGGGGTGAGTCATGACGGATGTCACTTGGCAGGACCGCCTCTGCTCCATACACCATAAAGAAAGGCGTGTAACCCGTAGATCTGTTAGGTGTAGTATTGATGCTCCAAAGTACAGAAGGTAACTCCTCCACCCAACAACCTGGCGTCCGCTGCAAGGGGACCAAGAGCCGGGGCTTGATACCCCTCAAGATTTCTTGATTAGCTCGTTCTGCTTGACCATTGGATTGAGGGTGAGCCACAGCTGAAACGTCAAGCCGGATATGCTCTCGTTGACAGAACTCTTCCATAGCTCCTTTGGAGAGGTTAGTGCCATTATCAGTTATGATGTTGTGTGGAAAACCAAAGCGAAAAATCACCTTTTTCATAAACTGGACCGCCGTGGCTGCATCACACTTACTGACTGGCTCCGCCTCCACCCACTTTGTGAACTTGTCAACCGCCACCAAGAGGTGCGTCTTTTTATCCTTAGACCTTTTGAAAGGCCCGACCATATCAAGCCCCTAGACTGCAAACGGCCAAGTAATTGAAATCATCCTCAATTCTTGAGCCGGCACATGGGCTCGTCGTGAGAATTTTTGACATCCGTCACATTTACTGACCAGGTCTTCTGCATCAGCATGAGCCGTCAGCCAATAAAACCCATGACGGAAAGCTTTGGCCACAAGAGATTTTGAGCCGGCGTGATGACCACAATCACCTTCATGAATCTCACGAAGGATCTCCTGACCCTCTGTAGGTGACACGCAATGTTGAAACGCTCCAGTGACGCTGCAGTGATGTAACTCGCCATTGACAACTGTCATGGACTTGGACCGCCGGGCGATTTGTCTTGCCAAGGTCTCATCTTCAGGCAACTCTCCCCGGGTCATGTATGCCAAATAAGGCACTGTCCAATCCGGGATAACGTGGAGAGCTGCCACCAGCTGTGCCTCCGGGTCTAGTATTGCCAGATCTTCCTCTGTAGGTAACTTAACAGAAGGATTATGCAAAACATCAAGAAAGGTGTTATGCGGCACCGGCTTACGCTGAGATTCCAGCCGGCTTAAGGCATCAGCCGCCTCATTCTTCCTTCGATCAATGTGTTCCACCACATAACCCTTGAAATGTCCAGCCACAACATCGACTTCACGACGGTAAGCCGCCATAAGGGGATCCTTAGAGTCCCACTTGCCTGACACCTGTTGAGCCACAAGGTCTGAGTCTCCCAAGCATCTTACCCGTCTCAAGTTCATCATTTTGGCCACCCGGAGAGCATGGAGTAGGGCCTCGTACTCAGCTGCATTGTTAGTACAAGGAAACATAAGCCGAAGCACATAACAAAATTTGTCACCTCGAGGGGAAGTTAACACGACTCCAGCCCCCGAGCCTTCCAACTGTCTAGACCCATCAAAGTGAATAGTTCAATAAGTGTTATCGGGCTTCTCCTCAGGTGCCTGTAGCTCTGTCCAGTCATTGATGAAATCCACTAAAGCTTGAGACTTAATGGCAGTGCATGGTACATACTTCAGACCATGAGGCCCGAGCTCGATGGCCTCTCTGTTCTGAATAATGTCTCCCAAGGGGGTAGAACTTACCACAGTGATAGGGTGACCTTGGAAGTATTGCTTCAGCTTTCGGCTTGCCATGAACACCCTGTAAACAAGTTTCTGCCAATGAGGATATCTTTGTTTTGACTCGATGAGTACCTCACTGACATAATAAACCGGCCGTTGAACCGGATGTTCCTTACCAGCCTCCTTGCGCTCTACCACAATTGGCACATTGACGGCTCGTGAATTAGCAGCCACATATAACAGCAAAGGCTCTTTGTCAATGGGAGCTGCAAGAACTGGCGGCTCGGATAACTGCCTCTTCAAATCCTCAAAAGCAACATTAGCAGCATTACTCCAGACAAAGGTGTCTGCCTTCTTCATCAATTGGTACAGCAGTAGGGCCTTCTCACCTAACCGGCTTATGAACCGTCTTAAAGCGGCAACACGACCCGCCAGTCGCTGAACATCATTGATACATGCCGGTTTAGCCAAAGAAGTGATTGCCTTAATCTTTTCCGGATTAGCCTTGATGCCCCTGTTTGAGACCAAGAATCCCAAAAGCTTGCCTACAGGCACACCAAATACACACTTCTCCGGGTTAAGCATCATTTTGTAAACCCGGAGATTGTCAAGGTTTCTCTGAGATCAGATATCAAGGTTTCCTCCTCTCTGGATTTCACCACTATGTCATCCACATAAGCATGAACATTGCGCCCAATCTGATTGTGGAGACAATTCTGTAGACACCGTTGATAAGTCGCCTGGGCACTCTTGAGCCCAAAAGGCATAGACACATAGCAGAAGGCTCCAAACGGAGTGATGAAAGCCGTCTTCTCCTGGTCCTTAACTGCCATCTTGATCTGATGATAACCAGAGTAAGCATCCAAAAGCTCAAACGCGCACAACCCGCCGTAGCATCAATGATTTGATCAATACGGGGGAGAGCGAAAGGATCAGCCGGACAAGCCTTATTTAAGTCCGTGTAATCCACACACATCCGCCAGGTGCCGTTTTTCTTGAGCACGAGCACCGGGTTAGCCAACCACTCCGGGTGAAAAACTTCGACAATGAACCCAGCCGCCAAGAGCCGGGCGACCTCTTCTCCTATAGCTTTTCGTCGTTCCTCATTGAATCGCCGCAGAAACTGCCTGACCGGCTTATACTTCGGATCAATATTAAGAGTGTGCTCAGCGAGTCCTCTCGGTACACCCGGCATGTCAGAAGGATTCCATGCAAAGATGTCCCGGTTCTCACGGATGAACTCGATGAGCGCGCTTTCCTATTTAGGATCCAAGTTGGCACTGATGCTGAATTACTTAGACGAATCGCCCGGAGTAAAATCAACAAGCTTAGTCTCTGCAGCCGATTTAAACTTCATGGCCGGGTCATGCTCCGTAGTCGGCTTCTTGAGGGAGGTCATATCCGCCGGGTCAACGTTATCTTGATAAAATTTGAGCTCCTCTGCTGCACAGACAGACTCGGCATAAGCCGCATCGCCTTCTTCGCACTCCAGGGACACCTTTCGGCTTCCATGCACAGTGATGGTACCCTTGTAACCCGGCATCTTGAGCTGTAAATAAACATAACACGGCCGCGCCATGAACTTGGCATAAGCCGACCGCCCGAACAAAGCGTGATATGGACTCTTGATTTTGACCACTTCAAAAGTTAACTTTTCCGCCGTAGAATCATGCTCGTCTCCAAAGGCCACCTCTAGTTCAATCTTACCCACAGGATACGCCGACTTACCAGGCACCACTCCATGGAAGACGGTGTTGGAAGTCTTTAAATTCTTGTCAGTTAAGCCCATGTGCCGAAAGGTCTCGTAATAGAGGATGTTTATGCTGCTACCTCCATCCATGAGCACCTTAGTAAATTTATAACCACCAACCTGCGGTGCCACCACCAGGGCCAGTTGACCCAGATTATCAACCCGGGGAGGGTGATCCTCCCTGCTCCAGACAATAGGCTGTTCCGACCACCTCAAGTAACGAGGGATTGCCGGCTCGACAGAATTCACAGCCCTCTTATGAACTTTCTGATCACGTTTACACAAACTTGTGGTGAACACGTGATACTTCCCACTGTTTAGCTATTTTGGATGGCTCTGATAACCCGACTGCTGCTGCTGCTGACCTCCTTGACCAGACTGCTGTTGATTATAACCACCCTGGCTTCCCTGGAAACCGGATCCTGAACCGCCGCCCGGGCCATGAAAGCCGCCAGCTCCTGAGCCGCCGACTGGGCGTTGACTGCCATCAAACGTATTAGAATTCTCGAAAGCCTTCATGATTGCGCAATCCTTCCATAAATGAGTCGCTGGTCGTTCCCGGGTGCCGTGTTTCGGGCAGGGCTCATTGAGTAGTTGCTCAAGAGACGGACCTGACCCACCAAACCGATGGGGTGGCTTTCCTTTGCGCTTCCGATTGTTACCCTATGCATTGGCCACAAATTCTGGGTTACCGTCCGCCTTATGCTTATTGCCTCCTTAACTCGCCGGGTTATGCTGCTGACCCTTTCCATTACCATTCTTCTTTCCCTTCCCTGTCTTTTCCTCATCAGACGTGGGATCCTTGGTACTATCAGAATCGGCATACTTGACTAAAGCCGCCATCAGCGTCCCCATATCGTTGCAATCACGCTTAAGGCGCCCCAGTTTCTGTCTCAGAGGCTCAAAGCGGCAATTCTTCTCTAGCATGAGAACTGCTGAGCCGGCATCCATCTTATCAGATGAATGTATTATATCTTTGACCCGACGCACCCAATGAGTCGTAGATTCACCTTCCTCCTGCTTACAATTTGTTAGGTCCACAATCGACATAGACTGCTTGCAAGTGTCCTTGAAGTTCTGGATGAAACGAGACTTTAGCTCCGCCCGTGAACTAATGGAATTGGGTGGCAAACACTTTAACCAAGAACGAGTCGTTCCATCCAACATCATGGTGAAGTATTTAGCCATTGCTTCATCACTAACCTCCAGCAGCTCCATGGCCATCTCGTGACTTTCAATCCACGCCCCAGGCAGTAAATTGGCCGTATAATTCGGCATCTTTCGAGGTCCCTTGAAATCCTTGGGCAGACGTACATTTGTAGAGCCGGTACCAGACAAGGAACTCCTCCGGTTCTAGTAGCAACACCCGCCTCAACGGAAGTTGTCGAGTAAGCCGGTGAGTCCTGCTGGGCTTCTAGCTGAGCCGCTAGCTGAGCCGCCCGCTCGTCCTCCTAACGTATTCGATCCTGAACTAGGTTATACCCGCCAGGCTGGTTCCGGCGCTGAGCGCTACTTGACAAGGCCTTTGACTCCATGTGTCTACTGTAACTCGGGCTCCGGTTTTGATGAGGCGGAGCTAACCAGGGCGGAGGAGTTGAGTGAGTCCTGTCCCGGCTGTAGGAGTAGGTCTCTTGCTGAGCCAGGGCTGTTTGGACAAGTTCCCTGATCCTCCGGGTTTCCACTGCTGTCGGATCATCACTATCTACTAGGAGAGCCGCCAAACATGCTGATGTTGTGATTAAGTTCTCCATGGGTTGGAGAAGTGACCCTGTGGTATTGGTACGTAATGGGGCGGTGCCATACTGCCGTGAAGAGGCGCCGTCGCCTGAGGCTGGACTGGGCCTCCCGCTCCGGATGTTATAAACTGATTTGCACCTGGCGAGTTACTTGGGCCGGTCCTGGGTGTAGCAAAGAGATTCCGAGGATCATAAATCTGAGGTAAACGGGACTGAGCTTTCTGATGTCTCCTCCTCATTACCTCATTAGATGCGTTCAAGCTCAACGTGAGCTGAAAGGCCTCTGCCTGAAGTTGCTGCGCCCGTACGTCCAAAGCTGCCCGCTCTGTGGCTAATCTAGTATCTTCAGCTGCTAAGGTTTCCTTGGCCCGGGAGACCTCATCGCGAACCTGTGCCACCTCTGCCTCATGCTCAGATTGGTTCACAGGGATGACTGTAGCAGTTAACAAGGCCGTAAGTTTATCCATGAGATCCATCAGCACCTGAGTCGGTGAGCGCACAGGGCCTCCTGCCCCAGCTGCTCCTAACCCAGACGTTATCGCCGCTGAGGCCGTAGAATTTTGGCCGGGTTGAGTACTAGCCATGAAGACTCCTGCCCGGTTTGGCGACTCTGAGGGGTCCGGAATAGTGCTGCCATCGGAACAGCCCCCAAGCACACCATCTTGAACTTGATACAGCGAATCTGTTGAGCCGGCGGACGAATCACCGTCAGAGAGGACGGCCGGCTCACCATCACCTTCAGATCCTTCAGAAAGTTCACCTCCGTGGATGCAACCCACAAAGGCACGCTTCCCGACGGGTTGAGCTCGGGCGGGTTTCGCACGCTGAGCCGTCTCGATGAGGTCGGTGCAGCTGTCCGTCTCAGGGCCCGACTCACCAATCTGGCCGATGAAGACGTGAATTCCGCCAAAGGGGACCCGGTACCCATACTCAATTGAGCCGGCGTCAGGGCCCCAGCCTTCGTCCTCGATGTAGATCTTGCCGCGACGACTCTTGGTCATCCGGCCAACTGCGTACCCCTTGAGCCCTTCGAAGCTTCCCTTCAAGAACTCAAATCCACCGTGCGCTGGCCCCATGGTGGGCGCCAACTGTCGTGGAATTTTCACGGTAGATGTCCTTTTGCAAGGACTTAGTCGTGGAGCCATCGCAACTAGGAAGCTTAAAGGGGTTAACCGGGACAAGGACACACGAGGTTTATACTAGTTCAGCCCCTTACAGTGAAGGAAGGCCTACGTCTAGTTGGGTTGGAATTGCTTGAAGTTTCGATGACCAGGGAGCGAGATACGCTATGCCTGGCTCTCGATCAGTTGTTTTTCGCCCTAAGCCGCTGGCGGGTCGTCCCCTTATATACACGGGTTGACGCCCTGCGGCTTACAGAGTCCCGGCTGACTCATAAACAGTGTCCGGCTTGGCAACTAGTTACTTCTACCTTACAGTACAAGTTATACCATCATGGCGGTTTATCTTTACGGGCCTCAGAGTCGCCTGTGGGCCTTTAAGCCTTTTAGTGAACCGCCATCTTCATGCCTTGGTCTTGGGCTTCTGATGAACCTCTATTTGCGTAACCCGGCCTCTCCTGGATGGCTTACACAAATAGTCATATCCCCAATAGGTCCCGTCTCCATCAAGCCCTGGGGACACCACTGAAATATAGGACTGCCTATCACCCTCAGACAGATGGATAGACAGAGCGGGTAAATCAAATACTCGAAGATATGTTGCGAGCCTGTGTGCTAGCCAAAGGAGCTAAATGGGAAGATTGCTTGCCATATGCCGAGTTCTCTTATAACAACAGTTTCCAAACCAGTCTAAAGATGTCACCATATGAAGCTCTGTATGGCCGTAAGTGCCGCACTCCTCTAAATTGGTCTCAGACTGGAGATAGCCATATCTTCGGAACGAATCTCATGATGGAAGCTGAGAAACAAGTTAGGGAAATCAGAGACAGACTGCAACTGGCCAAATCTCGATAGAAGAGTTATTATGATGCAAAGCATCGGCAGGTCAGTTTTGAACCCGGAGAACGCGTATACCTCCGAGTCACCCCTATGAAAGGAGTCAAGAGATTTCAGACTCGTGGAAAGCTGGCACCTAGATTTATTAGCCCATTCCCGATTATGTCTCGAGTGGGTACTGTTGCATATGAACTGGAACTACCCCCTAAATTGGCAGACGTGCACGACGTGTTTCATGTTTCGCAATTGAGACGATGCATATCCCCGCCTGAGAAAAGGACTGCTATGGCTGAGATAGATTTGGCAAAAGATTTAACTTACGAAGAGAGACTGTTCAAAATTTTGGATCAGATGGAAAGGGTCACTCGCAGTAAAGTCAGAAAATTTTACAAGGTTCAGTGGGACCATCACACAGAATCAGAAGCGACTTGGGAGCGGGAAGAATTCCTAAAGGATCAATATCCAGAGTGGTTTTCCCAAGCAACCGAATCTCGAGGACGAGATTCATTCTAAGTGGGGGAGGTTTGTGACAGCCTGGTTTTGGCCCTCTCTTATCTGCTTGAATTTTCTTTTGAAATTATCTGAAACTTGGATTTTGAATCTTTTCATATGGACTTAAACACTTGGGCATCCTTGGCTTTCACCCAAGTGCTTCACTTCCCTTCTAAATCATCATTTCACTTCTGATCCACCCCAAAATAATCTTTGGAATATTTTTCTTAAATGAAAAATATTCATTTTCTCTCAAAAAACCCTAAGCCATATCTGTTTGCTTCAAAGCAACCCCAATTTTTATGGCTCAGAAAAATCTGAAATAATTCAAAAATATTCTGTGAACCCTAGGGCACCTTCCTGAGCAAAAATATCTCATTACTTTTTGGAATATTTTTGCTACAGAAAATCTTTTCTGTTCTGGACAGAAATGGTGGTTTCTACAGCAACTACCATTTTACTTGCTCCATTTGACCTGAACTTTCTTGTGCATCTTTACCTTAGTAACTTATAACTAGCCTCCAAAGCACAGCCTCAATCTCCCAGCCGTTTGACCACAGTAACTGTTCAAAGTTACTGGTCAGAAACTTACCTGGTCTGTAAAATCCTCTCTACTTCACCTGGATCCAAACCAAACCGTGGTAAACTTCAAAACCACCACGGACAACATGCCAGACATGATTTTTGGACGAAGGCTAGCCTCAGGAGAGAGTTTGCACGGTGACCACGCGTGTCCATGATGCCAGGCATGCGTGTCGACGCGCTCTGGGTGCCGCCGAACGCTCTGTTCGAGCGTGCTCGCTTCCCTCGCCTGCCCGAGCATGCCAAACTGTGCCACCACCATCGTCTCAACGTCCTTAACTCCTCCCTGGCGCTCGCCGACGCCGGAGCTCGCCGCAGCAAACACGGGCAAGGTCTGGCCAGCCAAACAGTGTGGAGCGCACTGTGCTCGTCGCCATCCTCTTGATCCTGTGCTCGTCTCCGTCCACCCACAGTGGTCGCGTGACCTCCGTCGCCTTCTCCCCCTCTCACTGACGCCGCTCGTCGCCGGGCGCCGTGGACAGGTGTCCACCGGCGGAGCCCAAAGCACCCTCGCCGCTCGCCTATAAATAGAGCCTCCCAGCTTCCTCGAGCACCATCCAGCACTCACACACATCCCACGATCGAGTAGGAAACCGAAGCCCGGCCGGGCAGGCCTCGGGCCGCCGTCCCCGAGATCGAGCTCGCCGGCGATCCCCTCTGGTCACCGCACTAGCTCCAGCCCCTCCCAGGCCTGGGCGACCCCTCCAGGGCCTCTGCCTCTCTCCGGCGAGGCCGTCTCGCCCGCTTGACGCCCGTGGAGTGGCCTTTGCTCGCTGTCTTCCTCAACTCCGACGAACTCCTCGTTCTGCCTCTGCTTGCGAGGTTGATTCCGACATCGTCCGACCACTCCTGGCCATGCTACGGGTACGGGCAGGTGCGCCATCGTCCCCTCTCTCCATCCCTCCCTCTCGTTTGGGCCAAGGAGCCCTCGTCACCGGCGAGACCTCCAGCAAAGCCGCGGCCTTCTCTGTTTCTTTCTCCCTCTTCCCCCACCTGACTAGCGAGCCCCGCTAGTCAGCCACTCTGTACGCGCGCGAAGCGGTACGAGTGGTGGCGCCCCTGGGCTTTACGCCTTCGACGTCACCCCCCCAGTCAGTTTCTTTTGATTCAAATTCATTTGAATTTACAGAACACTTCAAACAGTTATAACTCTTCAACCATAAGTCCAAATGAATTGATTCTTTTTGCATTGTGTTCTTTAATAAGAAATCTAGCAGCTCACCAAAGATGAGATTTTTCTGATCTGTTTAGACTGGTGATTTTCAGAAGAGTTCTTGATATTTTCTTTTTGTGTTGAATTTATTTTCAGAGGGTGAGGCTTGTCTTGAGGATCACCAGAAGGCTTGTGAACCTCATCTGCACTAAGGCAAGCCACATCAACATTTTCATGGTGCCATCTCAATATTTGTGATTTTCTTACTTGAATGAAATGATTAATCCATGCATTTAAATAACTATTGAGTTATTCGTATTCTGTTAAATATTGGTTAAGTTGCTATGCTTGATTTACAGAATGGTTGAAACTAGTTTAGTGGATAAAGCAAGTTAAGATTTATTTGAGGTGATGTTAGAAATAATTTTGTTATGCATGTTAGTAATTATTTAAAGCTATGTTTTTGCCTTCATAGATTGATAAAAATTTTGTTAGAAAATATTCTGTTAAATACTTGTTTAATCATATTACTTGTCTTACAGAATGTTTGAACCCAACTTAGTGATAAAGAAATTAAGAGTTGTTGATAGTGAAATCCTTTTGTCAAGCATATGAGAAATTTATCGGAGTCACTTTCTTACGTAAGAAATTAATAAAACTTGTTGCAAAATATTTTGGTTAAGTTGTGAGTCATTTTGAGCAAGTAGAGTAATATAAGTTGTTGACGCTTATGCTTTGTGTGTATATGGATGACATCGGTCATTTTTATCATTATATGATGCATGTGTTGTTTTGCATTTCATGGCATGCTATGACACCGTTCATTTTTAGTTTAAAGTTGAAACTGAATATAACTCAACTTGAATATACCGTTGACTGGGTCATGGTGCCGCTGAATTGAGTTTCTTTCCAGTGCAACCACATTTGCCTTTGTGGGAAGGCCTTGATTCGGTCCATTGACATGGCCTCTGGTCGGTGCCTCCAACTAGGGAAGGTTATGTCGTGCTTGCCCTGGCCCGGTAAGGAGGCATAATATTGTGTGCTCGTTGATGAGATTATGGTAACGAGTCCCCGAGCGGGAGTGTTTTGACAACGACGGTGGTTGGGTGTCTTTGGTAGACACGGGGCCACCCAGGACCAGCCCGTTGGGGATTTGGGTCGGAGTGGCCGGGAGAGTGTTGTGGCAATGGAAGGGTTTTGTCGGAATACCGTTGGTCCACCCGAATGGGAGTGCGAGGCCATTGGTTCCATGGTGTGGGTACAGTGTGCTACCTCTGCAGAGTGTGTAATCTATCGATAGCTGAGTCCACGGTCACGGACACCTCATAGTAGGTCCCACCATGAGTCAACGTCTAATAAAAATTGCACACTAAGCTATGAACTTTGCATTGTTGATGGATGGCAGAAAGGCCATCGAGGCATTTGGGACCAAATGATGGTCGTGGTTGTGATCGCCGTAAGGATCACGCGTTGTTCTTAAGAAAGACCACTTTGGTGGTGTGTTTGTGATCCAGAGATGATCACAGTTGGTAAGCTATCCCGAGGGACGTTCGAGCGTGATCACAGCATGTTGACATATAGTGTTTCATTATTAATAATTGGTTAAATATCATGATATTGTTTGTCATTATGATTATGCATGTTGTGAGCTTGCAAGTGTTGGGGAACGTAGCATAAATTCAAAATTTTCCTACGTGTCACCAAGATCTATCTATGGAGTCATCTAGCAACGAGGGAGGAGTGGATCTACATACCCTTGTAGATCACGCGCGGAAGCGTTCAAGAGAACGGGGTTGATGGAGTCGTACTCGTCGTGATCCAAATCACCGATGATCCTAGCGCCGAACGGACGGCACCTCCGCGTTCAACACACGTACGGAGCAGCGACGTCTCCTCCTTCTTGATCCAGCAAGGGGGGAGGAGAGGTTGATGGAGATCCAACAACACGACGGCGTGGTGGTAGTAGCGGGATTCCAACAGGGCTTCGCCAAGCGCTGCGGGAGGAGGAGATGTGTCATGGGAGGGAGAGGGAGGCGCCAGGGCTTAGGTATGGTTGCCCTCCCTTCCCCCCCACTATATATAGGGCCAAGGGAGAGGGGGAGGGCGCAGCCTTGCCCCTTCCTCCAAGGAAGGGTGCGGCCAAGGGGGGAGGGAGGAGTCCATCCTCCCCAAGGCACCTCGGAGGTGCCTTCCCCCTTTAGGACTCTCCCTTTCCCTCTTCTCTTGGCGCATGGGCCTCTTGGGGCTGGTTCCCTTGGCCCATATAGGCCAAGGTGCACCCCCTACAGCCCATGTGGCCCCCCGGGGCAGGTGGCCCCACCCGGTGGACCCCCGAGACCCTTCCGGTGGTCCCGGTACAATACCGGTGACCCCGAAACTTGTCCCGATGGCCGAAATAGCACTTCCTATATATAATTCTTTACCTCCGGACCATTCCGGAACTCCTCGTGACGTCCGGGATCTCATCCGGGACTCCGAACAACTTTCGGGTTACCGCATACTAATATCTCTATAACCCTAGCGTCACCGAACCTTAAGTGTGTAGACCCTACGGGTTCGGGAGACACGTAGACATGACCGAGACGACTCTCCAGCCAATAACCAACAGCGGGATCTGGATACCCATGTTGGCTCCCACATGCTCCTCGATGATCTCATCGGATGAACCACGATGTCGAGGACTTAATCAATCCCATATACAATTCCCTTTGTCTAGCGGTACGATACTTGCCCGAGATTCGATCGTCGGTATCCGATACCTTGTTCAATCTCGTTACCGGCAAGTCTCTTTACTCGTTCCGTAACACATCATCTCGTGATAAACCCCTCGATCACATTGTGCACATTATGATGATGTCCTACCGAGTGGGCCCAGAGATACCTCTCTGTTTACACGGAGTGACAAATCCCAGTCTCGATTCGTGCCAACCCAACAGACACTTTCGGAGATACCTATAGTGTACCTTTATAGCCACCCAGTTACGTTGTGACGTTTGGCACACCCAAATCACTCCTACGGTATCCGGGAGTTGCACAATCTCATGGTCTAAGGAAATGATACTTGACACTAGAAAAGCTTTAGCATACGAACTACACGATCTTGTGCTATGCTTAGGATTGGGTCTTGTCCATCACATCATTCTCCTAATGATGTGATCCCATTATCAACGACATCCAATGTCCATGGTCAGGAAACCGTAACCATCTATTGATCAACGAGCTAGTCAACTAGAGGCTTACTAGGGACATGGTGTTGTCTATGTATCCACACATGTATCTGAGTTTCCTATCAATACAATTCTAGCATGGATAATAAACGATTATCATGAACAAGGAAATATAATAATAACTAATTTATTATTGCCTCTAGGGCATATTTCCAACAGTCTCCCACTTGCACTAGAGTCAATAATCTAGTTCACATCATCATGTGATTAACACTCAAGGTCACATCCCCATGTGACTAACACCCAAAGAGTTCTGGGTTTGATCATGTTATGCTTGTGAGAGAGGTTATAGTCAACGGGTCTGAACCTTTCAGATCCGTGTGTGCTTTACAAATCTCTATGTCATCTCCTAGATGCAGCTATCACGTTCTATTTGGAGCTCTTCCAAATAACTGTTCTACTATACGAATCCAGTTTACTACCCGAATAATCTCGATTAGTGTCAAAGTTTGCATCGGCGTAACCCTTTACGACGAACTCTTTTACCACCTCCATAATCGAGAAAATTCCTTAGTCCACTAGTTACTAAGGATAACTTTGACCGTTGTCTTGTGATCCATTCTTGGATCACTCTTGTACCCCTTGACTGACTCATGGCAAGGCACACTTCAGGTGCGGTACACAGCATAGCATACTGTAGAGTCTATGTCTTAAGCATAGGGGCGACCTTCGTCCTTTCTCTCTATTCTGCCGTGGTCGAGCTTTAAGTCTTAACTTCATACCTTACAACTCAGGCAAGAACTCCTTCTTTGACTAATCCATCTTGAACACCTTCAAGATCATGTCAAGGAATGTGCTCATTTGAAAGTACCATTAAGCGTTTTGATCTATCCTTATAGATCTTGATGCTCAATGCTCAAGTAGCTTAATCCAGGCTTTCCATTGAAAAACACTTTCCAAATAACCCTATATGCTTTCCAGAAATTCTACGTCATTTCTGATCAACAATATGTCAACAACATATACTCATCAGAAATTCTATAGTGCTCCCACTCACTTCTTTGGAAATACAAGTTTCTCATAAACTTTGTATACACCCAAAATCTTTGATCATCATCAAAGCATACATTCCAACTCCGAGATGCCCACTCCAGTCCTCAGAAGGATTGCTGGAGCTTTGCATACTTATTAGCATCTTTCAGGATTGATAAAACCTTCCGGTTGTATCACATACAACCTTTCCTCAAGAAAATCGTCGAGGAAACAATGTTTTGACATCCTATCTGCAAGATTTCATAAATAATGTAGTAATCGCTAATATAATTCCAACAGACTCTTAGCATCACTACGAGTGAGAAAGTCTCACCGTAGTCAACTCCTTGAACTTTGTCGAGAAACTTCTTAACGACAAGTCGAGCTTTCTTAATGGTGACATTTACCATCATTGTCCGTCTTCCTTTTAAAATCCATCTGTACTCAACAGCCTTACGACCATCGAGTTGTTCTGCCAAAGTCTACACTTTGTTTTCATACATGGATCCTCTCTCGGATTTTATGGCCTCGAGCCATTTATCGGAATCCAGGCCCACCATCGCTTCTCCATAGCTCGTAGGTTCATTGTTGTCTAGCAACATGACTTCCAAGACAGGATTACGTACCACTCAGAAGTAGTACGTATCCTTGTCATCCTACGAGGTTTGGTAGTGACTTGATCTGAAGTTTCATGATCACTATCATAAGCTTCCACTTCAATGGTGTAGGTGCCACAGGAACAACTCCCTGTGCCCTGTCACACACTAGTTGAAGAGACGGTTCAATAACCTCATCAAGTCTCCACCATCCTCCCACTCAATTCTTTCGAGAGAAACTTTTCCTCGAGAAAGGACCCGATTCTAGAAACAATCCCTTATTGCTTTCGGATCTGAGACAGGAGGTATACCCAACTGTTTTGGGTGTCCTATGAAGATGCATTTATCCGCTTTGGGTTCGAGCTTATCATCCTGAAACCTTTTCACATAAGCGTCGCAGCCCCAAACTTTTAAGAAATGACAGCTTAGGTTTCCTTAAACCATAGTTCATACGATGTCATCTCATCGGAATTACGTGGTGCCCTATTTAAAGTGAATGTGGTTGTCTCTAATGCCTAACCCATAAACTATCGTGGTAATTCGATAAGAGACATCATGGTATGCATCATATCCAATAGGGTGCAGTTATGATGTTCGGACACACCATCACACTATGGTGTTCCAGGCTGTATTAGTTGTGAAACAATTTCCACAATGTCTTAATTCTGTGCCAAACTCGTAATTCAGATATTCATCTCTATGATCATATCATAGATATTTTATCCTCTTGTCATGACGATCTTTCAACTTCACCCTGAAATTACTTGAACCTTTCAATAATCCAGACTCGTGATTCATCAAGTAAATATACTCAATATCTACTCAAATCATCTGTGAAGTAAGAACATAACGATATCCACTACATGCCTCAGCACTCATTGGTTGCACACATCAAAATGTATTACTTCCAACAAGTTGCTTTCTAGTTCCATTTTACTGAAACCGAGGCTTTCAGTCATCTTGCCCATGTGGTATGATTTGCATGTCTCAAGTGATTCAAAAACAAGTGAGTCCAAACGGTCCATTTGCATGGAGTTTCTTCATGCATATACACCAATAGACATGGTTCGCATGTCTCAAACTTTTCAAAAACGAGTGAGCCCAAAGATCCATCAACATGGAGCTTCTTCATGCGTTTTATACCGATATGACTTACGTGGCAGTGCCACAAGTAGGTGGTACTATCATTACTATCTTTTGGCATGAACATGTGTATCACTACGATCGAGATTCAATAAACCATTCATTTTAGGTGTAAGACCATTGAAGGTATTATTCAAATAAACAGAGTAACCATTATTCTCCTTAAATGAATAACCGTATTGCGATAGACATAATCCAATCATGTCTATGCTCAACGCAAGCACCAATCTCGATGGTAGAGGGAGCGTACGATATTTGATCAACCTTGGAAATACTTCCAACACATACCGTCATCTCACCTTTCAGCTAGTCTCCGTTTATTCCGTAGCTTTTATTTCGAGTTACTAACAATTAGCAACCGAACCGGTATCTAATACCCTGGTGCTACTAGGAGTACTAGTAAAGTACACATTAACATAATGTATATCCAATATACTTATATCGACCTTGCCAGCCTTCTTATCTACCAAGTATCTAGGGTAGTTCTGCTCCAGTGGCTGTTCCCCTTATTACAGAAGCACTTAGTCTCGGGTTTGGGTTCAACCTTGGGTTTCTTCACTAGAGCAGCAGCTGATTTGCCGTTTCATGAAGCATCCCTTTTTGCCCTTGCCCTTCTTGAAACTAGTGGTTTCACCAACCATCAACAATTGATGCTCCTTCTTGATCTCTACTTTTGTGGTGTCAAACATCGCGAATATCTCAAGGATCATCATATATGTCCCTGATATATTATAGTTCATCACGAAGCTCTAGCAGCTTGGTGGTAATGACTTCGGAGAAACATCACTATCTCATCTGGAAGATCAACTCCCACTCGATTCAAATGATTGTTGTACTCAGATAATCTGAGCACAAGCTTAACAATTGAGCTTTTCTCCCTTAGTTTGCAGGCTAAGAAAATCGTCGGAGGTCTTATACTTCTTGACGTGGGCATGAGCCTGAAATCCCAATTTCAGCCCTCAAAACATCTCATATGTTTCGTGACGTTTCAAAACATCTTCGGTGCCTCAACTCTAAGCCGTTTAACTGAACTATCACGTAGTTATCAAAATGTGTATGTCAGATGTTCGCAACATCCATAGACAACGTTTGAGGTTCAGCACACTGAGCGGTGCATTAAGGACATAAGCCTTCTATGAAGCAATGAGGACAATCCTCAGTTTACGGACCTAGTCCGCATAATTGCTACTATCAACTTTCAACTAAATTTTCTCTAGGAACATATCTAAACAGTAGAACAAAAGCGCGAGCTACGACATAATTTGCGAAGACCTTTTGACTATGTTCAGGATAATTAAGTTCATCTTATGAACTCCCACTCAGATAGACATCCCTCTAGTCATCTAAGTGATTACATGATCCGAGTCAACTAGGCCGTGTCCGATCATCACGTGAGACGGACTAGTCATCATCGGTGAACATCTTCATGTTGATCGTATCTACCATATGACTCATGCTCGACCTTTCGGTCTCTTGTGTTCCGAGGCCATGTCTGTACATGCTAGGCTCGTCAAGTTAACCCTAAGTGTTTTGCATGTGTAAAACTGTCTTACACCCGTTGTATGTGAACGTAAGGATCTATCACACCCGATCATCACGTGGTGCTTCGAAACGACGAACTTTAGCAACGGTGCACAGTTAGGGGAGAACACATTCTTGAAATTGTAATGAGGGATCATCTTATTTACTACCGTCGTTCTAAGAAAATAAGATGTATAAACATGATAAACATCACATGCAATCAAATAATAGTGACATGATATGGCCAATATCATATAGCTCCTTTGATCTCCATCTTGGGGCTCCATGATCATCTTGTCACCGGCATGACACCATGATCTCCATCATCGTGTCTTCTTGAAGTTGTCTCGTCATCTATTACTTCTACTACTATGGCTAACGCTTTAGCAATAAAGTAAAGTAATTACATGACGTTTAAGTTGACACGCAGGTCATAAATAAATAAAGACAACTCCTATGGCTCCTGCCGGTTGTCATACTCATCGACATGCAAGTCATGATACCTATTACAAGAACATGATCAATCTCATACATCACATATATCATTCATCACATCCTTTGGCCATATCACATCACATAGCATACCCTGCAAAAACAAGTTAGACATCCTCTAATTGTTGTTTGCATGTTTTACGTGGCTGCTATGGGTTTCTAGCAAGAACGTTTCTTATCTACGCAAAGACCACAACGTGATATGCCAATTGCTATTTACCCTTCATAAGGACCCTGTTCATCGAATCCGATCCGACTAAAGTGGGAGAGACAGACACCCGCCAGCCACCTTATGCAACTAGTGCATGTTTGTCGGTGGAACCGGTCTCCTAAGCGTACGTGTAAGGTTGGTCCGGGCCGCTTCATCCCACGATGCCGCCGAATCAAGATAAGACTAGTAACGGCAAGCATATTGAACAAAATCAACGCCCACAACTACTTTGTGTTCTACTCGTGCATAGAATCTACGCAATAGACCTAGCTCTGATGCCACTGTTGGGGAACGTAGCATAAATTCAAAATTTTCCTACGTGTCACCAAGATCTATCTATGGAGTCATCTAGCAATGAGGGAGGAGTGGATCTACATAACCTTGTAGATCGCGCGCGGAAGCGTTCAAGAGAACGGGGTTGATGGAATCGTAATCGTCGTGATCCAAATCACCGATGATCCTAGCGCCGAACGGAGGGCACCTCCGTGTTAAACACACGTACGGAGCAGTGATGTATCCTCCTTCTTGATCCAGCAAGGGGGGAGGAGAGGTTGATGGAGATCCAACAACACGACGGCGTGGTGGTAGTAGCGGGATTCCAACAAGGCTTCGCCAAGCGCTGCGGGAGGAGGAGATGTGTCATGGGAGGGAGAGGGAGGCGCCAGGGCTTAGGTATGGTTGCCCTCCCTTCCCCCCCACTATATATAGGGCCAAGGGAGAGGGGGAGGGCGCAGCCTTGCCCCTTCCTCCAAGGAAGGGTGCGGCCAAGGGGGGAGGAGTCCATCCTCCCCAAGGCACCTCGGAGGTGCCTTCCCCCTTTAGGACTCTCCCTTTCCCTCTTCTCTTGGTGCATGGGCCTCTTGGGGCTGGTGCCCTTGGCCCATATAGGCCAAGGCGCACCCCCTACAGCCCATGTGGCCCCCCGAGGCAGGTGGCCCCACCCGGTGGACCCCCGGGACCCTTCCGGTGGTCCCGGTACAATACCGGTGACCCCGAAACTTGTCCCGATGGCCGAAATAGCACTTCCTATGTATAATTCTTTACCTCCGGACCATTCCGGAACTCCTCGTGACGTCCGGGATCTCATCCGGGACTCTGAACAACTTTCGGGTTACCGCATACTAATATCTCTATAACCCTAGCATCACCGAACCTTAAGTGTGTAGACCCTACGGGTTCGGGAGACACGTAGACATGACCGAGACGACTCTCCGGCCAATAACCAACAGCGGGATCTGGATACCCATGTTGGCTCCCACATGCTCCTCGATGATCTCATCGGATGAACCACGATGTCGAGGACTTAATCAATCCCGTATACAATTCCCTTTGTCTAGCGGTACGATACTTGCCCGAGATTCGATCATCGGTATCCGATACCTTGTTCAATCTCGTTACCGGCAAGTCTCTTTACTCGTTCCGTAACACATCATCCCGTGATAAACCCCTCGATCACATTGTGCACATTATGATGATGTCCTACCGAGTGGGCCCAGAGATACCTCTCCGTTTACACAGAGTGACAAATCCCAGTCTCAATTCGTGCCAACCCAACAGACACTTTCGGAGATACCTGTAGTGTACCTTTATAGCCACCCAGTTACGTTGTGACGTTTGGCACACCCAAAGCACTCCTACGGTATCCGGGAGTTGCACAATCTCATGGTCTAAGGAAATGATACTTGACACTACAAAAGCTTTAGCATACGAACTACACGATCTTGTGCTATGCTTAGGATTGGGTCTTGTCCATCACATCATTCTCCTAATGATATGATCCCGTTATCAACGACATCCAATGTCCATGGTCAGAAAACCGTAACCATCTATTGATCAACGAGCTAGTCAACTAGAGGCTTACTAGGGACATGGTGTTGTCTATGTATCCACACATGTATCTGAGTTTCCTATCAATACAATTCTAGCATGGATAATAAACGATTGTCATGAACAAGGAAATATAATAATAACTAATTTATTATTGCCTCTAGGGCATATTTCCAACAGTCTCCCACTTGCACTAGAGTCAATAATCTAGTTCACATCGTCATGTGATTAACACTCAAGGTCACATCCCCATGTGACTAACACCCAAAGAGTTCTGGGTTTGATCATGTTATGCTTGTGAGAGAGGTTATAGTCAACGGGTCTGAACCTTTCAGATCCGTGTGTGCTTTACAAATCTCTATGTCATCTCCTAGATGCAGCTATCACGTTCTATTTGGAGCTCTTCCAAATAACTGTTCTACTATACGAATCCAGTTTACTACCCGAATAATCTCGATTAGTGTCAAAGTTTGCATCGGCGTAACCCTTTACGACGAACTCTTTTACCACCTCCATAATCGAGAAAATTCCTTAGTCCACTAGTTACTAAGGATAACTTTGACCGTTGTCCTGTGATCCATTCTTGGATCACTCTTGTACCCCTTGACTGACTCATGGCAAGGCACACTTCAGGTGCGGTACACAGCATAGCATACTGTAGAGTCTATGTCTTAAGCATAGGGGACGACCTTCGTCCTTTCTCTCTATTCTGCCGTGGTCGAGCTTTAAGTCTTAACTTCATACCTTACAACTCAGGCAAGAACTCCTTCTTTGACTAATCCATCTTGAACACCTTCAAGATCATGTCAAGGAATGTGCTCATTTGAAAGTACCATTAAGCGTTTTGATCTATCCTTATAGATCTTGATGCTCAATGCTCAAGTAGCTTAATCCAGGCTTTCCATTGAAAAACACTTTCCAAATAACCCTATATGCTTTCCAGAAATTCTACGTCATTTCTGATCAACAATATTGATTTTAGAAAACTAAACAAAGCAACTAGAAAAGGTCATTACCCTCTGCCTTTTATTGGTCAAATGCTCAAAAGATTATCTAAGCACACACATTTTTGCTTCCTTGATGGATATTCTGGTTTTTCACGAATACCTGTTTCTCAACCTAATCAAGAAAAGACCACTTTTACTTGTCCATTTGGAACTTATGCTTATAGATGTAAGCCTTTTGGTTTATGTAATGCACCTGCTACCTTTCAAAGATGTATGACTGCTATATTCTCTGATTTTTGTGAAAAGATTGTTGAGGTTTTCATGGATGATTTTTTTGTTTATGGGAAGTCTTTTGATGATTGTTTAAGCAATCTTGATCGAGTTTTGCAGAGATGTGAACAAACAAATCTTGTCTTGAACTGCGAGAAGTGCCACTTTATGGTTAATGAAGGCATTGTCTTGGGTCATAAAATTTCTAAAAGAGGTATTGAAGTGGACAAAGCTAAGGTTGATGCAATTGAGAAAATTCCATGTCTTAAAGATATAAAAGGTATTCATAGTTTCTTAGGTCATGCTGGTTTCTATAGGAGATTTATCAAAGACTTTTCTAAAATTTCTAGGCCTCTTACTAGTCTCTTGCAAAAGGATATTCCTTTTGTTTTTGATGATGATTGTTTAGAAGCCTTTGAAACACTCAAGAAAGCTTTAATTTCTGCACCTATATTGCTCAACCACCTGATTGGAACTTGCCTTTTGAAATTATGTGTGATGCTAGTGATTATGTTGTTGGTGTTGTTCTAGGACAAAGAGTTGATAAGAAACTTAATGTAATTCATTATGCTAGTAAAACTCTAGACGATGCTCAAAGAAATTATGCTACTACTGAAAAAGAATTCTTAGCAGTTGTGTTTGCTTGTGATAAATTTAGATCTTATATTGTTGATTCCAAAGTATCTGTTCACATAGACCATGATGCTATTAAATATCTTATGGAAAATAAAGATGCTAAACCTAGACTTATTCGATGGGTTTGTTGGGGAACGCAGTAATTTCAAAAAAAATCCTACACATACGCAAGATCCATCTAGGTGATGCATAGCAATGAGAGGGGAGAGTGTTGTCCATGTACCCTCGTAGACTGTAAGCGGAAGCATTATGATAATGCAGTTGATGTAGTCGTACGTCTTCACGATCCGACCGATCCTAGCACTGAAAGTACGGCATCTCCGCGATCTGCACATGTTCAGCTCGGTGACATCCCAGGAACTCTAGATCCAGCTCAGTGTTGAGGGAGAGCTTCTTCAGCACGATGGCGTGATGACGGTGATGATGAAGTTACCGACGCAGGGCTTCGCCTAAGCACTACAATGATATGACCAAGGTGGAAATCTGTGGAGGGGGGCACCGCACACGGCTAAACAATCCACTTGTGTGTTCTAGGGTGACCCCTCCCCACGTATATAAAGGAGGGAGGGGAGGCCGACCGGCCCTCTCTAGGCGCGCCAATGGGGAGGAGTCCTCCTCCTAGTAGGAGTAGGACTCCCCCCTTTCCTAGTCCCACTAGGAAAATAAGGAAGAGGGAGAAGGAGAAAGGAAAGGGGGGCCGGGCCCCCCACCCAATTCGGATTGGGCTTGGGGGCCCGCCCTCCACCTGGCCGTCTCCTTCTCTCTCCCACTAAGGCCCAATAAGGCCCATACACTCCCTGGGTGGTTTTGGTAACCCCCCCGGTACTCCGGTAAATGCCCGAACTCACCCGGAACCATTCCGATGTCCAAACATAGCCTTCCAATATATCAATCTTTATGTCTCAACCATTTCGAGACTCCTCGTCATGTTCGTGATCATATATGTGACTCTGAACTACCTTCGGAACATCCAAACACATAAACTCATAATATCGATCGTCACTGAACATTAAGCGTGCGGACCTTACGTGTTCAAGAACTATGTAGACATGACCGAGACTTATCTCCGGTCAAGAACCAATAGCAGAACCTGGATGCTCATATTGGTTCCTACATATTCTATGAAGATCTTTATTGGTCAAACCGCAGAACAACATACGTTGTTCCCTTTGTCATCGGTATGTTACTTGCCCGAGATTCGATCGTCGGTATCTCAGTACCTAGTTCAATCTCGTTATCGGCAAGTATCTTTACTCATTTCGTAATGCAACATCCCATAACTAACTCATTAGTCACATTGCTTGCAAGGCTTATAGTGATGTGCATTACCGAGAGGGCCCAGAGATACCTCTCTGATACACGGAGTGACAAATCCTAATCTCGATCTAGGACAACTCAACAAACACCATCGGAGACACCATTAGAGCATCTTTATAGTCACCCAGTTATGTTGTGACATTTGATAGCACACTAAGTGTTCCTCCGGTATTCGGGAGTTGCATAATCTCATAGTCATAGGAACATGTATAAGTTATGGAGAAAGCAATAGCAGTAAACTAAACGAGCATCGTGCTAAGCTAACGGATGGGTCAAGTTAATCACATCATTCTCTAATGATGTGATCCCGTTTATCAAATGACAACTCTTTGTCCATGGTAGGAAACTTAACCATCTTTGATTAACGAGCTAGTCAAGTAGAGGCATACTAGTGACACTCTGTTTGTCTATGTATTCACACATGTACTAAGTTTCCGGTTAATACAATTCTAGCATGAATAATAAACATTTATCATGATATAAGGAAATATAAATAGCAACTTTATTATTGCCTCTAGGGCATATTTCCTTCAGTCTCCCACTTGCACTAGAGTCAATAATCTAGATTACATTGTAATGATTCAACACCCATGGAGTCTTGGTGTTGATCATGTCTTGCTCATGAGAGAGGCTTAGTCAACGGGTCTGCAAAATTCAAATCCGTATGTATCTTGCAAATCTCTATGTCTCCCTCATTGACTTGATCGTGGATGGAATTGAAGCGTCTCTTGATGTGCTTGGTTCTCTTGTGAAATCTGGATTCCTTTACTAAGGCAATTGCACCAGTATTGTCACAAAAGATTTTCATTGGACCCGATGCACTAGGTATGACACCTAGATCAGATATGAACTCCTTCATCCAGACTCCTTCATTTGCTGCTTCCAAAGCAGCTATGTACTCCGCTTCACACGTAGATCCCGCCACGACGCTGTGCTCGGAACTGCACACAACTGACAGCTCCACCATTCAATAAAAATATGTATCCATTTTGTGACTTAGAGTCATCCGGATCAGTGTCAAAGCTTGCATCGACGTAACTATTTACGACAAGCTCTTTGTCACCTCCATAAATGAGAAACATATCCTTAGTCCTTTTTAGGTATTTCAGGATGTTCTTGACCGCTGTCCAGTGATCCACTCCTGGATTACTTTGGTACCTCCCTACTAAACTAATAGAAAGGCACACATCAGGTCTGGTACACAACATTGCATACATGATAGAACCTATGGCTGAAGCATAGGGAATGACTTTCATTTTCTCTCTATGTTCTGCAGTGGTTGGGCATTGAGTCTGACTCAACTTCACACCTTGTAACACAGGCAAGAACCCTTTCTTTGCTTGATCCATTTTGAACTTCTTCAAAACTTTATCAAGGTATGTGCTTTGTGAAAGTCCAATTAAGCGTCTTGATCTACCTCTACCAATATATAAGCAACTTCACCTAGGTCTTTCATTGAAAAATTCTTATTCAAGTATCCTTTTATTCTATTCAAAAATTCAGTATCATTTCCGATCAATAATATGTCATCTACATATAATATCAGAAATGCTATAGAGCTTCCACTCACTTTCTTGTAAATACAGGCTTCTCCAAATGTCTGTATAAAACCATATGCTTTGATCACACTATCAAAGCGTATATTCCAACTCTGAGAGGCTTGCACCAGTCCATAAATGGATCGCTGGAGCTTGCACACTTTGTTAGCACCTTTTGGATCGACAAAACCTTCTGGTTGCATCATATACAACTCTTCTTTAAGATATCCATTAAGGAATGCAGTTTTGACATCCATTTGCCAAATTTCATAATCATAAAATGCGGTAATTGCTAACATGATTCGGACGGACTTAAGCATCGCTACGGGTGAGAAGGTCTCACCGTAGTCAACTCCTTGAACTTGTCGAAAACCTTTTGCAAAAAGTCGAGCTTTGTAGACTGTAACATTACCGTCAGCGTCAGTCTTCTTCTTGAAGATCCATTTATTCTCTATGGCTTGCCGATCATTGGGCAAGTCAACCAAAGTCTACACTTTGTTCTCATACATGGATCCCACCTCAGATTTCATGGCCTCAAGCCATTTTGTGGAATATGGGCTCATCATCGCTTCCTCATAGTTCGTAGGTTCTTCATGGTCAAGTAACATGACCTCCAGAACAGGATTACCGTACCATTCTGGTGTGGATCTTACTTTGGTTGACCTATGAGGTTTGGTAGTAACTTGATCAGAAGTTTCATGATCATCATCATTAGCTTCCTCACTTACTTGTGGAGGAATCACTGGAACTGATTTCTGTGATGAACTACTTTCCAATAAGGGAGTAGGTACAATTACCTCGTCAAGTTCTACTTTCCTCCCACTCACTTCTTTCAAGAGAAACTCCTTCTCTAGAAAGGATCCATTCTTAGCAACGAATATCTTGCCTTCGGATCTGTGATGGAAGGTGAACCCAACAGTCTCCTTTGGGTATCCTATGAAGACACATTTCTCCGATTTGCGTTCGAGCTTATTAGGTTGAAGCTTTTTCACATAAGCATCGCAGCCCAAAACTTTAAGAAATGACAACCGCTACAAGAAATATGTCAACTTATGACCTTCTGTTAGTGACCCTAGAAGAATTGGTCATAAATCTATAACCATTTTAGACCAATTGGTCAAAAGCTGTTCGGGGGGCTCCAAACCCTAAACCATTGCGACCATTTTGGTCAGAAAGGTCGGAATTTCCTTACACGAAATGGTCATAAAGCAGACACCACTAGTTCGCTGCCTTATTTCTAGCTGATCATGACCAATATAGATGGTCATAACCTTGTAAATTGTGGTGGATTGGTATGACTTGGCGCCACCTCATCAGTTTTGCCTATGTGTCATGTCCATGTGTCAATTTTTGCCTAGGTTGTGAAGCAACCTATATTTATGTCATTCCGAAAATTCCAAAAAATCTCATAAATTCTTTGGGTCATATCTTCGTCAAATATGTAAAAATACTTCCTTGCCTAGTTCAAAAATAATTCAACAACATTCATTTTCCTATTCTGTTCACAACATCACTTTATGAAGGAAGTGCTATTTATATATTCTTGATTGCCCTCGGAATTCTTGGGCACTCTTTCCTATCCAAATCATTGCCGCATGACAAAATTCAGCTCCATTTGCCTAGCAAATCTTCCTCCGTAAATTTCCAAAGTTTTTGTCCACCTAGAAGCATTGTGAAGGAAGTGCCTTTTTATATATCGAAATGACATGAAATTTATACAGTTCCTTCATATGCCCAAATTATCACCCTCCTCCAAATTGCAGCTTAGTCAAATTATCTATGTGAGCCTAGGTTCAATTTATATTTTATGGCCAGATTGGCACGTTGCAAAGCAAGTGTTATCTAGACCCCTCCTATTACCCTCAAACTCTTTGGGCACTCTTCCATACCCAAATCGTTGCCACATGATAATATTCAGCTCCATTTTCCTAGTAAATCTTTCTCAGGAAATTTCCAAAGTTTCTACCTCGAGAGAAGCTTTGTGAAGTAAGTACTATCTAGGCTTACCCCAATGATCTGAAAATCTACCAAGGCATAACCATACCTATGAAACTTACCTACACCAAATTTGAGCTCATTTCATTCATCCAATTTCTCTCACTAGTTTTCCCAAGTTTCTGTCCATAGAAGAACATTATGAAGGAAGTACCACTTTGGCATGTCCAAATGGTATCAAAATTCTACGGTGCTTTGCAATGCCCAAATAACCATCCTCCACCAAATTTCAGCTCAATCCATTCATTATTTTGAGCCCAGCTTCAACATTCATATTTATGTCCAGTGTGGTACTTTGCAAAGCAAGTACCACCTAGGATCCTCCTTTTGATCTGAAAATTTGTGAAGACATTCTTCTTAGTAGATGATCATCCTCAGCCAAAACTCATGCCCATTGGCCATGTGCATTTCTCGTACTGCCAATCAAACACTTGGCTGCTAATTCATCTTTGAGCATAGGTCGGTCTCCTCGTGAGATTCTTCTGTTGTAATTTTCTTCCAGCACCTACCCGGGGAGTGCCCAGCCCGTTAGACATGCCTAGGTCTCCCAGAACGCATGTCAACGCCAAGGTCACGCGGTGACCACGCACCGGGCATGCGAGTTCACACGCTTTGGAGTTGGGGCCCTGGGACACCATCCAAACCTCGACGTATCACCACCAAACCATGTATTTATGCTTAAATATATACTTATGTAACTAGAAATGATTTTTGGAAAAAATAAAGAGCAAACAATAAGGCAGCTGTAGTTCAAATTTGACCCGCTTCCTACTGAATCGGCGGGAATTTGTCTTTTTCACCAGAGGTGGATCAAAACTTTTGACACCCATCCATTTTGTCAATTGTGCATTAAATATGGCCTAGCATTTTAGAAAATTGATTTGGTAAAATTTTTCAACAAATATATGGTAGGTCCTTCACAAAAAAACTCATTTCGGGCACTCGGAAAATGGAAAATGAATTTTCCGTGCAAAGAAAATGAAAACTCCCTTAGGAAACATTGTTTGGAATTCCAAGATGCACCCTTGTGCACAATATGAGATCATTTGAACAAACTATGCCATGAATGTGGCCACAAGATTGACCATTTGGCTTGAAAGCCATGAATCTTCACACATGATAGCTCATTTCTGAGAACACTTTTTTAAAATAATCATCGTATTACAAGTTTATTATTTTTTCTGGTAACTTGGTGACATGTAATGACACAATGCGAAGGTTTTCCATTTTTTTTAATTTTTTAAATGTTTTATGCTCGTTTCAAAATGCGGTCAAAACGGCGGGCTTGACCGTTCCTAGCTAGTGGTTCAATCTTGAAATACTTTTGATGTTTCTCTGATGAAATAGATACTTATGTACCTATAAATGATTTTTGGAAAAAAAATAAAGAGCAAACTACAAGGCAGATGCAGTTCAAATTTGACCCGCTTCCTACTAAATCGGCAGGAATTTGTCTTTTTCACCAGAGGTGGATCAAAACTTTTGACACCCAACCATTTTGTCAATTGTGCATTAAATATGGCCTAGTATTTTAGAAAATTGATTTAGCACAATTTTGCAACAAATATATGGTAGGTCCTTCACAAAAAAAACTCATTTCGGGCACTCGGGAAATGGAAAATGAATTTTTCGTGCAAAGAAAATGAAAACTCCCTTAGGCAACATTGTTTGGAATTCCAAGATGCACCCTAGTGCACAATATGAGATCATTTGAACAAACTATGCCATGAATGTGGCCACAAGATTGACCATTTGACTTGAAAGCCATGAATCTTCACACATGATAGCTCATTTATGAGAACACTTTTTTAAAATAATCATCGTATTACAAGTTTATTATTATTTTTGGTAACTTGGTCACATGTAATGACACAATGCGAAGGTTTTCCTTTTTTTAATTTTTTTTGAATTTTTTATGCCCGTTTCAAAATGCGGTCAAAACGTCGGGCTTGACCATTCCTAGCTAGTGGTTGAATCTTGGAAAACTTTTGATGTTTCTCTGATGAAATAGATACTTATGTACCTATAAATGATTTTTGGAAAAAATAAAGAGCAAACTACAAGGCAGCTACAGTTCAAATTTGACCCGCTTCCTACTGAATCGGCGGGAATTTGTCTTTTTCACCAGAGGTGGATCAATACTTTTGACACCCAACCATTTGGTCATTTGTGCATTAAATATGGCCTAATATTTTAGAAAATTGATTTAGCACAATTTTGCAACAAATATATGGTAGGTCCTTCACAAAAAAAACTCATTTTGGGCACTCGAAAAATGGAAAATGAATTTTCCGTGCAAAGAAAATGAAAACTCCCTTAGGCAACATTGTTTGGAATTCCAAGATGCACCCTTGTGCACAATATGAGATCATATGAACAAACTATGCCATGAATGTGGCCATAAGATTGACCATTTGGCTTGAAAGCCGTGAATCTTCACACATGATAGCTCATTTCTGAGAACACTTTTTTTAAATAATCATCGTATTACAAGTTTATTATTTTTTCTGGTAAGTTGGTCACATGTAATTACACAATGCGAAGGTTTTCCATTTTTAAAAAAAAATTGGATTTTTTATGCCTGTTTCAAAATGCGGTCAAAATGGCAGGCTTGACCGTTCCTAGATAGTGCTTGAATCTTAGAAAACTTTTGATGTTTCTCTGATGAAATGGATACTTATGTACCTATACATGATTTTTGGAAAAAATAAAGAGCAAACTACAAGGCAGCCGCAGTTCAAATTTGACCCGCTTCCTACTAAATCAGCGGGAATTTGTCTTTTTCACGAGAGGTGGATCAAAACTTTTGACACCCAACCATTTGGTAAATTGTGCATTAAATATGGCCTAATTGTTTAGAAAAATGATTTGGTCCAATTTTACAACAAATATATGTTAGGTTGTTAAAAAACTCAATTTGTGCACTCGAAAAATGAAAAATGGTTTTTCCATCAATTTGACGAAACGTGGATCAAAAACATTTTACATAAAGTCATTTTGTCAATTATACATAAAATTTGGTCTAATACATAGAGTTGGTAGGTTCGTCAAAACAAAACTATTTTTTATACTTTGAAAATGAAAAATGCTTTTCTCCTGCAAATGAACTTATTTTTAATCAATTAAGACCTATTTATATGGTCATAACGTCATCAAGGCCTTTATTGCATTCTGATTGGTCCACGAGCACCTCACGCGGATCATGCATCGACCACCGTTGGATAGGCCAGGATCCGACGACAGCATCTTCCCCCACCCCCTCTACCCCTCATCCCTCTCATCCCCCTCCCGAATCAGCGCAGCTCCCTCTCACCCCTCGTCCAAACCCTAGTCGCGCCCTCCTCCGTGCGCTGCCACCCCCATCGATTCCGCCCAACACCGTCGTCCCCTTCCACTCGCTCTCCTACATGAGCCGGATCCCCACCTCCTCCGGCTCCCCTTCCACTCACTCTCCCGTGAAGGCCGAGATGGACGTTCGACAGCCTCGGCTCCTGGATTCCGCACACCCACTCCACTCCATCTGTTCTGATCTAATTCGACCTCGGCTTCCTCCCCAAGCCACGCGACGCGAGACCAGCTCCGGCTCCCGCTCCGGCCATGGCGGTGACCATACAGTCCGTGAAGGCCCACCAGATCTTCGACAGTTGCGGCAACCCCACCGTCGAGGTACGGACATGCCCCCATCTCCCATCCCCGTCTCCTCGATCTGTGCGCCGTCGGTCCGGTTCGGCTCGATCTGGTAGCGGTAGCGGCTAGCGGGTGTTGCGCTCGTGTGTGGCAGTGGCTTGGCTTCGATTGTGCAACCGATCTGGTCCGGTTGGGGTCCGAGGGGCGCTGTCTGGGGTTTATGAATTCCCCTCGGCTATATTTTTTGGGGGTTTTGGTTATGCCATATGGATTCCACGCGAGGTGGCGTTTTGTTTGCTCAGATGGTGTGGCGCGTGCGATTTTCGCCTTGCCTGCTCTGGCATCTGTTTTTTGGTTGTATCCACAGATCGGTTGGTTCGTCATGCTTATGCTCTGCTTGTGCTTGCTGAAAGGCGCTGCCAATCTGGGGCTTCCAGACTTGTCACTGACGAGTTGTTCGCCTGCAACCAGAGCGGTCTACTGCCGTGAAGAATCCCAGCAACGAGTATTTACATGTACATGCTAGAATTATCTAGATAAGTGCATGTACGTAGAGGCTAGCAGCCTATAGTACTATAGTAGCAGTTTACTTCTCACAGAGTGCAGTTTACTTCTCACGGAGTGCTACATGCATGGAAGCATCTTACTTCTCTCAAAAGTAGTGTGATGTGTGCTGTAGAAAAGAGTGAACATTTTTTTTGCATGTGAAGAAAAGAGTGTATACATGGCAATACTGCTGGTCGCTAAGAGAAATACTCAAAAAAACCAGTCGAATTTTTGTATTTAGATTTTACTTTATTTTTCTTAACATGATGTTAAGTTATTTAACATGCTGTGAGGTCAATGATACACAAATGAAATAGATTTTACAAGAAACCTCTGACTAAAAGAATTGAAAATTACTGCATCAAACTAATTTACTCCCAGCGGTGCATGAACTGGTGGGTCATTTTGTTATTACATCAATCACTATTTTACTTTCAACCTTTATAATCAAGTTTTGCCTCCCTTCATGTCTAGTGAAGGGACACAATGTTCCTGTCATAATTATTGTCTGAAGCTAATCTTGTCTGAATCATCTCTCTTTTGTAGGTGTCTATGAAGCTTTGGAGCTTAGGGACGGTGGATCTGACTACTTGGGCTAGGGTGTTTCCAAGGTTTACATTCATTTGACCGAATTATATACCATCGTAGAATTCTACACCATGTGGTGGACTTAAGTATCTTAGTGACTTCATTTGATGTGTGTATTTCTGTTAATTTTAAGCTTCTGTTGCTCTAAAAATGTACCTCATTGACCATTTGTCTATTTATTGTGTACTTCTTGCATGAGGATGTGACTAGTGATGCGGCGCGCCAAGCAGCAGTAGGGGAAGGGGGTCTCCTGCTCGAGGAGGCAGAGTAGGGGCGTGCCCAGCTGGCAGCCCTGTCCTGCTCGTGGGGGAGGGGCAGGAGGGGTCTGCTCCCCTGCTTCCATTGCGACTGTGGCAGGTAGCTCCTCCATCTCCCTCCCCCTCTTCCTCTGCTCACTACTTCTGTTGCGAAGTTGACGAATATGTGATGCACTTGTTCCAAGGAATTTTAGAGGGATCTGTATGAACAAGTCATGTTTTTATTTTATTTTATTTAGGTTGTTAGTTATCAAACAGAGAGAGAAGATGAGCTCTTGCTTGGAATTTTTTTCTGCCAACACATGATTTGTATGCATGCAATTATCATCTTGCGTGTGCGAGCTGGTTCATTGCTTGGGCATCGCGTCGATGACCAAATGTTAGTGCCGATTTGTTGTGGTGGTGCTCATCTGGCCATTGATTTCTTGTTGATAATTAGGTGCTAAAGAATGCTACAGATATATGTTGAATACACTAGTCATGCTCCTGCATACATGTTTTGTTGGACGAAAAACTGTACAATGATCTGCTCCCTGGGATATTAATTCTTATGATATATCTTGTAATTTACTTTATTGTAAAAGTTAAACCCACTGCACGTGTTGAGCAGAAATTGTTTTAGTTTGTCATACATAATTGCCTATGCTTGTTGGTAGCTATTAAGTGTATAATTCATCATGGAAGCATAGGAATGTGATGGACATCATCAGATTACATTTATGTTCTAAACTTAAAATATTTAAACTCGGTGTTTAGATTCTGTATCTGTAATCATAAGCTTCACTTGTAGTCTAGTAGTACCATTTACTATTTTTTTCATTTTTGAATATGGCTAACTCTGCTTCCCCCAATCTGCATATCCTCTGTTCTGAGCATAATTTTTTTGCCATATCCATTTCACACATGGCATCTGCCATTGTAACTTCATACTGACGTAACATGTGAATCTGTTGGTCCTGCTTATTGTCTTTAAAGAAGTCAATGTACCTACCTATTTTTGTGCTAGGTTATTATCTTTGATCAGTATCAGTTGTGTCTCTCTTAAGAGACTCGTACTTTTCTGACTCGAGTTGTTAACAATTGTTCCATACTTCTGTTAGCTACAACATTTTTTTTGAATTTGGTATTGCATGAGTTTTTACTACTGCTAACACAGAGTATTTGCTACTAGTAAAACAAGGATTTTGTATAGTTTTTACTACTGCTAACACACAGAGTATTTGCTACTAGTAAAACAGGGATTTTGTATGCACTGCTACCTAACGAGTGCTTTCTTTATACTATTTCACCTTGGCATGCATATGTTTATTTCATCTTAGACAGAAATGAGTGTTATCAAGGAAATGGTTTTAGGTAAACCAGCACCTCTCACCAGTCTTTCTTACTCAATGTTATCATCTGCTTGGTTTTAGGTGATGGACTCATTTCAGGTGGTGGTTCTGCTTGGGTTTTCCTGGTGTTGTTTCGCG
Organism: Triticum dicoccoides; assembly: GCF_002162155.2. NCBI lineage: Eukaryota > Viridiplantae > Streptophyta > Magnoliopsida > Poales > Poaceae > Triticum > Triticum dicoccoides. The sequence continues at coordinate 349,658,247 of NC_041380.1, forward strand.
TTGGGTTTTGATTCGCTTTGCTGCTATTGTTTCTGTGGTGATGCAGACTTGTGGTGAAGAAGAGCAAGGCCAAGAAAGACTCCAACAAGCCCAAGCGTCGTCTTAGTCATCATGTGAGCCCCAGATTTGATTTGTTGTTGTGGTTCGATTCACGTTGTTTCTGTGGTGTGGTGACGCGTCCTGACCGGGGCCCATTTTGGTTCTGTTTTTGCAGGGACAGCTTTAGGAAGGACTCCAACGTCAAGCAGGTCTCCATGGTAAGCATCTTGGTTCCCTTTGCTCCCGCCCCTATCTCCTTGTTCTTATTCAAACCCGTGCTGTGATAGTTTTTCTTGCAAATCCCGTGTCCTGATTTGTGTTTAAATCGCAGGTTTGCAAGGTCGATGGTGAGAAGTGGAAGTATCTTTTGTGATGTTGTAAGTTACCCGCTCCCCCATCCCCTCTCTGTTACCGCTCTATTCAGTGTTGGTCTCTTCCGCCTTATCTCAGTGTTTCCTCGGTGATGCGATGCAATTTGGGCGGACTTTGTGTTGGTTTCCATGTTTCTGTGTCGCTGCACCGCGTCATTTGGGTATTGTTCGACCCAGTTGGTCAGTGATATTTAGAATTTAGTTGCTATGCAATTGTTGATCTACTCCTATTCTCAATTTGGTTGTTCAAATTTATGGTTTCTTGTGTTCAAATGTGTAGCCTTGTAGCCTTGTTAGAATCTATATAGTCTGCTCATCGATTCAAACTGCTGCTTGAATGTTACTTTCCAAATCCACCATGCCATTTCGCACGATCTGTTCAACGATTCTTCTTCTATTAATATTTAATCATGTAATCTATTGCCTTGCACCACACTAACATTTGCTCCATGATTCCCTAACTGCTCAACATGTTGATATGTTTTGAACATCTGAATTTTGTGTGTAGGGGGACTTGTGATGCAGCACGCCAAGCAACAGCGAGGGGAGGGCGTCTCTGAAATGTCACCGCTGGTGGTGATGGATGGTTGCTGCTGGTGGTGGAAATGGTAGCTATTTGTCTTTCAGGCGGCTGTTGCTGCTGCTGGTAGAAATGGTAGCTACTTGGTAGCTACGTGGATGCTTGAATGTACATGTTTGTTGTTAGTATGTGTTTTAGCTCCTTGGTAGTACTTCCTATGCTTGAATGTATCTTGAATGTACCTACTGTTGTACACGTGGCTGTTTAAGGAATCTTTTTGTGTTGAAAGAAATAAAATTGTCACCCGTGGCTGTTTAAGATACATGCTTGTTTGAATTCCCTCTATTTCACTGTCGCTGGAACAATTTTGTTATGGAGGCCCAAAATTGAAATGGACTATAAAAAGTTTGAGGCCCAAGAAAGAAATGAACTGTAGAAGGTCGTGTCCTAGAAAATAAAAAGGCCAAATTCTTGGTCTCGGCCCATGTTGTTAACACAAATTGCTAGAAAATAATAATTAAGGGGCTTGGCCCATATAGACGCCGAACTGGACCAGGCTCATTCTAAGTAACGACCTTTTCAATTGGTCGCAATTTGGCCACGTCAGATTGCCACGTCGGATCTGACGTGGCCTGGGTAGATAGCTAGTGACCAAAACAAAAGGTCATGGGTTGAACGACCTTCTGTTTTGGTCGTAAACGTCTACGACCTTCTCACAGAGAAGGTCGTTAATTTCAGTTTACGACCGCCAGCTTTTGACCTTCTATTTTTGGTCACAAAAAGGTCACAAATGAAAAATAATGACCTTTCAGTGACCAATAGTCAAGGTCACAAGTTGACATATTTCTTGTAGTGAACTTGGGTTTCTTGCAAAACCACAGTTCATAAGGTGTCGTCTCAATGGATTTTGATGGTGCCCTATTTAACGTGAATGCAGCCATCTCTAAAGCATAACCCCAAAACGATAGCGGTAAATCAGTAAGAGACATCATAGATCGCACCATATCTAATAAAGTGCGGTTACGATGTTCGGACACACCATTACGCTGTGGTGTTCCAGGTGCGTGAGTTGCGAAACAATTCCACATTGTTTCAAATGAAGACCAAACTCATAACTCAAATATTCACCTCCACGATCAGATTGTAGAAACTTTATTTTCTTGTTACGATGATTTTCCACTTCACTCTGAAATTCTTTGAACTTTTCAAATGTTTTAGACTTATGTTTCACCAAGTAGATATACCCGTATCTGCTCAAATCATCTGTGAAGGTAAGAAAATAACGATACCCGCGGCGTGCATCAACACTCATCGGACCGCATACATCAGTATGTATTATTTCCAACAAGTCTGTTGCTCGCTCCATTGTTCTGGAGAACAGAGTCTTAGTCATCTTGCCCATGAGGCATGGTTCGCAAGCATCAAGTGATTCATAATCAAGTGATTCCAAAAGTCCATCAGCATGGAGTTTCTTCATGCGCTTTACACCAATATGACCTAAATGGCAATGCCACAAATAAGTTGCACTATCATTATTAAACTTATATCTTTTGGCTTCAATACTATGAACATGTGTATCACTACTATCAAGATTTAGTAAAAATAGACCACTCATCAAGGGTGCATGACCATAGAAGATATTACTCATATAAATAGAACAACCATTATTCTCTGATTTAAATGAATAACCATCTCGCATCAAACAAGATCCAGATATAATGTTCATGCTCAACACTGGCACCAAATAACAATTATTTAGGTCTAAAACTAATCCCTAAGGTAGATGTAGAGGTAGCGTGCCGACGGCGATCACATCGACTTTGGAACCATTTCCCACGCGCATCGTCACCTCGTCCTTAGCCAATCTTCGCTTAATCCGTAGCCTCTGTTTCGAGTTGCAAATATTAGCAACAGAACCAGTATCAAATACCCAGGCGCTATTGCGAGCATTAGTAAGGTACACAACAATAACATGTATATCAAATATACCTTTCACTTTGCCATCCTTGTTCTCCGCCAAATACTTGGGGCAGTTCCGCTTCCAGTGACCAGTCCCTTTGCAGTAGAAGAACTCAGTCTCAGGCTTAGGTCCAGACTTGGGCTTCTTCACTTGAGCAACAACTTGTTTGCCGTTCTTCTTGAAGTTCCCCTTCTTCCCTTTACCCTTTTTCTTGAAACTGGTGGTCTTGTTGACCATCAACACTTGATGCTCCTTCTTGATTTCTACCTCCGCAGCCTTTAGCATAGCGAAGAGCTCGGGAATTGTCTTATCCATCCCTTGCATATTATAGTTCATCACAAAGCTCTTTTAGCTTGGTGGCAGTGATTGAAGAACTCTGTCAATGACACTATCATTGGGAAGATTAACTCCCAGCTGAGTCAAGTGGTTGTGGTACCCAGACATTCTGAGTATATGTTCACTGACAGAACTATTCTCCTCTATTTTGCAGCTGTAGAACTTATTGGAGACTTCATATCTCTCAATCCGGGCATTTGCTTGAAATATTAACTTCAACTCCTGGAACATCTCATATGCTCCATGATGTTCAAAACGCCGTTGAAGTCCCGGTTCTAAGCCATAAAGCATGGCACACTAAACTATCGAGTAGTCATCAGCTTTGCTCTGCCAGACGTTCATAACATCTGGTGTTGCTCCTGCAACAGGTTTGTCACCTAGCGGTGCTTCTAGGACGTAATTCTTCTGTGCAGCAATGAGGATAATCCTCAAGTTATAGACCCAGTCCGTGTAGTTGCTATCATCATCTTTCAACTTAGCTTTCTCTAGGAATGCATTAAAATTCAACGGAACAACAACACGGGCCATCTATCTACAACAACATAGACATGCAAAATACTATCAGGTACTAAGTTCGTGATAAATTATAGTTCAATTAATCATATTACATAAGAACTCCCACTTAGATAGACATTCCTCTAATCATCTAAGTGATCACGTGATCCATATCAACTAAACCATGTCCGATCATCACATGAGATGGAGTAGTTTCCAATGGTGAACATCAGTATGTTGATCATATCTACTATATGATTCACGCTCGACCTTTTGATCTTAGTGTTCCGAGGCCATATCTGCATATGCTAGGCTCGTCAAGTTTAATCTGAGTATTCCATGTGTGAAAAAATGGCTTGCACCCGTTGTATGTGAACATAGAGCTTATCACACCCGATCATCACATGGTGTCTCGGCACGACGAACTGTAGCAATGGTGCATACTCAGGAAGAACACTTATACCTTGAAATTTAGTGAGAGATCATCTTATAATGCTACCGTCGAACTAAGCAAAATAAGATGCATAAAGGATAAACATCACATGCAATCAATATAAGTGATATGATATGTCCATCATCATCTTGTGCCTTTGATCTCCATCTCCAAAGCACCGTCATGATCACCATCGTCACCGGCTTGACACCTTGATCTCCATCGAAGCATCATTGTCGTCTCGCCAACTATTGCTTCTACGACTATCGCTACCGCTTAGTGATAAAGTAAAGCAATTACATGGCGATTGCATTTCATACAATAAAGCGACAACCATATGGCTCCTGCCAGTTGCCGATAACTCTGTTACAAAACATGATCATCTCATACAATAAAATTTAGCATCATGTATTGACCATATCACATCACAACATGCCCTGCAAAAACAAGTTATATGTCCTCTACTTTGTTGTTGCAAGTTTTACGTGGCTGCTACGGGATGAGCAAGAACCATTCTCACCTACGCATCAAAAACCACAAAACAGTACAGTGATTGCTTTTTGATCTTCAGAAAGAACCCTGTTCATTGAATCCGGTTCAACTAAACTTGGAGAAACTGACACCCACTAGCCACCTGTGTGCGAAGCACGTTAGTAGAACCAGTCTCGCGTAAGAGTACAAGTAATGTCGGTCTGAGCCGCTTCGTCCAACAATACCACTGAATCAAGAATCAACAAGTGACGACAAGCAATATGTGTATATACCCATGCCCACAACTCCTTTGTGTTCTACTCGTTCATATAACATCTACGCATAGACCTGGCTCGGATGCCACTATTGGGGAATGCAGTAATTTCAAAAAAATTCCAGCGCACACACAAGATCCATCTAGGTGATGCATAGCAACGAGAGGGGAGAGTGTTGTCCACGTACCCTCGTAGACCGTAAGCAGAAGTGTTATGACAACGCGGTTGATGTAGTCGTACGTCTTCACGATCCGACCGATCCTAGCACCGAAAGTACGGCACCTCCACGATCTGCACATGTTCAGCTCGGTGATGTCCCACGAACTCTAGATCCAGTTGAGTGTCGAGGGAGAACTTCATCAGCATGATGGCGTGATGACGGTGATGATGAAGTTACCGACACAGGGCTTCGCCTAAGCACTACAACGATATGACCGAGGTGGAAATCTATGGAGGGGGCACCGCACATGGCTAAACAATCAACTTGTGTGTTCTAGGGTGCCCCCTCCCCACATATATAAAGGAGGGAGGGGGAGGCCAGCCGGCCCTCTCTAGGCGCGCCAAGGGGGGAGGAGTCCTCCTAGTAGGAGTAGGACTCCCCCCCCCTTTCCTAGTCCCACTAGGAAAATAAGGAAGAGGGAGAAGGAGAAAGGAAAGGGGGGCGCCCTCCCACCCACCCAATTCGGATTGGGCTTGGGGGCGCCCTCCACCTGGCCGCCTCCTTCTCTCTCCCACTAAGGCCCAATAAGGCCCATACACTCCCCGGGGGTTCCGGTAACCCCCGGTACTTTGGTAAATGCTCGAACTCACCCGGAACCATTCCGATGTCCAAACATAGCCTTCCAATATATCAATTTTTATGTCTCGACCATTTTGAGACTCTTTGTCATGTTAGTGATCATATCCGGGACTCCGAACTACCTTCGGTACATCAAAACACATAAACTCATAATACCGATCATCACTGAACGTTAAGCGTGCGGACCCTACGGGTTCGAGAACTATGTAGACATGACCGAGACTTATCTCCGGTCAATAACCAATAGCGGAACCTGGATGCTCATATTGGTTCCTACATATTCTACGAAGATCTTTATCGGTCAAACCGCATAACAACATACGTTGTTCCCTTTGTCATCGGTATGTTACTTGCCCGAGATTCGATCATCGGTATCTCAATACCTAGTTCAATCTCGTTACGGCAAGTCTCTTTACTCGTTCCGTAATGCAACATCTCATAACTAACTCATTAGTCACCTTGTTTGCAAGGCTTATAGTGATGTCCATTACCGAGAGGGCCCAGAGATACCTCTCTGATACATGGAGTGACAAATCCTAATCTCGATCTATGCCAACTCAACAAACACCATCGAAGACACCTGTAGAGCATCTTTATAGTCACCCAGTTATGTTGTGACGTTTGATAGCACACTAAGTGTTCCTCTAGTATTCGGGAGTTGCATAATCTCATAGTCATAGGAACATGTACAAGTTATGGAGAAAGCAATAGCGGTAAACTAAACGATCATCATGCTAAGCTAACGGATGGGTCAAGTCAATCACATCATTCTCTAATGATGTGATCCCGTTTATCAAATGACAAGTCTTTGTCCATGGCTAGGAAACTTAACCATCTTTGATTAACGAGCTAGTCAAGTAGAGGCATACTAGTGACACTCTGTTTGTCTATGTATTCATACATGTACTAAGTTTCCGGTTAATACATTTCTAGCATGAATAATAAACATTTATCATGATATAAGGAAATATAAATAACAACTTTATTATTGCCACTAGGGCATATTTCCTTCAGGGTTCTCTTATTACAAGAATCTGATTTACATATCATTGATAGAAAAGGAGCTGAGAACCCAGTAGCTGATAATTTATCTAGGCTTGAAAATGTGCTTGATGACCCACTACCTATTGATGATAGTTTTCCTAATGAGTAGTTAGCTGCAATAAATGTTGCTCACGGTACTCCTTGGTATGCTGACTATGCTAATTACATTATTGATAAATATTTACCACCTAGCTTTACATACCAACAAAAGAAAAAATTCTTCTATGATTTAAGACATTACTTTTGGGATGACCCACATCTTTATAAAGAAGGAGTAGATGGTACTATTAGACATTGTGTACCTGAGCATGAACAGGGACAGATCTTATGGAAATGTCACTCTCAAGCTTATGGAGGGCATCATACTGGAGATAGAACAGCTCACAAGGTATTGCAATCTGGATTTTATTGGCCTACTCTCTTCAAGGATGCCCATAAGTTCATCTTATCTTGTGATGAATGTCAAAGGATAGGTAATATTGGTAAGCGTCAAGAAATGCCTATGAATTATTCACTTGTTGTTGAACCATTTGATGTTTGGGGATTTGATTACATGGGACATTTTCCTTCCTCTAATGGGCATACACATATTTCGGTTGCTGTTGATTATGTTACTAAATGGGTAGAAGCTATTCCAACCAGTAGTGTTGATCACAACACCTCTATTAAAATGCTTAAGGAAGTTATTTTCCCAAGGTTTGGAGTCCCTAGATATTAATTAATGACTGATGCTGGTTCACACTTTATTCATGGTGCTTTCCGTAAAATGCTTGCCAATTATGATGTTAACCATAGAATTGCATCACCTTATCATCCTCAGTCTAGTGGTCAAGTTGAACTTGGCTATAGAGAAATAAAATTAGTTTTGCAAAAGACTGTTAATAGGTCCAGTAAGAATTGGTCTAAGAAATTAGATGATGCACTTTGGGCTTATAGAACAGCATATAAAAATCCTATGGGTATGTCTCCTTATAAAATGGTTTATGGAAAAGCTTGTCATTTGCCTATTGATTTAGAACATAAAGCATATTGAGCAATCAAAGAACTCAATTATGATTTCAAACTTGCCGGTGAAAAGAGGTTATTTGATATTAGCTCATTACATGAATGGAGAACCCAAGCTTATGAAAATGCAAAATTATTCAAAGAAAAAGTTAAAAGATGGCATGACAAAAGAATCCAAAAGTGTGAGTTTAAAGTTGGAGGATATGTTCTTTTGTACAACTCTCGTTTTAGATTCTTTGCAGGAAAACTCCTCTCAAAATGGGAAGGCCCATATGTCATCGAGGAGGTTTATCGGTCTGGAGCCATCAAAATAAATAATTCTGAAGGTACTAACCCGAAGGTTGTCAATGGGAAACGAATAAAACATTATATCTTAGGTATGCCAATATTGAAAGTAATATTATCCAAACTTTGACACCGGAAGAACACATAAAAGAGTCCTTCCGGAACACTCAAGAATCGTGAAAATAAGGAGGTACATGATATGGTAAGTAAACGGACTCCGAAAAATCCGCAAAAATATTTTTTATTAGTTTTCGAATATTTATAAAAATAGGAAATAAAGAAACTTTCAGGAAGCGTACCTTGGTGGGCACAAGACACCAGGGCGTGCCCATGTGGGTTGTGCCCACCTGGGACACCTTCCGTACTCCAGTTTTCTACCATATGCTTGTCCTCCAAGATAAAAAAATCTATATATACTTCCCGAACCTGTTGATCACCGTATCGTGGGGAAATCCTCTGTTCTCTTTTCTTGTTGTTTTCTGCGTAGTTCTGAAAATATGTCGTCCCAAGACTTTGACAGAGAGAGCTATGTCCCACGTCTCATTGCTGACCCAAAGACCTATGGGGACCTATCTCCTTGTGGTCGAACTACTGATGACGAGGAGGATGCTCACTTGATGAGGATCGATGATTGAAGCTCGAAGGAGGAGGATGTCCCTCTACCTCAACCTAGGGATATGCACGTGAAGTTTAAGAAGTCATGTCTCCCTAAGAGAGCTAACCGGTCTAAAAACCGATCTATCCCTCTTTGTTTTTGGCAGAAAAGCAAAGGGGATTTATGTGACAAGATCTTGAAGTTGGACTTGGAAGTCGACGATTTAAAAGAGGAAGTTGCTCTCCTCAACTATAGTATGAAAAAGTTGAAGGAACAATTCTCTTCATCATCACCATCGTCATCTTCACCACCAAAGGAGAATTGAGTATCGGGTATGGGCACGCCCCTTGGCTTTCGCCAAGCTTGGGGGAGGTGCCCCGGTATCATATCATCCCACTATCTTTTTGCTTTTACTTATTTTAGTTCGTTCTTTTTGATTTAGATGAATAAAAGTTAGTTCGGTCCTTTCTTCCTTGAGAGTTTGCTTAGTGATCTATCCTTGTAATCGTGTGCAAGTTATATAATAAAGTTTAGTTTGAGTTTTTGTTTTCTTTACTTTCATATTGCAAATAAATAAAAGAAAAGGAATTAAATAAAAGAAAGGGAAGAAATAATGAAAAGATCATATACTAATCCTATGGTAGGTGATGACACCACATGAGGAAAAGTATAAGTAGAAAATTTTATTAGAGATTGGCAAACATAGCATTAGTCAATGATGCAACTCATGAAAGAATTAATAAGGGAAGAGAAGATTCACATATAAATATACTATCCTAGAAATCTTTTGTGATTGTGAGCCCTCATCTATTATATGCCAAAATTGTTGACGTCGGATAAGGAAGACAACTTAACGGTATATGTTTGTTTATATTCACATAGAATTCATATTGTCATAGATCCTTAACATGTGGTGCTTTCCCCCTATCTTTGCTAGCCAAAAATTCCGCACTAAGTAGAGATACTACTTGTGCATCCAAAAACCCTTAAACCCAAATCTTATTTTCAAGTGTCCACCATACCTACCTAGGGATTGAGCAAGATCCCTCGAGTAAGTTGTCATCGGTGCAAAAGGGCAATAAAAATTGCTTCTAAATGTGTGAGATCATTTAGTGTAGGAGAAAATTGAGCGTTGCATGAACTTGTGATGGTGAAGAATAAAAGAGACAAACTACATAATAAATGTCGCTATCACAAGGGTCAATATAATGTGACATTCTTTTGCACTAAGGGGTTGAGCATACAAACAAATAAGCGCATGGAAACCTCTGCTTCCCTCTGCGAAGGGCCTATCTTTTAATTTTATGTATTTACTTTTATGCAAAGAGTCAAAGTTTTCCTTCTATTCCTTTTTATTTTTATCCTTTGGCAAGCATCATGTGGTGAGGAAAGATCTAGGCACATATGTCTAGTTGAATATAGATAGCATGAGTTATTATTGTTGACATCACCCTTGAGGTGAGTATGTTGGGGGGCGAAACTATAAGCCCCTATCTTCCTATGTGTCCGGTTGAAACGTTTTGCTCATGTGTACGTGGTGAGTGTTAACAATCATAGAAGACTATATGATGGTTGAGTATGTGGACTTGCCTAAAGGCTCCGATACATGACCCTTCTTGAAAAGATGATGAATTGTAGTTGCAAAGTTGACTGAGAGCATAGTTTGTTGGTCATTAATTGAGTTTTTGCTTTATACTTCGATTGTGTGATGAATTGTTACTTATTCATGAGAAGTATATGATAAAACTTCTATGATAAAATTCTTATGTTTAATTTTGTTGATGTTACAATAATCAACATCATGCTTCTATGCTCGTATTTTGTTTTTCATCGACACCTCTCTCTCAAAGCATGTGGACATGTTTTTCGATTTCGGTTTTCGCTTGAGGACAAGCGAGGTCTAAGCTTGGGGGAGTTGATACGTCCATTTTTCATCATGTTTTCTTACTGTTATTTATAATGTGTTATCCATAATAATCCTTTTTGGAGTAGTTATAATACCTTTTCTCTCATAATATGCAAGGTATACAAAAAAAGGGAGAATTCCGACAGCTGGAAATCTGGACCTGGAAAAGCTATGTCAGGCCACCTATTCTGCACAACTCCAAATGAGCTGAAACTTCACGAAGAATTTTTATGGAATATATGAGGAATATTGGAGCCAATAAGTACCAGAGGGGGCCCACCAGGTGGGCACAACCCACCTGGGCGCCCCAGGGAGCCCAAGCGCGCCCTGGTGAGTTATGCTCACCCAGGCCCACCTCCGGTGCCCATATTTTGGTATATAAGTCATTTTGACCTAGAAAAAATAAGGTGAGGACTTTCGGTACGGAGCGCCGCCGCCTCGAGGCGGAACTTGGGCAGGAGCACTTTTGCCCTCCGGCGGAGCAATTTCGTCGAGGGAACTTCCCTCCCGGAGGGGGAAATCATTGTCATCATCATCACCAACAACTCTTCCATCTTGGGGAGGGCAATCTCCATCAACATCTTCAACAGCACCATCTCCTCTCAAACCCTAGTTCATCTCTTGTGTTCAATCTTGTTACCGGAACTATAGATTGGTGCTTGTGGACTAGTAGTGTTGATTACATCTTGTAGTTGATTACTATATGGTTTATTTGGTGGAATATTATATGTTCAAATCCAATATGCTATTTAATACCCCTCTGATCTTGAGCATGATTATTGTTTATGAGTAGTTACTTTTGTTCTTATGTAGCGACCCGACCTCAGATGGTCAAGTCTCTGTTCTTCAGTGTCATCCCTAGATCGATAATGCTGACACACACAGTACTCGAAGGATTTATAATAGAGTGGCAATCACACACCTATTACATCGAATGTATCAAGAGAGAACTTATTACAATAACATGGCTTAAGGCCATCTAATATGATAACAGCGGAAGGCTTGGAAGATAAAGTGAGTCCATCAACTCCAACAGCATAGCTGAGCTGCACGGCAACGACCTAACGAACCTTACTCCTCGTCTGAAAAGTCTGCAACATCATACGTTGCAGCCCGAAAATGGGTCAGCACATGGAATATGCTGGCAATGTAACACAGTAGAGCAAGAACAGAATAATGCTATCACTACATGCATATTTGGCTGGTGGAAATCTCTATGGTTATAGTTTTTGTGAAAAGCCAATTTTTTCCTACAACAAAGGAATAGATTTTAATTTTAACTATCATGGTAGTTGAAACATCATTGAGAAGGTTCCTCCAACTCAATCCCAATTAAAGTGATTAACATCCAACATTATTAATTAAGAATGGTGAGATACATGTGATAATCCAAATACTAGATACTCAATAATTGTCCATAACTGGGGACACGGCTAACCATGATTAGATTATACACTCTGCAGAGGTTTGCGCACTTTTCCCCGCAAGACTCGATCGCCTCCGTTGGATTTCTCGCACTACACGGTGTTTGAGAAATGGATGACCAAGACACAGTCTTTCAGAAACATTAACTCTCTACTCCGGACAGACCATACCAAACCTACATCCCACTACCTGCTGATCTGCCTCTTCAAGAGCTTCACGTAACTTACTCAACTATGCTAGAGCCCATAATAGCTTGTGGCTGCACACGGAAGTTTCTAGCATGAATCACCTCAGTTCCCTTTGAGCCTGAGTGGCGGTCCATAGGAAGATCACACGGGTACTCCGGGATTTCCAAAAAAATACAGGCAACACTGGGTTCCCCAGGTGCCTCAATCCACCCAGATGTTAAATTAAGTTGCCACCTTAAGTTGAACCCTTAATTAACAATCTCACAGCTGTCATGGATTTCACTCAAACCCAAACCACGTCCACGAGCATAGCATAGCATAGTAATATAAGCAGCGTAGAAGTAACTCCCAGGGTTTGAATGTAACAGGGTAATAGGTTCTACCTCAACAACTACTTCCCAACCCACATGTTAATGACATCCTAATCATGCAATGTGTGAGGATTGGAACTAATGCATAAAAACTGGGTGATAAAAGGGATATGATCAAAGTGTTACTTGCCTTGCTGACGGTCTGTGAAACCTAGGGACTCGTAGTAGCACGCTTCGCACTCCGGATGTTCTATCGCAAACAAACAATAACATACATAAGCAACAAGCAAGAGATGCACAAGCAAAACTCAAATAAAAGAGATTGACCAGAAGGTTCAACTTAAGAACTCTGGTTCGCAAAAAGAATCAAATCAAACGGAGCAACGAAACTCAAACGGCGAAAAAGAGAAGCATCATTTACTAATATGAACCTAGGTCAAATTTTACAGTAGCAAAAACTTATTTGAGTTGGTTAAATGGAAAGAGGGTTTCGAGACGAAGATCTAGGTGCTTGAATCGCCTGATTCCGACTAACGAGCGAAAAGATAAACAGAAACTAAGATCGGATCAGAAATCGCGATCGAGAAAAACTCGCGGATAAATCCGATAAAGGAAATCTAACGAACAGACTAACGACCGAACGTTCATTAGCTGTACCTAACGGGCGAAAACCCGTTCGTTAAAACGAACGTACGGACGAATGTCCGCTAACTAGAAGAACCGAGAAAAACCGGCGATCCGAAAAAAAACGAATCTAGGGTTTTCTAAAAAACCGAACGGTTTTAGAAAGAAAAATCGGCGGCGGATCCGGCGGCTACCTCCGGCGGGGCTCCGGCGAGGCAAGGGCGGCGGCTCACGGCGGCGGCAGACGGCGCGGATGGTTGCGGCGGCGGCGGCAGACGGCGCGGACGGCTGTGGGTGACGGTGGTGGCTGCGGGGCTCGGTGGCAGGCTTTAAAGGGGGGGCGGCGACATGCTTGGGCGAGGGGGCGCCCGAGGAGGAGTCCGAGCCGGACTCTCCTCGGCGTCCGTGCCGGGCACGGCGGCGCGGGCGAGGGAGGTGGTGGCGCGGGCGGGCCGGCCTGGCTCGGCTGGGCCTTAGGCCCAGTCAGGCGCGGGAACTTTTAATAAAAATCACCGACCAAAATAAAATCCTAGAAAAATAAATAAATATCTAAAAATGCCAAAACAAATTTTCACCATATAAATAAAATATTTAAAACGGGATGAACATTTTCTTGGCCCTAAAATGCAATTTTGAAAACGTGCAATTTTTCTAATGCAAATAAAATCCGAATAAAATCAAATAAATGGTTTTAATATTTTTCCTCGAATATTTCAATTTTTTTGGAGAAGTCATATTATCTCCTCTCATTTATTTTAATGTGAAATATTTTCCGGAGAGAAAAATAATTAAAATCAAAAATCCTCGTTTCAATATTTGATAAAAATCAAATATGAAAACAGGGAAATCCCCAACTCTCTCCGAGGGTCCTTGAGTTGCTTAGGATTTTCGAGGATCGCGAGACGAAAAGCAAATGAAATATGATATGCATGGATGACTATGTATAACATTCCAAATTGAAAATTTGGGATGTTACAGGTCACGGGAGAAATCATGTTGCAAGTAATCATGTGAACTTGATATGTGTTCGATATTTTGATAGTATGTATGTTGTGATTCCCTTAGTGGTGTCATGTGAACGTTGACTACATGACACTTCACCATATTTGGGACTAAGGGAATGCATTGTGGAGTAGCAATTAAATGATGGGTTGCAAGAGTGATAGAAGCTTCAACCCAGTTTATGTGCTATTCCGTAAGGAACCGATTGGATCCAAAAGTTTATTGCTATGGTTAGGATTTATTATTAATACTTTTCTCGTAGTTGCAGATGCTTGCGGGAGGGTTAATAATAAGTAGGAGGTTTGTTCAAGTAAGAACAGCACCTAAGCACCGGTCCACCCACATATCAAATTATCAAAGTACCGAACACTAATTAAGCCAACATGATGAAAGTGACTAGATGAAATTCCCGTGTACCCTCAAGAACGCTTTGCTTATCATAAGAGACCATTTTGGCCTGTCCTTTGCCTCAAAAGGATTGGGATACCTTGCTGCACTTTTTACTACTATTGTTACTTGCTCGTTACAAACTACTTTGCAATCAAACTACTCTGGTACTTACAATTTCAGCACTTGCAGACATTACCTTGCTGAAAACCACTTGTCATTTCCTTCTGCTCCTTGTTGGGTTCGACACTCTTACTTATCGAAAAGAGCTACAATTGATCCCTTATATTGTGGGTCATCAGTGGGTTGTCCCCACCTGGTGGCCACGCAGACCCTGAAACCGACGCTATAAAATCCTTTTTTTCCAGAAAAAAATGAGGAAGAAAGAATTTTCGTAATCCACGAGGCGGAGCCGCCGTCACCTCATGTTCTTCATCGGGAGGCCAGATCTGGAGTCCGTTTAGGGCTCCCGAGAGGGGGGATCTTCGGTCTTCGTGATCACCAACCCTTCTCCATCGCCAATTCCATGATGCTCCCCACCGGGAGTGAGTAATTCCTTCGTAGGCTCGCTGGTCGGTGAGGAGTTCGATGAGATTCATCATATAATCGGGTTAGTTTTGTTAGGGCTTGATCCCTAGTATCCACTATGTTCTAAGATTGATGTTGCTATGACTTTTCCATGCTTAATGCTTGTCACTTTGGGCCCGGGTGCCATGATTTCAGATCTGAACCGTTTATGTTATCCACCATTATATCCATGTTCTAGATTCGATCTTGCAAGTTATAGATGCCTACTACATGTTATGATCCGGCAACCCCGGAGTGACAATAGTCAGGACCACTCCCAGTGATGATCATAGTTTGAGGAGTTCATGTATTCACTATGTGTTAATGCTTTGTTCCGGTTCTCTATTAAAAGGAGGCCTTAATATCCCTTAGTTTCCAATAGGACCCCGCTTCCATGGGAGGGTAGGACAAAAGATGTCATGCAAGTTCTTTCCATAAGCATGTATGACTATTTACGGAATACATGCCTACATTATATTGATGAACTGGAGCTAGTGGCGTATCACCCTAGGTTATAACTATCTCATGATGAATATCATCCAACAAGTCACCGATCCAATGCCTACGAATTTATCCTATATTGTTCTTGCTAAGTTACTACTGCTATCATCACTGTTACACTTGCTACAAAATTACTGCTATCAGTGTTACGGTTACCATTGCTACTGCAACTATTACCAAAACTATCATATTACTTTGCTACTGATTACTTGCTACAGATAATTAATCTCTAGGTGTGGTTGAATTGACAACTCAGCTACTAATACCTTCAAATATTCTTTGGATCCCCTTGTGTCAAATCTATAAATTTGGGTTGAATACTCTACCCTCAAAAATTGTTGCGACCCCCTATACTTGTGGGTTATCAAGACCTTTTCCGGGCGCCGTTGCCGGCGAGCATAGCTATATTTTTTGAGTCACTTGGGATTATTATCAATTTATCACTATGAAGAATCTGAAGGATGCTAAGACTAATATTTTTCCCTCTAAGACGAGGGGAGGTAAGGAACTGCCATCCAGTTCTGCTTTAGATTCACCGTCTACTATAAGTAAAATTGCAACACCACCACATGCTATTAATTCTGATATGTCGCAAGTTATTGATGATGCTACTTCTGCTATGGATGATGCTTATAATGATGCTAGTACCTTGCTTGATAATGATGATGTGCCACTTGGTGAATTTCTTGATAAACAAATTGCTAGAGTAATACAACATGATGTTGTTGAATTTGATGATGAGCTTGAAACTGAAACTCCTGAAACACCTGCTAGAACTAGCCTTCCTAGATATTGATTGCCTAAGGTACCAGAAGGTTATGTTATGAATGAGGAGACAACTATAGATATTCTTGCTTGTAGGGATAGAGATGATCTAGAGAAATTATTGTGCAAGTATAAAGAAAAATCTCTAAATGCTAGAATGAAATGTGATCCTAAGTTTGCTACTTCACCTATCTTTATTGATGATAAGGATTATGAATTCTCTGTCGACCCGGAGTTAATTACTTTGGTTGAATCTGATCCTTTCCATGGTTATGAAACTGAAACTGTTGTGGCACATCTTACTAAGTTGAATGACATAGCCACCCTTTTTACTCATGATGAGAAAACTCGCTATTACTCTATTCTCAAATTATTTCCTTTCTCATTAAAGGGTGATGCTAAATCTTGGTACAATACTCTTGCTCCTGGTTGTGTGCGTACCCAGGATATGATTTATTACTTCTCTGGAAAATATTTCCCTACTCATAAGAAACAAGCTGCTTTACAGGAAATATTTAACTTTGTGCAAATTAAAGAAGAGAGTCTCCCACGAGCTTGGGGGAGGCTTTGCCAATTACTTAATGCTTTGCCTGATCATCCTCTTAAGAAAAATGAAATACTTGATATCTTCTATAATGGACTAACCGATGCTTCTAGGGATTTCCTAGATAGTTGTGTTGGTTGTGTTTTCAGGGAACGAACTATTGGACAAGCTGGAGAATTATTGAATAACATATTGAAAAATTATGATGATTGGACTCTTCCTGAACCACCGGCTAAACCCACTCCAAAGAAGAGGGGTATATTATATCTCAGTCCTGAAGATATGCAAGAGGCAAAGAAATATATGAAGGAAAAAGGTATTAAAGTTGAGGATGTTAAAAATTTACCTCCTATCGAAGAAATACATGGGCTTAATACACCACCACTGCCTAAGGTGGTAGAGGTAAATTCTCTTATGAAGTTCAATGATAATGACAATCCTCACAATATGCATCCTAGCCAATGCCTTTATGAGTTTGAAAACTACATTAGAAAACAAGATCACTTCAATACAAATTTTATGAAACAATTGAAATACAATTCTGATATGATTGCTCACTTGAATGACTTGTTATTTAGAATATCAAATGATGTTAGAGGTGTTGGAAAGCATGCTTCTATGGTTCAAACTCAGTTAGAACAAGTTGCTAAATCTCAAAGAGAGTTGCTAGATGAAATGAATAATGATATACATGACTTTGTTGTTAGAGTTGCAACTAGAGGAGGTAAAATGACTCATGAACCACTTTATCCTGAGGGACACCCAAAAAATTGAACAAGACTCACAAAGAGCTAACACTAGTGCACCTAGTTCTTCTAAAAAGAAAAAGAAAAAGAAAAATGATAGGACTTCACATGCTCCTAGTGAACCTGAAATAGAGAAACCTCCTGATAATGATAATGAAACTTCTATCTCTGATGTTGAAACTCAGTATGGTAATGAACACTCACCTAGTGATAATGAAAAAGATAACGTTGATGTTCATGAAGACTCTCAACCAAATAATAAAGAACCAGGCAATGATGTTGAGATAGAACCACCAGCTGATCTTGATAACCCACAACCAAAGAATAAACAGTATGATAAAAGAGACTTTGTTGCTAGAAAACACGGTAAATAAAGAGAATCGTGGGTTCAAAAACCTATGCCTTTTCCACCTAAGTCAACTAAAAAGAATGATGATGAAGAATTTGAATGCTTTGCTGAAATGCTGAGGCCAGTCTTTTTACGTACTCGCTTGACTGATATCTTGAAAATGCCTCCTTATGCAAAGTATATGAAAGACATCATCACTAATAAAAGAAAAATATCGGAAGCTGAAATATCCACTATGCTTGATAATCATACTTTTGAAGATGGAGTACCTAAAAAATTGGAGATCCGGGAATACCAACTATACCTTGCTCTATCAAAAAGAATTATGTGAAAACTGCTTTATGTGATTTAGGAGCTGGTGTTAGTGTTATGCCCTTCTCTTTATATAAAAGACATGATTTGAATAAACTCACACCTACTGAAATATCTCTGCAAACGGCTGATAAATCAACTACCATACCTATCGGTATTTGTGAGGATGTGCCCGTTGTTGTTGCTAATGTTACTATTTTGATTGACTTTGTTATACTAGAGATGCCCGAGGACGACAACATGTCGATTATCCTTGGTAGACGCTTTTTGAATACTGCGGTGGTTGTTATTGATTGCAATAAAAGCAAGGTCACTTTTCATATCAATGGTAATGAGCATACGCTGCACTTTCCAAAGAAACAATTCCAAGTGAATGGTATTAGTGTTATTGAAAAATCTCTGACAATCACTATTGGAAGTTTTCAAATACCTCTACCTATAGGCAAAAATAAATATGAAATGCTTATTGTTGGGGACATTCATATCCCCATTGAGGTAACTTAGTGATTTACAAAAGTTCTTCGGTTTCATGCTAATCGAAAGTGGTTGTTAATAAGACCTGATCAACCTTATTAATGGATCATTTTTGGGCGGTATGAAGTTGATGAATTTAGTGAGCACTACCTTGTGTCCCTACTTTTGTTTTCTGTTTTTATTAGTTAAATAAAATAAAATGTCATGTTTTGTCTGTTTTCTGATTTTCTCGTGTAATAAAAAATGACCCAAAAATAAAAGTTCTCAGAATGCCCTGAAAATTTAATATGATTTTTTCTGAATATTTCTGAATTTTTGGTGCAAATAATATCAGAGGGAGGTGCACCAGGTGGGCACAACCCACCTGGGCGCGCTAGGACCCCCCAGGCGCGCCCTGGTGGGTTGTGGGCCCCACATGGGCCCCCTCACTTATCTCTTCATACCACATCATCACTTACGTCCAGAAAAAATCCATTGCTCTCTCTCTCTCTCTCGTGTTCTTGCTCTCAAGCCCGCGGGTTTCGATCTCTTTGCTCAAAGCTCCGTTTCTGAAACTGTTTCGGGGGATTGTTGTTTAGTATGTGACTCCACCGTTTGTCCAATTAGTTTTTGTTTTTGTGGTTTATATTTTGAATAATTAGTTACTCTTGGTGCTGCTATAGATGAGCTTGCATGTTGAATGCTTAGAGTTCTAAGTAGTTTGAATGCTTGCTATGGCCTCTATGTATCCCTATGAGTAGTTGGTATCATTTTGTGAAGTTTTGTTGAGAAAATTTCGTGGGCTAATAAATTTCAGAATTTTTGTTCATAGGAAAACCATGAATACCTTTGGAAGTTTGGCTCTAAGAAGAACTCCAAGGGTGTTATTGGGGAGTCATCTGACAGTGATCTCCATCCTCGGAGGTTGGCGGAAGTACGGCCATGTGAATGGTCGCACACCCTGTTCCTGGAAGAGGCTGGAATCCTTCAGGAGTTCACGCAATATGCTGCTAATGCCGGCCTCACCGGCTTCATCGCAGATGAGTGTGAACAGCACCAAATCCTCACAAACATTTTTGTTCAAAGTTATACTTTCCTTCCTAGGAATAATCCTCCTGAAGTGAGTTTTGATTTATATGCTGAAAACCATCAGATACCACTTACTGAATTTTGCAACATATGCATGATCCCTTCTGATGGGAGCTTAGCCGAGCCTAGGCCAGCGGATTTTGAGGCCTTTTATCATACTTTGACAGAGGGAGATGAGAGAGGGGTTTTGGCCGTCACTGCCACTAGCATACACTTTCCTGCAGTGCATTATTTTACTTTATTTATCGCTAAGTGTTTGCTTGCTAGAGAAAAGGTGGGTGCGCTCAGCGCACCAGACTTTGTTGTTTTACGTCGTGCACTAGAGGGCGACAACACTTATAGCTTGGGAGCTATTGTGGCTCGTTGCCTTCACATTAATAAGTCCAAGGGTAAAATACATGGTGGGATTTTTGCTACTCGTCTGGCGGCTCACTTTAATGTTGAGATACACCATCATGATTACCCTCTGACCAAGGTTTACCTAGACCGTGCGGCCATGGATCACGACCACCTTACTGATATCGAATCTCCTAACATTCATATCCCTTATAATCTAGTTTTTAGCATTGAAACTCGTGATATTATCCTGTTGCCTGCTCCTGCTTTGTTTGATTCTGTTGCCAGGGTGGATATAGGATTATGCTTGCGAACATCATCGCCTACTGTAACGCTCAGGCTACTGCAAAGGCAGAGGAGGAGCCTCAGCAGTGGGATCAGTGGATGCCCATTCCTCAGTACCCCTACTACCATCCAGGCTACTGATCGACTACCAAGTTAGGCCAAAAGCCTAAACTTGGGGGAGTACGTGTTCTCACCGATATTACATTCATGTCCACTTATTTTCATTTGTCGGTGTTCACACTTTTTCATTGTATCATACATGCTTAATTTTATTTTTCTTGTTTTTTTCTTGTGTGTTTGAAAAACTTTAGAAAAAACAAAGAAATAGTTGTAGTTAGTTTACTTTCTATGCATGCTTAGTAGTGATATTAAAAAGAAAACCCAAAAAGATTTCCTTGTTCTTCTTTTTCTCGTTGGGAGCTTTCTCGTGTAAATAGTTTTTCTCATTTTTGCTTTTATTTGCTTGTTCAAGAAAACCAAAAACTCCAAAAATATTTCAGTGTGTTTCTCTGGAATTTTTTTCTTATATTCGAGTTGTATCAAGGAGAAGACCATGATGAAAATGTTGAGTGGCTCTTGTATGAATAGTTGTTGATCTAATAAAGAGCCTTGTCGGTGTCAAAACCGGCGGATCTCGGGTAGGGGGTCCCGAACTGTGCGTCTAGGTCGGATGGTAACAGGAGGCAAGGGACACGAAGTTTTACCCAGGTTCGAGCCCTCTCGATGGAGGTAAAACCCTACGTCCTGCTTGATTAATATTGATGATATGGGTAGTACAAGAGTAGATCTACCACGAGATCAGAGAGGCTAAACCCTAGAAGCTACCTATGGTATGATTGTTGATGTGTATGTTGTCCTACGGACTAAAACCCTCCGGTTTATATAGACATCGGAGAGGGTTAGGGTTACATAGAGTCGGTTACAATGGTAGGAGATCTGAACATCCGTATCGCCAAGCTTGCCTTCCACGCCAAGGAAAGTCCCTTCCGGACACGGGACGGAGTCTTCAATCTTGTATCTTCATAGTCCAGGAGTCCGGCTGAAAGTATAGTTCGGCTATCCGAACACCCCCTAATCTAGGACTCCCTTAGTAGCCCCTGAACCAGGCTTCAATGACGACGAGTCCGGCACGCAAATTGTCTTCGACATTGCAAGGCGGGTTCCTCCTCCAAGTACTTCATAGAAGATTTTAAACACAAAGATAGTGTACGGTTCTGCAAAATAAGTTTTCCACATATTGCCATAGAGAGAATAATATTTACACAAATCTAATCTGCTGACGTATTCCGTGGTGCGACACACCACGGCCAAGCCTTTATCCGAGTCATTTAATTATCCCACCTTAGCGCGTCATGCGAGGCAGCTTCCTTGGCACGTCTTGTCAAAGCAGAGATCATGCCCCGTTATTCCGGGGTTCTCATCAATACGGGCGTGGGTAACCCAACCACGCCTTTGATTACGGCGCTTGGAGATAAGCAAGTTTTACCAGGCTGGTGGGGACACGTAGTCGCGTCCACCCATATAAGGGGATAAAGATCCACCTTTTCACCTACGCCTTCTTCCTCCTTCGCCTATCCATTCTTGTGCACTCGAGCTCCAGCGCCCAAGTCCGCACTCCCCACCTCAACCTTCTCCAGCCATGTCCGGAGCGAGAGGCAAGTGGATGGTCTCCTCCGTCACGGAGGGACACATCAAAAAGCTGAGGAAGGCCGGATACCTGTCTAACGACATCGCATACCGACTCCCCGAGAAGGGGCAGCTCATCCCCACCCCTAGGCCCCATGAGAGGGTGGTGTTTCTCCCCCATTTCCTCCGTGGACTGGGCTTCCCTCTCCACCCATTTGTCCGGGGGCTCATGTTCTACTACAGCCTGGGTTTCCATGATCTGGCCCCGAACTTCGTCCTCAACATCTCGGCGTTTATCGTCGTGGGCGAGGCCTTCCTCCGCATCCGCCCCCATTTCGGGCTCTGGCTGAAGACTTTCAACGTCAAGCCGAAGGTGGTGCGCGGCAGCCAGGCGGAGTGCGGCAGTGCCATGGTTGGCAAGATGGCCAACGTCCTATGGCTCGAGGGATCCTTTGTGGAGACCCTGAAGGGGTGGCAATCGGGGCGGTTTTACATCACCGAGCCGCGCGACGCCGAATGGGTCGCACCCCCCGAGTTCCGGTCCGGACCCCCAACGCGGCTCACGTCCTGGAAAGAGACGGGCCTGTCGTGGGGTAAAAAATGAGAGCTGACCGGACTCCAAACATGCGTCAAAACCCTGGCGGACAAGAAGCTCAAACTTGTCAATGTAGTCCAGGTTATGCTCATCCGCTTGATCCTCCCGTGGCAACGATGGGCTTTCAACCTGTGGGAGTTCGACCCGGCCCGGCACCAAACTCTGAGCAGGCTCTTCGACACAACGTACGAAGATGCCTGGAAGGTGCTTTTCAAGGATGCCGAGGCTCCTGCATCCGCTACTGAGGATCGCGGATTCAGTGCGCAGCATCACGCGCTCGCGGTAAGCTGTTTTTTCCTTTTACAGGGTATCAGTTTTCCATAGTTTGACTCTATGCGGGATCTAAGCTCCCTTTCCTCTGACAGGATTGGCAGGTGACGTCCGGACAGATCAACTGTCCGGCCCCTTTGCCCGAAGGCCCAGCGGAAGCTTGCTTGGTGAGGTTGCTGGTTCCGGCGCCCTATGTGGTGCCGGAGAAGAAGGCCACGAAAAGGGCCACGGGGACTCGAAAGAGCGCCCGGCGCCAGGAGGTGTCGGATTCATCATCCGACGGTCCCGAAGCGCCTTCCTCTCGCGAAGACGAGGAGGAAGAAGAAGAAACCTCTCCCCCTCCAGCGGGAGGAGAGAAGAAAAGGAAGGCCGCCCTCTTTGAGGAGGCCGGAGGGTCCAAGAAGGGGAAAACCCTTCCTCCGGACTACTCCGCCGACGCCGACGACGGCGGAGATGAGTGGCAGCCCAGGGCCAAGCCCCTGGCAAAATCATAATTATCCAGATACCGGAGTAATTCATAGTATTCGTTTATTGCACAGCTTTCCCTTATGTCGAATATGCTTATGCAGCCCACCCAAAGACCGGCTCGACGCGTCATCAAGCGGCTCACTGGACTCATCGGATGTGAACTCGCTTCCGATGGCTTCCTCCCCCCGCCCTACGGACGACACCGAGGTGTTGTCCCAACAGGTTCCAAGCAGGGAGGAGGTGGTCCCGGAGGCGCCGCAAGGCGACCTCCCGGACTCCAGGAGTAAAGGGGATGAAACCCCCCAGGGCTCCAAGTCCGGCTCTAGGCCGGACACCGCTCCGGAACCTTCAAAGGTTCCGGAGTCCGGCGGGGGACCTCCTTCCAAGAGGAGCAAGTCCGCCATGTCGGCGGCCTCCGTCCAACCGGAGGCGCCGGACAATATGCTGGAGGCGCTCCAAGGCGCCTCCATCGACGAGGAGCACCGCACTATTATGAGTGCGGTGGTCCAGAAGGTTCAGTCCACAAAAAACGGACTGACTGAAGCTTGTACTAGCCTTTTGACAGGCTTCGAGGTAAGCAAAGAAAGTGTAAATAATAGTATCGCATAGACAGTAGCCCCTGATGCTCTGTTTGGCGTTCGGGAAGAAAAGCCGAATAGAGGATCAAATAGAATTCGCAGGAGTCTAACAAAAATGAGTCAATATGCATGTGCAGGCTACCCTGCTTGCGTCCGCCGCACTGACTGCGGAAGTGGACACGCTAAAGCAGGACCTCGAAAGGTCCGAGCAAGAGCTCGAGCATGCCAAGAAGCAGCTCGAGACAATGAAGCTAAGAAATACCTTCTTAAAAATATATATATATAAAAAAGGTGCAATTGCAAAAAATGACAGGATTATCGTGGCTATTGTAGGGGCCACGTCTGAGGTGGCGACCCTTAAGCAAGCGCTGGACGAGGCCGAGAAGAATTCGGCCTCGGAGCGCACCGAGCGGGAGAAGTATGAGGACGAGGTTGGTAAGGTGCGGCAAGAGCTCCAGGCTCTCATGGAAAAACATGAGAGTTTGGAGCATGACTCGAAGACGCAAGCGTCCGAGCTTGCGGTGGCTATTGAAAATGCCAAATCTGCCAAGGCTGAATCCCAGAAGACCCTCCAGGAGTTGGATGAGGTGAAGAAGATAGCGGCGGGTAAGGCATTCTTTATGCAAAGTAAACACATAAACGTGAGTTACTTGATACTTACCTGAATCCAGAGCTCTCCAGGGGCATTTACAGATCTTCCCCGGAGTGTATCCGATGCCACCGCATTCTATCGAGCCGAGGAGGGCAGCTCGACGGAGAAGGTGTTCTGGTCTCAGTATGCTGAGGCCGCACACCCCGTGCCCCTGAGCGACCAGCTGAAGCAACTGGTCGAGCTCCACAAGGCGGCCGAACAGGCCATGAAGGGCCTCCCAGTTCGGCTGTGGCCTGGAGAGGCTCTGCCTGGGAGCATTTCGGGCTGGCGCGGCGGCTGGTGGAGGCTTGTCCAAGGCTCGAAGTCATCAAGCGCTCCGTCTGTACTGAAGGTGCCCGTAGGGCCTTTGCCCGTGCTAAGGTGCACTGGGGCAGGCTGGATGCGGAGAAGCTTGTGAAGGACGGGCCACCAGCGGGGAAAGAGCATCGCATGCCCGAAAATTACTATAAGGATGTTCTGAAGGGTGCCCGCCTTGTGGCGGATGAATGTACTAGGGATGTAATTTTTGAGTAAAACTCGCTCGTGTTTGTCCTGTGCGCTGAAAACTTGTTCATATGCGCTGAGCAATGCTGCTTGAATTTAAAATATTACCTTCTGTGCGGCTGTTTATCAATACTGAGAGATGGCGAGTCGTCGGCTTCTGCCCCCTTGCCGCTAGTGCTGGGGTGTTCGGGGATAAACCTGGGCGCTCTTTTTCCCATATTTGGGTCCTTCGAGGGAGGCGCTCAGCCCAACGAACAAGGCAATCGGACTATAATGCGTGAACACTCTCACTTAGCCATAGAATTCTATAATTTTAAATTTCGGCGAAGCCCCTAGTATTCGGAAGACCGAGTTCGGGGCGCTATCCACGCCTTGGCCGGACAGAGCCGACTCCTCGCCTTAAGCGGCATAAGTCTTTAGGGACTCGAAAAAACCTCTCGAACAGCGACCAGCTCTCGCTTCATCATGACAGTCAGTTTTAGCTTTCTCCACTTAGGTGCTCGGCCCAGCTCAACTGGGGCACAATCGCAGTGGTTCTCCTAGTGCTACCTTAGCCAATATAGCGGAACGTAAGGCACCAAAACATAGGAGCCGGGCAAACCCAACTATTGACCCAAGACATGATTCGGAGTCGATGCATATAGTGTTATAAGTTCGGGGTGCCACACTTGTGAAAGTGTTCGGACTTCTCACACCATATTGAGGGGTGCTAAAAGCCCCTGGCGTATTTTGGCCGTACTAAGTTGTACGGGTGCAACATGTCGTTAAGGAACATTTATTTATAAAAAGATAATGCAAAAAATAGACAAAAGCTATGCATTGTATATTAAAAATAGTTGCGATCAAAGCAAAACGATACAAGTAATGCGATAAACGAAAAGTTGGACTATTTAACATGTCTGCTCCAGGGGCAAGCTGCGGAATAGTATGCGAAACAGGTATACTGCTCGTGATAGAGACCACCTGGGATTTCCGTAATGCGGCATGGCTTGTCTGCTTCCCTGGTTCTCATGTCATTTGTGCGGCAATTGAACTGCCGAACAGGCCTTCCGAAGAGTAGAGTCCTGGAAGTAAGAGAAAAGTTAAAAAAAATTGGCAGCCCCTGGTGCGGTTTAAGCCGTGTTTGGGGCGTGCCGTGATGGTGCCCCTCCCCCTATGCCCATGGTATTTCCAGAGCGTAGTTATGGACGCGAAGTACTGGCGTCGCCTTTTTGCGAGGGTTGGGATTGGGGCCGCATTGCTACGCCTGCTCGGAACATGCCAGGCGGTCTTGTTGTAGGTTACTCCGGGCGCACTTGACGGTGTTCGGGCGTTTAATGGCCGGACTGGAGAACTTCCTGGAGAGGCTACTTTGTACTTCCGCTACAAGGGCCGCCGTGTGCTCCTCCGTTCGGAGGGAGTGTTTGGTGTTTCCATTGACCGTAATTACTCCACGAGGGCCTAGCATCTTCAGCTTAAGGTATGCGTAGTGAGGTACCGCATTGAATTTGGCGAATGCGGTTCGTCCGAGCAGTGCATCATAGCCACTGCGGAATGGGACTATGTCGAAGATCAATTCCTCGCTTCGGAAATTATCCGGGGATCCGAAGACCACTTCAAATGTGACTGAGCCTGTACAGTTGGCCTCTACACCTGGTATTACGCCTTTAAAGGTTGTTTTGGTGGGCTTAATCCTCGAGGGATCGATGCCCATTTTTCGCACTGTATCCTGGTAAAGCAGGTTCAGGCTGCTGCCGCCGTCCATGAGGACTCTAGTGAGATGAAATCCATCAATAATTGGGTCTAGAACCAATGCAGCAAATCCGCCATGACGGATGCTAGTGGGATGGTCTCTTCGATCAAAGGTGACGCGCGCTTCCGCTCCCTTTTGGGGACGTGGGTGGCGTATATCATGTTCACCGTCCGCACTTGTGGGGGGAAACCCTTCTGTCCATTATTGTTCGGCGGCCGGGGCTCCTCGTCGTCATTGCTATGCAGCCTCTTGTCTTCATTGTCGGTACTTAACTTGCCTGCCTGCTTGAACACCCAACAATCCCTATTGGTGTGATTGGCCGGCTTTTCGGGGGTGCCATGTATTTGGCACAAGCGGTCGAGTATTCGGTCCAAGCTGGACGGGCCCCTAGGATTCCTTTTGAATGGCTTCTTCCGCTGACCGGATTTAGAGCCTCTGAATCCGGAAATAACTGCCCTATCCTCAGCATTGTCTCCGTTAATGCGACGCTTCTGCTTGTTGTGACGCGACCTGCCACTAATGTCCCTGGTGTCCGAACTACCAAGGTTCTTGGTCATATTGTTGCTACCAGCGAGCCAGCTGTCTTCTCCCGCGCAAAAGCAGGTCATGAGTGTCGTGAGTGCTGCCATAGATTTCGGCTTTCCCCGTCCGAGGTGCCAGGCCAGCCACTCGTCACGGATATTGTGCTTGAAGGCTGCTAGGGCCTCAGCGTCTGGACAGTCGACTATTTGATTCTTCTTTGTTAGGAACCATGTCCAGAATTGTCTGGCCGATTCCTCTGGTTGTTGGATTGCGTGACTTAGGTCATCGGCGTCTGGGGGTCGCACATAAGTGCCCTGGAAATTGTCGAGGAATGCGGCTTCCAGGTCCTCCCAACAATTGATTGACCCTGTTGGCAAGCTATTGAGCCAATGCCGAGCTGGTCCTTTAAGCTTGAGTGGGGGGTATTTGATGGCGTGAAAATCATCGCCGCGGGCCATGTGGATATGAAGGAGATAATCCTTGATCCATACCGCGGGGTCTGTTATGCCATCATATGATTCGATGTTTATGGGTTTGAAACCCTCGGGGATTTGATGATCCATTATTTCGTCTGTAAAGCACAGTGAGTGTGCGGCGCCTCTGTACTAGGCGATATCATGACGTAGCTCCAATGAGCTTTGTCTACTATGTTCGGCCCTGCCGAATGTGTGGCTGGCGTGACGGTTACCGTCTCGAGCCGTGGGGTGCCCACGCGATCCGTAGATCGATCGTGTTTGCCTTGCCTTGTCCTCCAACATGTCTCGTAAGTCCGGCGCATATTCCCGTGCCTTGGTACGGGGTGCGGCTTGAGTGGAGGGCCGGGAGGCCTCTTTGTCACGGCCACGAGGTGGCCGTTCGGCCGCATCAAGTGCTTCCTCCTCTAATCGGGGTAGCAACCTGCGCTTTGGGTAACTCTTGGAGGGGCGTTCGAGTTCATGCTCTTCGGCCGCAAGGACTTCAGTCCATCTGTCAACCAGCAAATCTTGATCAGCTCTGAGCTGTTGCTATTTTTTCTTGAGGCTTCTTGCCATGGTGATAAGCCTGCGTTGGAAACGCTTTTGCTCAACGGGATCCTCTGGCACGACGAATTTATCGTCGTCGAGGCTTGCGTCGTCTTCGGAGGGAGGCATATAATTATCATCCTCAACCTCTCTGTCTGCCGCTCTCTCATGAGGGCTGGTTTCTCCATCTTCCTGTGCTAAACCTTGCTGGAGGGGGTTTTCTTCGGCACTCTCCGGAGTATTATTATCTCCCATGTTGGAATCACCGTTTTTGTGTTGGCGGGATTTTGAGCGGCGCCGCTGACGCCGGCACTTTTGCTATTTCTTGGAGGGGTCATCCTCCGCTGTTTCATCGCCATCTCCCTCTTTTGGGGTGTCCACCATGTATATGTCATATGACGAGGTGGCTTTCCAGGGCCTAGTAGGCGCTGGTTCTCCATCATCTCCTTCATCGGCGTCCATACCGTCGATGTCTTTGGATTCGTAGTCGAGCATGTCGGTTAAGTCATCGATAGTGGCTACAAAGTGGGTGGTGGGTGGGTTTTGAATTTCTTCATCGTCCGTACCCCAACCTTGCTGACCGTAGTCCGTCCAGGGCTCTCCTGATAAAGAGAGAGACTTCAGTGACTTCAGGATATCGCCGAAAGGCGAGTGCTGAAAGACATCCGCGGCCGTGAACTCCATGATCGGCGCCCAATCGGATTCGATCGGCAGGGGCGCGGAGGGTTCGGAGTCCGGCGAAGAATCCGGCCCCATGGAGTCATGAGTCTTGCAGAGTACGGGGCTGGTGTTCGGCTCAACCGCCGTTGGGATCACAGCCCCCGAGGTGGCGTCCAACCGCCCATCCTCGATCGGTGCGGTTGGCTCCGAACTAAGGGTCGGAGCCGATGCGGGTGCGGCCTCCAGGGCACTGTTCGGCGGCAGAGCTAGATCATGCTCGTCGTGATAGTGCAGCGCGCTCGGCAGTGGTTTGAATCCGTCGAAGATCAAGTCCCGGCGGATGTCAGCCGTGTAGTTTAAACTTCCGAATCTGACCTGACGGCCAGGGGCGTAGCTTTCGATCTGCTCTAGATGGCCAAGTGAATTGGCCCGCAGTGCAAAGTCGCCAAAGACGAAGATCTATCCGGGGAGGAAGGTCTCACCCTGGACTGCATCGCCATTGATGATCGTAGGAGCCATCAGGCCTGACGGCGACGGCACAGAGGAACTCTCAATGAAAGCACCAATGTCGGTGTCAAAACCGGCGGATCTCGGGTAGGGGTCCCGAACTGTGCGTCTAGGCCGGATGGTAACAGGAGGCAAGGGATACGAAGTTTTACCCAGGTTCGGGCCCTCTCGATGGAGGTAAAACCCTATGTCCTGCTTGATTAATATTGATGATATGGGTAGTACAAGAGTAGATCTACCACGAGATCAGAGAGGCTAAACCCTATAAGCTAGCCTATGGTATGATTGTTGATGTGTATGTTGTCCTACGGACTAAAATCCTCCGGTTTATATAGACACTGGAGAGGGTTAGGGTTACATAGAGTCGGTTACAATGGTAGGAGATCTGAACATCCGTATCGCCAAGCTTGCCTTCCACGCCAAGGAAAGTCCCTTCCGGACACGGGACGGAGTCTTCAATCTTGTATCTTCATAGTCCAGGAGTCCGGCTGAAAGTATAGTTCGGCTATCCGAACACCCCCTAATCCAGGACTCCCTCAAGCCTATTTTACCTTGTCTTCTCCTGTTGAATAAAATGTTTGCAGATTCCAGCTTAGTCCACGGCACTCTTGCACTATTATTATTTTCACATCGTTCAGTCGTGCAAGTGAAAGGCAATAATGACGACATTCGATGAACTGGCCGTGGCAGAGAGAAACTGGTATGAACTCGACTTGTTCTGTTTGTGTAAATATTTTATCCTAGTATCCATGATTCAGCCCATTATGATTAAACATGTTTGCAATGACAATTAGAGATTATAGTTTCTCATGACATGCATAAGTAGCTGGGAGTGGATAATGATTTATCTTGGATATCAACATTGTGTTAAAATGATTGTGATGTAGTATGATGATATGGTATCCTCCTCTGAATGTTCGAGCGGCTTGACTTGGCACATGTTCATGCATATAGTTTAATCAAAACCAACATAGCCTCTATGA
Organism: Triticum dicoccoides; assembly: GCF_002162155.2. Taxonomy (NCBI): domain Eukaryota; kingdom Viridiplantae; phylum Streptophyta; class Magnoliopsida; order Poales; family Poaceae; genus Triticum; species Triticum dicoccoides. The sequence goes on from NC_041380.1 coordinate 349,688,742, forward strand.
TATTTATGTTCATGGTGATCATATCCTACTCATGCTAGTGTCCAATGTTACTTATGCATAATGCATGTTTATGACCGCTGTTGCTCTCTAGCTGGCTGCTTCTTAATCTAATTGCTAGCCTTCGCCTGTACTAAGTGGGAATTCGGCTTGTACATCAAAAACCTTGAACCCAAAGTTATTCCAGATGAGTCCACCATACCTACCTATATGCGGTATTACCCTGTCATCCTAAGTAAATTTGCATGTGCCACCTCTAATAACTTCTAAAAAATATCCTTTTGTGTGTCTGGATCGTTCATGGAACGACAGGAGGTGGTTGGTATGTTCCATGCTAAGCGGGTTATTCTCAGGTCGAGTGTTTATTCACTCACCGTCGAACAAGAAAAGAGCGGTAATAGGGATGCCCAGTCCCAAACTGCAAACAGAAAAAACTTATAAATAATCAAACAAAAACTCTCAATGGAGTCAAAACCTTGACTTTTATTGCTTGGTAACCGCCACTAGCATGCTTAGCATGGAAGATATTGATAATTGATAGTCGTGAAGTAAATGAGAAGGGTGCATGTCTCAAAATATCATTTACCTCTGTTTTAAAAACTTAAGCTATGGCACCTCTGCAAATCACTGCTTCCCTCTGCGAAGAGACTATCTTTTTACTTCTATGTTGTCTCATCACCTTCTAAAACAAGCGCTAGAACCTGAGAGCACAGCTGTCATGACTTATGCAATGTGTGTAGCTAATGTTGGGTGCATCATGACTAGATCTTTTCTACCATGAATTACAATGTTTAGTCGTTGCTTGAACTTTGGACGTGCTCTGCATTTATGTTTTGCGTTCTCAGAAAGGGCTAGCGAGATACCACTATTGTCATATTATATCATGGTTGTTTTGACAATGTGTTGCCGTTTGAGATACATAATTATTGCTCACTAGCTGATTATGTCATTGATATGAGTTAATATAATCTTTAAGAGTTATTGTCGACATGGTTAGTGTTGGTTGAAAACCTGGTGTTGTTTAAGCTTATTTATGCAAACAAGAGCAAAAGAGTTCGTAAAAGTTTTTCTTTTTCACTTTTAGTTTATCAACTGAATTGCTTGAGGACAAGCAAATGTTTAAGCTTGGGGGAGTTGATACGTCTCCAACGTATCTACTTTTCCTAACGCTTTTCCTCTTGTTTTGGACTCTACTTTGCATGATTTGAATGAAACTAACCCCGGACTGACGCTGTTTTCCGCAGAACTACCATGGTGTTTTTTTTTGTCTAGAAATAGAAGTTCTCGGAATGGAACGAAACTTTGCAAGGAATTTTTATACAATAAACAAGAATTTCTGGAGCCAAGACCTACCGGCGAGGGGCACCTGGGTTGGAACAACCCACCAGGGCACCCCCCCCTCTCCTGGCGTGCCCAAGTGGGTTGTCCCCACCTGGTGGCCCCGCGGACCCTGAAACCGACGCTATAAAATCCTATTTTTCCAGAAAAAATGAGGGAGAAAGAATTATCGCGATCTATGAGACGGAGCCGCCGTCACCTCCTGTTCTTCATCGGGAGGCCAGATCTGGAGTCCGTTTGGGGCTCCGGAGAGGGGGGGTCTTCGTTCTTCGTCATCACCAACCCTTCTCCATCACCAATTCCATGATGCTCCCCACCGGGAGTGAGTAATTCATTCGTGGGCTCGCTGGTTGGTGAGGAGTTCAATGAGATTCATCATGTAATCGAGTTAGTTTTGTTAGGGCTTGATCCCTAGTATCCACTATGTTATAAGATTGATGTTGCTATGACTTTGCCATGCTTAATGCTTGTCACTTTGGGCCCGGGTGCCATGATTTCTTATGTGAACCGTTTATGTTATCACCATTATATCCATGTTCTAGATCCGATCTTGCAAGTTATAGTCACCTAGTACGTGTTATGATCCGGCAATCCCGGAGTGACAATAGTCGGGGCCACTCCCAGTGATGACCGTAGTTTGAGGATTTCATGTATTCACTATGTGTTAATGCTTTGTTCTGGTTCTCTATTAAAAGGAGGCCTTAATATCCCTTAGTTTCCAATAGGACCCCGCCGCCACAGGAGGGTAGGACAAAAGATGTCATGCAAGTTCTTTCCATAAGCATGTATGACTATTTACGGAATATATGCCTACATTGTATTGATGAACTGGAGCTAGTGGCGTATCGCCCTAGGTTATAACTGTCTCATGATGAATATCATCCAACAAGTCACTGATCCAATGCCTACGAATTTATCCTATGTTGTTCTTGCTAAGTTACTACTACTATCATCACCGTTACACTTGCTACAAAATTACTACTATCACTGTTACCGTTACCGTTGCTACTGCTACTATTACCAAAACTATCATATTACTTTGCTATTGATTGCTTGCTGCAGATAATTAATCCCGGGTGTGGTTGAATTGACAACTCAGCTGCTAATACCTTCAAATATTCTTTGGCTCCCCTTGTGTCGAATCTATAAATTTGGGTTGAATACTCTACCCTCGAAAACTGTTGTGATCCCCTATACTTGTGGGTTATCAGAAACTAGATGAAAGAGATCTAGTTCTTGGACCCAGCCTCCTTCCTGAGGCTAGCGCCCTTCTTGAGAGCTCCCTTTTCAGCAGGCAGGCCATCTTTCTTCTTTTTGGGTTGGCGCAGCATTTCCTCTGTGCAGTCCTTAGCAGCAGCCTTGCAAAAGGATACATAGATGATTTTGATGATCTTTGGTGCAATAGTAGGTGGACTAGTAGTGCAAGAAAGGGAGTTTATGTTCTGAAAAATCTGTTTCTTAAATCCTCTATTAAGTTGTTGTAGCCTGCATCTTCTTCTTACCTCAGATTCTACCACCGGAGCTTTTTCTTTCCTTTTTCGTTGAGCATAGATAGCTAAGGTGGTAGCAAGAGCCAACACATGTTACACTGCCTCACTGGTGGCATCTGGGGTGGTGTTTACTGGATCAGATGTAACTTGTTGTTATGTAGCCCCCTGATGACACACATAATTCAGATCAGGACATGTTGGAGGTAATACAAAAGGGAAACAGTTCTTGCAGTTTGACCCTTCAATTAAGTATGTCCACAGTTGGGAACCCAGTAAAGATTTATCCCAATCAAAGTTATTGGGGCTTGAGAGGGCAAGAGTGATAAAATTAAACCATTCTGCGGGTACCTTAGTAGATGCCAAGGTCTCATTAGATGGAGCAAAGTGTTTCTTATACAAATCCAAGCCTTCCTTGGAGAGAAAACCAGCATCATCACCTAACAAAATAGGTTTGTGCCTCGGATTTGAAAGAACAGAATCAACTTGGCCTAAGAATAACATGGAATTGACAATAACATTGGATCTAAAAATGGGTAGGGAAAAGCCAGGGGGAGCCTCCATGCTACTACCTTCAGAGCTGACTAGGTTGGCCACAGGATCTTGGTATGTCAATCTTGCAGAGGAAAGCTCATGATGAGCAATAGGAGTGCCACTTGGTGAGGTTTGGGTGGTATGAACAGATATCATTTCCATATTAGGAGCATGGGTATCTACAACAGGAATCTGAGGCACGGGTATGATGTGTTATGCCATTTGCAACATATCTGCCTGGTGGCCAGGGGCAGGCTCCTGCAACATATCAGTAGTAGCATGAGCATCAATAAGATCTTGCAGCATATGAACATCTCCTTGTGGGATTGGATCAGATTCCACCCAAGCAGCATTAACAGCAGGTTGGATCTCTAGCTAAGGAGGAATTTCCTCTAGGGCAAAGACCGGAATATCTAGACCAAAGATCTCCAGATTGTTCTCCTGCTGAACCTCCATCTCCCCCCACATTGTTACCAGGTTAGGGAGCAGGTAGCACCAAGGGGGCAAGCAGTTCATTCAGGTCATGTAGGTTTGGGCCCTCACCCACTGAATTAGTAGAGCCACTATGAGATAGTTGTAACCTAAGAGAGAGTTAATCCACTGTTATCCTGATCATCATGTTGAGAAATATCCACCTTCAGATGACCAATTAGATCATTAAGCTCCAAGAATTCTCCCACATGCAATTCAACATCAATATGCTCTTGAGGCATAGCCTAATGACCCCAGCCTTCCTCTTCTTGTGGCCCTGCCATGTCCACATTATTCTCCTGGGCATTGTCTTGTTGGATTAGATGAAAGGCCATTGGTCCCACAACCAAGTCATTCTGGTTAGGGTGGTGGAATTGCTTTGGAGGTCTGGGATGAGGATTTCCATCTTTTGGGACTGGATCTTCATCTGGAGGTGGACCACCAGAAGGAATGTCTTGGAAGATCACCACAGGGCAAGTCCAAGACTGACCATTCTCACTATTTGCACCAAAAACTAACATGCTAGCAGGAACATCCTTGAGGGCAGCAATCTTAACCTTGACAACAACTGCAACATCACAAGATTTGACTCTGTCCCAAACCTAAAGCTGACCAAAGCTAGCAGTGGCATTGAAAAGTTCATGAAAGGATCTGAGATCAGCAGGAAATCCAACTATCAATAGCCAAACATCTCTGTTTAGGGAGAAGTTCTTCCAGCTCATACCCTGGTTGTGCTTTTGAAATACAAAGTGGATATCATCGTACTGGTGTGGTCCTGAGTTGACTAGGAAATCATGGTCTGCAGCACTATTCAAACGGACAAAAGCCTGGCCAAAAGGGCATCTAGAAATGGAGACCACACCCATGCGCTTGGAGAGGAGGAACTCTTGCAGAATTTCTTGGATATTGGCAAAGGCAACCTCACCTTGCGGCATTGGGATGATAGTGATGATGGCGAGATCCTCATTGGTTGGAACCAGTTTTCCATGGATGACACGATGACGGGTCGGCCTACCATCAACTTCAATGGTGTTGTAGCCGACGGGAAGGAAAGGAGTTGGGTCGAACGGGAAAGAGGCCATGGACGGCGCCGCAACAGAGAAAGAGGAATTCTTAGGTGGCAAGGTGGAGAGTTGCAGCAGAGGTGGAGGTGGGCAGTGGGAATGCGAGATGGCGGGGATGGTAATGCGCTCGTTAGAGTGATTTGATTGATCGAGGGGAGGCACCGTGCCTCTGACAATGGGGTCGAGCGTGGGTGAGAGGCGGCTGTCTCGGTGAACAACCAAAAGTGGATGCGGCGATTGGGGGGCATTCCTAACAGAGGAAGCGGGAGCGTTAGCCTCGCTCCTAAACCGGCAATTAGCCCGAATATGGCCCAAACACCTACAACCACTACAGCGGATCCTACTGGTGCACTTGGGCCGAAAATGGCCCGAGGAAAGGCAGGAACACAGAAATTGGCCTGAGAGCCATGGGCTTGAGAAGAACGGTTTGTGGGCCTAGTAGTTTGAATAGCCCTCGATCCCGCCCTACCGAGAGCGGTGTTAATGGGAGAAGTTAATATCGGATTTGAAACAGGCCTTGACTGCAGTAAACGCTCCGAAGCAGGAAGAACACGCGGATTACGCGCTTCAGGGGTGGGATCATCGGAAGAAAAGACACACGGAGATTGAACTACAACAGCATATGATCTGCGATCGTTAGATCGATCAACTAGAGTCCATTCTTTGTCCAATTCCTGCATGTAAAGATTATATTCGTTGCGGAAGTCTGGACTGCCGCGACCCCAGAGGAAAAAACGCACGTTGAAGAGATCATTCACATAATTTCCCCCTTTGATGATCGCAAAACCAACCTCCTTAGAGGAAACGCTGAACTTGAAAGACCAATTCTGTAGACAAGCGACTTTGAAACGAGAGGCATGTCCGCCAAAGCAAGATTGGAGAATGAGACTGACCGATTCATTGTTGATACAGAGTTTAGACCTGCAGATCTCCACAACGAGGAAGAATTCCCGATAGCCGCTGCCCTCAATGTGGTTGACGGGCAGTCCGAATTGTTTCCAGATGTGGTCCTCAAAAGCCAGACCTGGCTCAAATTTGAGATCCGAGAGGGCCAGAGAAGGAGGTTGAAGGAGCTCGAGAGCAGCAGGTGGCTGGCCGACAGCGCCAGAGTGGCCGCTGTTGGGGGGATGGTAGCCGCCGCGGCCGGAGCGGCCAGCGGCGCGCGGAGAGAGGCTAGGCGCAGGGGAGGGTCTGCCACACCCTTCAGAAGTGGAATAGGGATCCCTCCGTACTAGCTTCTGGGCAGCATACTGGCGTACGACTCCATGTTTAAATGATGCTTCTACTAATCCACTTTATAATAAGGTGCAGGGATGCTATATGATTGTGTTGATGTATATATTGGTTGTGTGCATCGTTTGATGCAGAGACCACGGCTATCCCCTTTTTGAAAAGAAAAAAGGAAAAGTGAGTGTTTGGCCGGCTAGATCACTTGTCAATTTTTAGGTGAGGGGTACGGGGCGGCCACTGGGAAAGGCTCGAAACGAGAGGATGCAGCAACAGAACATGGTGCGCATGCAGAGCAGAACACAGCTTGTTGCACACTCTTGCCACATGTGAGCGTGGAGTAGACTATGCATACACAGCGAGCGCAGGGATCCATACATGGATCGGTTGCAGAATATATCATTGTATGATCCGAGCGCCAATTGTGCAGCTCATACGAGTGGAAAGATTGTCAAAGGAGTGTTGATGGATCACTAGCTCGATCTGTTTTCTTCACGATCTTCTTTGCTCTGCTGCCTTTCCCTTCCCACTGGCACTCCCATGTTCTCATGGCAAGAGGATATTTTTTCTACTCCCCCCAATCCACATCACTTGTCGCTTAAATAGATGTATCTAAACATATTTCAGTGCTAGATACGTCCGTTTAAGCGACAAGTAATATGAATCGGAGTATAAAAAATGTGTACATTTCTTTAGTTGAATGGTGTGCATATAAGCATATTTGTTAGGCAATATACGTACGTATTAAATTCCCTGCAGATAAAAAATGTAAATTAATGCTGTTTTCTGACGAGCGTTGTAACAGGACTACAGAGGAGGATCTTACAAGTATACACACGTAACGTCAAGCATAATGATTCAGTCAGATGGGGCACAGAGAACTACGCTCGCCTGAATTTGCAGCATCCACAAATTAGGTTCAAAGAAATGAGCTCCAGCCAGAAAAAATAAAATCAGCCTAAAAAAGAAACAAGCTCGAAAATTAAGCATCCACAAACAATACGGCCAATTAACCATGCGCAGAAGAATGCACCAGCAAGTTAAACAACCTGCCATCCCGGGCCCTTCATCCAGATTAACCGAAATGTTAAACGGAGGAGTTGAGGCAGCAGTAGCACCATGCTAATTCTAAGCTGAATCCTACAGGGGTTAAACAACAAGATTGCCAGAGCAAATCCATAGCAACTTGTCAAAGTTTATTAGTTGCAGCCCATGCCACGAACTGACAGCATTTCACTCAGTGTTGCTTGATCAAAGTACTTATGTTTCACAAACTACTGTTCCTTGATACTACAAAAACAGGTCCGCCATTAGGAGCGCCACCTAAATCCTCAAATCCGCTACAGACTGGTCCTTGAGCAGGCCATGCGCACCCATTTACATGCGGCGGGCATCGGCGGATGCAGCCCAGCTCGAATGTTTCCTTCCTCAAGATGCTTGCTTATTCAGCCGAAGAACCAAGTGCACAACAGGGAGATCTTCAAGTATCAGGGTATGTATGTATGTTATGGCAGCTAAACTTACCCTACCAATATTTTGGTCATGTCCAAAACACTGGCCTTTGTTTGCATGGTTGCCAACTAGGAGTATTTGGCATGCCGATGCCTTTTTGGTTACTCTAGCTCGTTTTCCTTGCCGATGTTGGCCAACTCATGGGCAACCAAAAGGTCAACCAAATTTGGTAGGGCTGGAACCAAACATACCCTCAGTCACCTCCCCTTTCTCCTGTCCTTTTCTCTTTCTCTGCTTCTATCATGGTGATCATCCTTCTCTCGGCCTGAACTTTTTTCGCGTGCTCTGTCTCTCCCAACATCATTACCATGCAATCTGTCTCTGCTGCGATTGTGCTCTCGGTCTCTATCCAGTGATGATTTCTTTGAAGGACTACGGCTCTTACTTGGGCTGTGAGGCCGCTTCTTGGAAGAATTGCGTGCATCATCATACCTTTCTTTCCGGTCCAATGGTATTCTCTCTGCAAAACAGAAGTACATTTCTTTGTAAAAACATGCACGCACTGGACTAGGTTGAGGGCTACAGCATGGCTCATTGTTATTATCAGATAAGCTATCACGTGAAGCAACAAAATAAGTATCAACGATGGAGATGCTCCAAAGAAACAGAAATGCAGTTATCAAAAGACAGGGTAATTCCCTTGTGGCCTTCTTACATACCGGAAGAGCGCCTGTTGTTTGCCCCATCTACTGAAGAAGACAACCCATATTCAGACTGAAGACGCCTACGGTGGCTGGCAACCTTCCTCTCAAGCTCCTCCATGTTCCACAAACCCTTCTCCTCAAGAGATTCACGATACTGCATGACACCAATCTCAATCTGCCTCAGCTTCTGCCTGCAGATCAGAAGGTGTAGCGACTAAGCAAAAAAGAATGTGAAACACTAATGGCAACATGACTGAATATTTGGGGCAAAGAATGTGAAACACTAATGACAACATGATTGAATAATTGGAGCCGGTGAAGTTGGATACCTATGCTCTTCATCAACAATTGTATCTGGATGATGAATTGTGTGATCAGTACTAATTTCTGTTGCATCAGCTTTCCCAGGATCACCAGCAATATCACTTCCAGATGAATAGCTCAATCCCAATCCTTGACCATCTTTTCTATCTTCATCGCTGCTGCCATCATCCTCTCGATTCCATTTAGAAGCTGGTAAGATGGGATCAGCTCTCTGCTTCTTGCTTGGAACTTGTTTCGGTTCAGCAGATACAGATTTTCCATAGTACTTTTGACCTGTGACACGAGAGAGACCCAGCATATCTGATTCACCATCAACAGTACCTTCTCCAGGTCTCGAAGCACTACGCGCATTCAAACCAATATCCTCTCTCCCAGTTCTATGAGGTTCTCCTTGTCCATATTTCATGTCGACATCTTTCTGATATACTCGCTCCTTCTCAGCCTCCTCTAGGCTGAGCAACCTGGCAACCATCATCTCTTTACCACCACATAGCGAGAGGCCATTATGTCTACAACGACGTTCAAGCTCAGCAAGCGGAAGCCCTAACAGCTCCTTCGTTGCTGCTGCCTTTCCTGTGGCCAGGGCACCATCTTCATCAAGCCTAAATCCATTAGTACCATCCTCGGAGCTAGTTTTCTTTTCAATTTCAGGTGCATCACCACATAGAGAGTGGAAAGGGGTGACCCCAGAGTTGCCTGGTCTAAGAAAGGTAGCTTTCAGCCCATTCAGATATGCATCAGAAAACAGAAACCAGTCTGCCCATACTTGTAGAACTTTCAAAACCCTCTCCTGCAGAAAGTAATAAATGAGTGTTATTATGTAGGAACATCAAGGGGGAAAATGAAACCATACTACTCAACAAATACCTTCAGAGCTTCAGCAGTAATCCTTCCTGTAATACTGCGATACAAGTCATTGAAGCTCTCCATGACATCAGGTATAGCAGCCTCAAACTTGGTTCGAAACGCAGAAGCATTCTTCACGGGAGCACTACTGTTATGAAGGATGTCGGACACTAGCATAAGCCTTGCAACCTTGGTGGGAATAGATGTCTCCTTAAGTGTCAAAGATTCTGCAAGAACCTCGACAATCTATACAAGGGGAAACTCGGTGAGTTTTTATTCAATGCGAACTATAAAATAAAATTGAAGTATACTCCCTCCGTTCCTAAATACAGGTCTTTTTAGAGATTCCAATGCGTACTACATACGGAGCAAAATGAGTGAATCAACACTCTAAAATATGTCTATATACATCCGTATGTAGTCCTTATTGAAATCTCTAAAAAGACTTGCATTTAGGAACCAAGGGAGTACATCACTATGCAGTAGGCCTTTGAAGTGCAGTTTGCAACAAAACAAAAGACATGTGCGGTTATGTAAGAGTATATGACTAGATGATGGTCCCAATAGTAAAATATATACATCAATCTACATGTTACAAATTTGATCCACTTCTCCTTTCCTACTCTCCTTAGACAACACCAAATCCCATCAAAACGTATATGCTTGAGACAGAAAGTCTGTGCAGAGTAGAATGAATCTCAGTCCACAACCACAAGATTTGACTCACAATGATCAAGCTATTCACTGATCTTGGGAATTGTTGCAAGCTGTAGAATGTTTCACGTAGAGTAACTGAGACATTAAGGAAAAATAGCAGGACGCATGAAATAGAATCAATCAACCAGAATGAATTCATAATTTTAAGCTAAAGGCAAAAGGAAAAGAGGAAATATGAACTGATAAGGTCAAATATACAAGGTATGCATTACCTCTCCAGCAGCATCAGCATTATCTAACGCAAATCCCATTGCTTCCTTTATCTGACTCCTCTCTAATGTCAATGCGCGTAGCATGTCCTCAAATTCATCACGCTGTGAATCAGTCAGTGTACGCTCCACTTCCGCACGCTGGGAGACAAAACACAAATTAATCAGGTAACTGGACCAAAGCATTTGCACCATCTAATAAAGGCAAAGTACCAAAAAGAAGTCTCTGCCAAGGCCAACCAAACCTTACCCTGCTTCTACCAGCTGCAAAAGTAGATTCTTTTTCATGATTAGGACTTCGGCTGGATGGCAAAGCAGGTGGAACCCATCTAAAATAACAGATTTAATACAACAATGTCACCAGATAGTCAATAAGCACAGGACCAACACATAACAGAATATCAGTGTGCACGCAAACCTTGCACTTCCAGTAATCATGATAAATGGTTCAGTTCGCCATCGTTGTAAAGTATCGCCCTGCATTTGAGTATCATAAGCAGTTAAACATTAGTGTTATATCAGCACAGTGATTCCCACATATACTACCAAATTCTAGAGACCAAGCTGAACAGAACATAATCAGGAGGTCGAAGGACATAAATTTTATTAAACAATACACTACTCATTTCGACCAATCAATAGGCCATCACTGAGCAAAAATATATACTGGAAAATGTCATAAAATATGTGTCTGTATGACAACCGATACAAACAATCTTCTATTGATAGATCATAGAGGAGATGGCATTGAAATTGTAGCAAGATAAACAACAGTGGATACCTGAGCAAAGGAGTATAACCGCCAGACATAGTATGTGTGCTCTTGCGATTTAAGATCAAACAAGAAGTTAAATAAAGAATTCCCTCGTCCTCTTTCCATTATAGCTTGTTCGAAAGCACATCCACCATCAAGTACATGCAGAGCCATCGTGTCAATCACATGCCTAAGATGTGAATCATCTGGTGGAGCAACTACTATATCAGGAACATTTGGAGTAAGGACCTGTTAAACCAAGTGAACCCCCGGAGTGGAATTAGAATTGAGGAAAATTAACTACACAAACTAACATCTAAAATTATTACCAAGGAAAAACTTCTTATATTATTTCTAGGCCTATAAGATACTAAAGAATGTAGCTGGCCGAATTACATACAAGAGTGCTAGTGAAAAAGGATTCAAAATCCATAACCGAAATAAGAGAGCCCACCCAGAACATATCACGTAGTGAACATATGTGAAAGGGCTAAAGAATTTATGTGCCAACTTAAGAAAGATGGCAAAAATATTATTCATGTTAAATTGTATGCAGCAGGGCAACTTATGAACTCTCTTGGCCTACACAACTCAAGCACTTAGATATTTTCTGAAAAGAGAGCTCAAACAAGCCGCGTTATGATACCTCAAAAGGTCTATCTCAAAGAAAACGTGGATTTTTTTAATGATTTTACTTTTATGGTTACACAAATAGCATGGATATCAAGAACAGTATGCCACACAAGGACAGATGTATATGTAAGAGATCACCAACCAGCTCTGAGGTTTGCCGTGTAACTGATGCAACAGGTGGACCTCCAGGACCAGATATGATTACAGTACCACCCTGTATATCAAAGAAACATAAGGAGGTCGTACAACTCACAGAGAAACACCAAAGACATGTCATCTACTTAAAACTTCCAAAAATATATATATAAGAGTGAGCTGCACATAGAAATTTTTGAAATGAAAGGAGCAACCTCCTTGTTTCTGATTGCCATATGTCCTGGAGGAGGAGCAGGCAGTGCTTGTGATGGAAGAGCAACAGATTTGCCCCACCCAATCTTCAGCTCATAGTCGTATACAATAACACCTGCGTTAAGTAATTTAGTAACTGAAAACAGGAATATAAGTAATTTTAAAAAGTACGAAAAGGTTACTATTTTAAGGTCCTATAACATGATCCCAACTACATGGAAGTGCACAGTAACCTTGCATTTCATCCTTGGCTGCCTGTCCTTCTGCTCTATTCATGAATGCAACAAACCCACAGTTTCTTTGCCTTCTGCGTTCTTCTTCTGTTCGAGGCCACATAATCTTGACGCTAGCGATAGGTCCAAACCGACCAAATGTCCTCAAAAGAAAATTCTCATCCACCTAACAACATATGGCATATAATGCACAGTAAGCTAACTATGATGCCTATACACTTAAAACTGTGTCTAGACAGAACATGTACGGTGGGAAAAATCAACCTGAGGAGAGAGATTGCCAACATATAAGTTTGTGGTTTGTGGATCCCCATCATCAAATGACCCTGGTATTCTCCCACTGGGGTCAAATTCATCTGGTAGTTCATCAAAATGGCTAGAGGACTGCAGGAAAATCTTCAATCATCAGTATATCAAATACTCCCTCCGTTCCAAAATAGTTGACCCAACTTTGTACTAACTTTGTACTAAGGTTAGTACAAAGTTGGGTCAACTATTTTGGAACGGAGGGAGTACAAGGGCAAACCGCAGAGATTCTGAGAGAAAACAATTAGGGGAACCAGTCAACAGATTTATCATATTTAGCTGGAAACTTATTTAGAAAATGTTTATCAAAGTTGACTGGCAGGGTTGGTTTTCTACATTCTATTTGACAAGAATACTTCAGCATGCTAAATATAATCAAAACTGCCCTGTGGATTTGTTTGATTTTATGTCTAGTGGAAAGAACCAAAAGATCAACTTTAACATAATATAATACCTACCGTGGAGGTGTCACCGTGTCGACCGTCACGTTCTTGATTACGCCTTTCCCGAAGCTCTTGCTCAAACTTGAGTTCCTCCATGAACTTATCTATTGCCCGTGGCTTTCCTTTTTCCTTTTCCTTCGGCCGCTCATCTTCCTTCTGCAAGTCAAGATAATGCTCAATCAAAGAACCATACTGACCACTGAGCCAATCATAAGAACTATAAAAGTGCGCTAACCTTTTTGTCTGGCTCTTTCCCAAATGATGGCGGCAAAAAAGATGGAACATACCTGGATAATGATATGACGTACATAAGCTATGTATTGAGCTCATAAGTCAGATTATGCTGCATATCATTTGTACACATATATATCATGGGGTTGCAGATAACAACAATGGCGAAAGGATAGGAGCAATACAACCAAAATAAATACCTACTTCACTCTACAGGGGTACTTTGGATATTCTCATAAGTTAATGACACTTTGGTAGATTTTCTCTATTTAAATCATGTCGATCCAATACACACACATAATTATTTCGCCACAAGTAAAGCTCCGTCCGACATTGCAACGGCTTTTCAGAAGTACCTAAGGCCGTGCTTGGCATTGGTGTAATTTAATAGCATGTATTTAACTTACAGGTGCATCTTACCGGACACTGAGCAATTTGCGGACGGAAACAAACCAACAGGCCGAGACGTGTATTTTTTACAGGGGTATTTAAAAAAAACGATGATCCAAACAGTGCCTAAATGTTTCCACTTCTGGATGACATAATGCACCTTTAAAGCCATGGTAGAAAAATCATATCAGACCATAACTTATGATGCAGCAGCCATGAAATGGCCCTAAATCTAGACTAATTATTAAGCTTAATATGTTGGTTTTTGCGCAATTATGAGAATTTCTCTGCAACGCTGCCCATGATCAAAACATTTATAATAATCTGAAATGTTCCTTTATTGTGAAAAATACTTCCACATTGTTCTGATGCATTTGGTAGTTATTACAGTGATACCAACAAATACAACATGAGAAATCATTATATTATTATTCGTATATGTTTACAAATTTACAGTCGTCTCACAATTAATTAAAGTTTACATGGATGCTTCCGTGGTTGGTGTCTCCATGACTACGGAGAGTCATTGCCATGGTACTAGTGTACTACAAAACTGCTAAACATAAGTTCTGTAACAGCATCATCATCTTAAGCACTATGTCAGCAACAAGGAATTGCTCTGTCAAGAAGGCGCAGCTATAGTCAGCATTACAGCATAAATGCAACTGAGGATGTGCGAGTGCATGGGAGTGCAAGACAGTTTTCTTCTTCCGACCACTATTTCAAATGCATTAAGCACTGGGCAATAAAAGGTATATGGACGAATAATCATGAATCGTAATTGTAAGGTATAATAAATTATGTGCCTTGGTATATCACATCAAGCGTGTAAAAATTGCTCATTCTTGGTCTCAAAATTCTCAATTCTGATCATACTGGCACGTGATTTCTAAAGATGTAGCTGTGCTGCCACAGGATACAATCTTCTAGAAATCAAGTATTTTTTGCCGTTTACCTACTGCCCTTCTTTGGAACAGACCACCCATCTTTCGACTTTCCACCTGTCATTGTCGAACGAGTAAAAATGGCGGCCTCTTGATTAATTGGAGCAATAAAAGAAATAGTGCATAGATCCATCATGATTGATACTGAAACTGCAAGGCGCAAAGGCAACTATGACGAAGTATAGTAAAATGAAACCACTATCACTAACCTTCAGAATCAGCTCTCAGCTTGGCATTGGGATCAATCACGCCCCCACGGACAAACTTCGATCCAGATGTGCTTTCACCCTTGAATGACTCAACAAACTCCGCATAGACGCGCGCCGCTTCATCTTCCTCCCTCTTAACATACCAAAAGCAATTAAAATCAGATATGAACGAAATTTACATGTAAAAAAAGATGGACGTGTCTCAGAAAAAAGTTAAAAGGGACTTAAACCCCTGACCTTCTTCCTCGCCTCCTCATTCTCCTTATGACGGTTGAACGGAACCTTCTTCGAACTCATCCGTAGTTCTGGACACTGTCATACAATCATCACCAGAACATCAGAATCTGAGCACACATAAATGTTTCTACCACCCTATATGCGATCTTAATCACTGCAGTCACTCTTGATTCCCAGATCCCAGCGAGCACAGGTAGACATAGCACTCGTACTGCTCGTACACACAGATTTACGCGCATGTGACCTACCAACAGCAGGCGCAAACCACGAGGTCGGGAAGAATTGCGCGCAGAGTAACCTAAACCCTAACACATTCGAACCCTCGAAATTTTGGGGAACAAACTGCTATTGCAACAAACCGGGCCGAATCCACAGAGAACTGGATGCGTTTGCGAATATTGGAAGAGTAATGAGGTTATGAGGGTATTGTGATTGCTCGCAGCAACAAACAAAACACTCCTAAAACAATCGAGAGAAATATTTTAGGATTTTCGTACCAGCAGAAGGAATCGGCTTGGATGGATCTCCTGAATGCTCTCCGCTCCAAGCTTGGAACAGTGGAAGTGGCGCCGCTTCGCTGGGAGGAAGCTCGGGCGCTTCTCTACTGCCGCCGGCGAACAGCGGGGTCCGGCGGCTCGGGGGTCGGCCAAGAGAGGGAATGAGCCTGGGAGGCTGGGACCTGCGAGGAAGGGAGAATTGATTTTAACCCCCCCTGCGCGCTCCACTTTGATCTTGTACCCCCATGTTCGTGCGACTCGCTCTGAGCCGCCCTTGGGCCGTCCAGTGGTTGCTAATAACCCCTTTTTGCCTGTTTAACACATTTATTAGTATCTAATCATCAAATAGAAATAAGAATGGACAGAAGTACCCTTCAGTTTAAAAAGATCTCTTTACCTAGTCTGAACGTCCCAGCCACAATTTTTTTCTCAAATGACAGGATTTGCTTCAACTGTGCTATGTTTCTCACAGAAAAAAAAGAAGTTCAATTTTGCTGTATATGTAGCCTTTCAAACGAACAGAATACAAATAATATAGTCTCACAATGATTCCATGATAGCATATATAATAAGTTCAGCAAGATTCTACAGAACTGCATGACAACAAATAAAGGTGAGTCTCCACCTCACTTACACAGCAGAATTAAAGTGAGTCTCTACCTCACACACATAGCAGAATAATAGTGAGTCTCTGCCTCACTTACACAGGACCAAAAGGAGAGTTTGCACCTCACATACAGAACAATAAAGTGAGTCTGCACCTCACACATAGCAATAACACAAGTTCATCACAGATCGCTTAATTTCTTCCTCTTTGGAGTCATTTTCTTCTTCTTTCCTTTTGCTGGAGACTTTGGTGGTGGAGTAGCAGCTTCAGATGTTGCTTGGCTCCTTGTGACAGCTCCAGGACTAGCTTGAGATGCCGCTTGGCTTCTTGTCACAGCTCCAGGACTGCTACAAGTGGCGACATTCTTGCTCTTGGTTGGTGTAGATGGAATCACATTGCTAACTGAGACATCAAACCATGGAGATGGATTCTTTTTCCCCATACTTTTCCTACAAAAAGAAGCAATTAGAGATATTTTCATGTTAAAGAATCATGGTGTTATAGGTAGAAAACAGCAACAAGTATTAGTTTGTACCGTTTCTTTGTTCCATTTTGAGGACAGCCGGCTTCTCTATGTCCTACGTCCCCGCATTTGTTGCATTTGTTCAATGATCCCTTCCTTGATCCACCTTCCCACCAACTCTTCATCCTCTGTTTTCTTGTTCTTCCAGCACCTTTTTTCTTGCCTTTTGGAATTGGTGGACGCAACACAAAGCCTGTATCAACATGTGGCCACTGATTCTTGTCCGTAAGGGGCTCAATTACACCTTCATATGCTGCCCTGAATCTGCTAACTGAGTAGTACTCGTGCACATAATCCTCCATGTTCACAAAGTTGCGAGCTTGCAAAACATTTATGAAGGCTAGTGCATGGTCACAAGGCTTGCCTGTGTGCTGCCATTGCAGACATGTACACTCATGTGTGAGTGTTTTGACGACATGTCTTTCATCCCCTTTGTTATCATTTTTCACTTCTCCACTCCAATCAGCTGATGCTTTAGCCTTGAGATGTCCTAGTCCTCGAGTCTTTGCATTTAATTGGTGTATGACAAATGGCAGTATTTTCCCTACCAATCTCTCTCCAATCATTCTCCTCTTTCTAAATAGGTCCATAATCATCTCTCTAATCTTATCAGCTAGCTGAACAATCGGCAAGTCCTTGATTTCTCGCACCCAAGAATTAAAGCACTCAGCAAGATTGTTATTTATGTAGTCACACTTGATGTCAGGATTGAACATGCACCTCATCCATAACAGATTATGGTAATCCCTAAGGTAAGGATACGCTTTCTCAGATGCCTCAAACACCTTTGTCATGTGATGTTGATATTCTTCCGCCCTATATGCCCTAGCAGCAGGCCACAACCGTCCAAACACATCACCATGAAAATATTTCTGAAAATTATGCCACATATGCCTAAAGCACTCACGCTGCTCAGCTTGAGGGAAAACCTTTTTAACAGCATTTTCAAGACCCTTGCAAGCATCCGTACAAACAGCCAGTACTGGAGGGTCCCCTATTGCCTTCTTCACTTGATTCATGAACCAAGCCCAATTTTCTCCATTTTCAGACTCAATAAAGCCATACGCCACCGGGAACATCCAATTGTGACCGTCCAAAGCAGTGACTACAGCTAGCTGACCTTTCCACTTGCCATTTAAGTGAGTTGAGTCTATGTTGATATATGGCCTGCATCCATTCAGAAACCCATCTATGCATGGCTTGAAAGCAATAAATAGCTTGCTGAAATGTACTTCACCTTCACTTGTGGTTGTATCAATCTCTACAATACTCCCTGGAGACCTCAATTCTATCTCGGCCTTGTAGTTGTACAACATCCTGAAACTTTCTTCCCAACTCCCATACAAGCTGGTTGCTGCCTTTTGTTTGCCTTTCCACACTGTGTTATAGTCAAGTGTGACATGATGCTCTTCCTGTAACTCTTTAAGTATCTTCACAGCACCAATGGTTGGATCTTTCTTAAGCATAGTTGCTGCCTTGTCAGCCACCCAAGATTGACTTGTCATTCTAGTCACTTTTCCACTTGTTGAACTACAAATATGTTCTGTTTGATGCTTCACAACCTACAACAAAGAATGATTCAAATCGAAAGATCATTACAATGACAAGCAAAGAAACAAAGTAATATTCGAACTCTCCAAAGAAACAAAAATTATTACCATCACACAATTTTCGTCTCTCTGCCAACTAGCAGTTAAGGACCATTTGCAAGGTTGGCCTATCATGGATTGACCTTTACAAAAAGCCCGAAACCTTGCCGGCTCATTTTTTTTAGTGCCATATTCGAACTCTTCATTGATAGCGAACTGTTTTATAGCCTTTCTAAACGCAGCCATATCAGGATAAGGGGTCCCTATATCCATCTTTGGTTTTCGTTCATCCCACGCAATAAGTGGCTCCTCTGGAGCATTATCATCAACAGCAATAGCTGCCCCTTTGACATCATCCAAGTCATAATCAGGAGTAGGAGTGACAACAGGACCAAGGTTAGTTTTTCCCTCGCCCTCCTCTGTTTTCAAACCCAACAGAGCAAACATGGCTTTCTCGTCCGCCGGCTTTTCATCCGGAATCCCCTTTTCATCCCCATCATTTTCAGGTTCGATCACAAGACTTGACCAATCGACAATGGTACCAACGGTTTCTACTTCATTGCACGAGACCATCCCCGTGGTTAGGTTTGTCACACTGGATTGATTAGAATCATGCACAGACATTGCATTGATCCTATTCAATATAGACAAAAAAATCAGAAATTTCACACAAAAAGTCATGCATACATCAAACCAAAACAAGGGAATATGATGTTACCTTTTCAGATCCATCACACCCCTTTGCCGATCCAACCCCTCTCACTCAAATCCCCATCTCCCTCAGTACCTAGGGTTTCTAAGATTTAGACGTCCGTACAAGGGGAACTACACCAACTCCATGGAAAAGGGAAGGGGGAAGCTTGCCTTACCTTGGGGCAGCAATGGAGGGCGACGGAGCAGCAAGGGCGACGGCGAAGCAGCAGGGCGACGGCGGAGCAGCAGGGGCGGCGGCGGGGCGAGAGCGAATATGCGGCTGGGTGGAGAGCTGGAACGAGCGAGCGAACTGGTGGCCCTGTCTCGCGTGAGGGTTTTTTTATCTAGCGTGTTGGGGGTATTGAGGGCAGTTTCGTCAAATAGAAATATTACCAGACCAGTTTTTCTTTCATTAGTAGCAAACTGAACGCATAACAACAAGAAGGGGGCAATCAGCAAAGAACGAGTCGGAACAGGGGGGCTCAGAGCGAGTCGCACGAACATGGGGGTACAAGATCAAAGTGGAGCGCGCAGGGGGGGTTAAAATCAATTCTCCCTGCGAGGAAGGGAGGTTCAGGAGCAAAGCCACCTGCACCGTCCGATTAACATCCAGTTACCAGATCAAGGACATGCTTGGGTGCTGATTGGTGACTGGGAGTCGGGGCCACACGGTAGATAGCCAAGTACTCCCTCCGTTCCTTCATATAAGGTGTATAGATTTTTGAGAAAAAGTCCGAAATATAAGGTGTATTGCGTTGCACCACTCGTTTGGATAATTTTTTTAAGGGATTTGATCACATTTCTTTATATAAGGCAAGCTTCTCTGTTTTGTCATGTCAATTAATCAGGTGTAATCTCGCCCAAAACTTGTGAAATTTTCCCTCAATGTGTGTTCTTTAATTTCCGTGCCAAAAACTATACACCCTATATTTAGGAACAGAGGGAGTAATTCTTAACGGGGTAAATATCCCTAAAAAAATTGGGCACTGCTACGCGTCCGTCGGCTGATGTTTAGATTTTATCTGTCGCCTCGACGGTCGTTGGATACCCGAGCTGATAGCCGTCCGATCCGATGTCCGCCCCCGCATGCCCACTCGTTATTTCCCGTAACAAACGCTCGGTTGCAAAAACAAGTCAGTCTTGACTCGACCCCGACTGAGTTGCGCCCCGCGCGGTGCCGCTGCAAAATCAGCCCGCCACTGACGTGTAGGAGCTACTCTAGTTGCGAAACCTCCTCTTCCCTAAATTTCTACAACATGAGCTTTGTTGCGAAACTTTCTCATCTCTAATTTCCTGCAGCAAGAGCTTTGTTGCGAAAACTCCTTTTTTCTAATTTTCTGCAACAACTCCCCTGTTGCAAAAACTCTTATTCTCTAATTTTCTACAACAAGACCTTTGTTGTAAAAATTGAAAAAGACATCTCACGCCGTGCCTAATTTTCTGTAACAAGACCCTTGCTAGAAAAATTGCAACAACATCTCCGGCCGTGTCACCCAGTCTTCGATGCCGTCGTTCCGCAACAACATTGTTGTTGCAGAAACTTGGAGTGTGCGTGGACGTAAGGCGTTGTGATGTGGCTGTGTCTAGCATTGGTGGTGCCAGGACGGTGGTCGCCCAGAAATGGAGGGGAATGGGAGGGGGGTCTCCGATCCATACCTGTTGGAGTCGACGTCGGCGGATATGCCCCGGACGCCGAACGCCGCCGCCCCGCTGCCCTCCCAAATCCAGAAGCGTGCGCCCTCCCATAGACACGAGTCAATGAAGGCCAATTGCACAAATGCTTATTCTGAAACAATAGTTGTGTTTCAGAAAAGAACGCGTGTGACGAGGAAAGCGGGGTCGTTCTCATACGTCTAATCAACAGGCGATCCATCGGACACGGAGCCAGCGGATGCGCGTGCGAGATAGGTCGGCTAAAGGTAAGATTAGACCCAAAAAATTTAACGAGGTAAATACACTCAAAGTCTTAGGGTCCGTTTGGATAGTAGCATGCGCCTACCTTACCAAAATTTCGGCGTTGATTGTAGGCGTTGGCGTGCGTTTGGATGGTGGCCAGATTTTCGGATCTACGCCAAAATTTTGGCAAGCAGTTCAGTTCTTCTCGCCAACTGTGGGCGAAGCGGCGGCGGCGAAATCCCTCGCCAAATAATTGGCACGCCCCCGAATTGGTAGGGCTGGTCTGGGCACGATCCAAACAGGCCCTTAGAGCAACTCCAACAGCCGGTACATTTTGTCCGCGTGTGTTCGTTTGGGTCGAAACGGACAGAAAAGTCGGCCCAACACGCTGACCCAAACGAACTATCCTCAGTTTTTCGTCCGCTGTGCGACCTATTTCATGCCCAAATTTGGGTCTCGTTTGCGCCGGCATGGACACGAAATGGATGTGTGCGATGCTCCCCTAGTCCTTCCATGGCCCGCTAGTTGGCGGCATAGCCACCCCTATTTCCCTCTTTTTCCCAAAAAACTCCCACTCGCTCGCGCTCCTGCCCACTCGCCATGGACGACCCGTGCACCCTTGACGCCGCCGCCTTCCTCGCCTCCACTAAAGTCAAGCCATGTGTCGCCCGCAAGACACCGGCGCCGAAGAAGACGAAGTCGTTGACGGATGAGCAGCAGGCTGTGCAGTCAGTCAAGAGGAAGGGACCGGAGGTACGTGCAGGCTGACGAGCTCAAAGCTGTGTCCGCCGCCCGCCTCACCGCCGCTGCACAACAGGAGGAAAACAAGGCCCTCCTCGTTGCGGCAACGAGGGAGGCCCTGATCTACTTCGTGTTAAACCCAGTCCAGCATGGGCTCATCACTGCCGCCGTGGCCACGGCCAACATGGGCTCGCCGGCCTTTCCTTGTGTGCCACTGCCAGAGTCGATGCGCAGGTATACCATGCCGCCGATGCCCGGCTTTCATCCCTACCCGCAAGCCTCCCATTTTTCTCTAGGGAATGCTCGCTGGAGGTGAGCGTTGTGGCGCCGGCCACACCCCCGCCCATGTCCATCGACCTCAACGCCACCGAGGGCCATAGGAGACCCCCGCAGGAGATCCCAGCCGACATGCACCCCGACACCCGCAACCTGTTCGACATAATGCCGGTTGAGGGAGTCCTGGATTAGGGGGTCTCCGGATAGCCAGACTATATTCTTTGGCCGGACTGTTAGACTATGAAGATACAAGATTGAAGACTTCGTCTCGTGTCCGGATGGGACTCTACTTGGCATGGAAGGCAAGCTAGGCAATACGGATATGCGTATCTCCTCCTTTGTAACCGACCTTGTGTAACCCTAGCTCTCTCCGGTGTCTATATAAACCGGAGGGTTTTAGTCCGTAGGACAACATACAATCATATCATAGGCTAGCTTCTAGGGTTTAGCCTCTCTGATCTCGTGGTAGATCTACTCTTGTACTACCTATATCATCAATATTAATCAAGCAGGACGTAGGGTTTTACCTCCATCAAGAGGGCCCGAACCTGGGTAAAACTTCGTGTCCCCTGCCTCCTGTTACCATCCGCCCAGACGCACAGTTCGGGACCCCTACCCGAGATCCGCCGGTTTTGACACCGACATTGGTGCTTTCATTGAGAGTTCCTCTGTGTCGTTGCCGTTAGGCTTGATGGCTCCTTCTATCATCGTTAGCGATGCAGTCCAGGGTGAGACTTTTCTCCCCGGACAGATTTTTGTATTCGGTGGCTTTGCACTGGGGGCCAATTCGCTTGGCCATCTGGAGCAGATTGAAAGCTACGCCCCTGGCCATCAGGTCAGGTTTGGAAGCTTAAGCTACACGCCCGATATCCGCGGAGACTTGATCTTCGACGGATTCGAGCCTCTGCCTTGTGCGTCACGCGGTCATGATGAGTACGATTTAGCTCTACCATTCGATAGTGTTCAGGAGATCGCACCGGCAGTCACTCCGACCCTCAATTCGGAGCCAGTTGCGTCGTCCATGGACGGGTGGATGGACCCCGCCACGGAGGCCTTACCCCCATCGGCGATCGAGCCGAACATCAACCTTACTCTGCACGAGAGCCGTGTTGACAAACTGCCAGATCTCTCTCCGGCCACAGACTCCGAACCGCCTGCGCCCGTTCCTAGCGAATCCAATTGGGCGCCGATCATGGAGTTTACCTCCACGGATATTTTTCAGCACTCGCCCCTTGGTGACATACTGAACTCATTAAGGTCTCTCTCCTTGTCAGGAGAATCCTGGCCGAACTATGTCCGGCAGGATTGGGATGTGGATGGCGTCAAAATTCACCGCCCACCCACCACCCACTTAGTAGCCACTATCGATGACCTAACCGACATGCTCGACTTTGACTCCGAAGACATCGACGGTATGGACAACGATGCAGGAGACAAACAGGAACCACTGCCCACAGGGCACTGGACGCCCACTTCATCACATGACGTATACATGGTGGACACACCAAAAGAACACGACCACGAGGAACAGAAGGACGCAATGAAGGGTTGTCCCCTCGAGAAGCAGTCAAAGCAGCGGCGTAAGCGCCGCTCCAAATCCCGCCTCGGCAGAAACAACGATCATACAGACCCAGCGTTAGAGCAGGGTGAACCATCGCCGGACCACGGCAACACGGAGAATCAAACCGAACAACCCGATTCTGTCAAAGATAACAGTACGGATGACATTACACCGGACAGACACCCGGAGCAACAGAATGCCCGTCAAAGGCTCATTGCCACCGCGAGGAGTCTAAAAAAGTAGAAGCAAAGGCTCAAGGCTGCGCAAGACACACTTAAAATCAGATGGAGTAAAGTACTCAATGCAGCAGCGAAGTACGGCGGTAATTACCCCACCAAGAGCTACCCGAAGCGGAAGTTGCTACCTGAATTCGATGAGGAGGCCTTAGATCCCCCGCAACCAAAAATTAAAATGGCCACCTGGCCGGACAGACGACCTCACGGCCAACATAGAGCGGCAAACAACGCCGCACATAAGCCAATACGCGATCCACGCGAGGGCTCGCATCAAAAGGACGGCGCAACCAGATCCATCTATGGACCACGCAAGCGCGCTCCAGCATATACGATGCAACACAATAAACATCCAAACAATACGGTAAACCCAGATACAGGGGTGCCGCACACCCCCTATGTTTTATCGATGAGGTGCTGGACCATGAATTTCTAGAGGGATTCAAACCCGTAAACATAGAGGCATACGACGGAACAACAGACCCTGGGGTCTGGATTGAGAACTATATCCTCCATATCCATATGGCTCGAGGAGATGATCTCCACGCCATCAAGTACTTACCCCTCAAGCTCAAAGGGCCAGCTTGGCACTGGCTTAAAAGCCTCCCCAAAAACTCCATTGGAAGCTGGGAAGAGCTCGAAGATGCTTTTCGGGCAAATTTTCAAGGGACTTATGTCCGACCTCCAGATGCGGATGATTTGAGTCATATAACTCAACACCCGGAGAGTCAGCCCGAAAGCTTTGGAACAGGTTTCTTACTAAAAAGAACCAAATAGTTGACTGTTCGGACGTCGAAGCCTTGGCAGCTTTTAAGCATAGCGTCCACGATGAATGGCTTGCCAGACACCTCGGCCAAGAAAAGCCGAGAACAATGGCAGCATTAACAAGCCTCATGACCCGCTTTTGCGCGGGTGAGGATAGCTGGCTAGCCAGATGCAGCACCAGCGACCCAAGTACATCCAAAGTTAGAGATGAAAACGGGAAATCACGACGCAGCAAAAATAATAAGCGCCGGAATAAAGAAGACAACCCGAAGAGCACGACAGTAAACGTCGGATTCAGAAGCTCTCGGCCGAGTCAGCAAAAGCCGCCCCCTAAAGGCGCCAGAGATGAACTGTCCAGCCTGAACAAAATTCTGGACCAAATATGTCAGATCCATAGCACCCCTGGTAAACCCGATAATCATACCCACAGAGAATGTTGGGTCTTCAAGCAGTCCGGCAAGCTGAACGCCGTACACAAAGGGGGGATACACCAAGCGAAGATGAGGATGAACCTCTCAAGCAAGACACTGAGGAACAAAAGAAATTTCCACCAGAAGTCAAAACAGTAAATGTGTTACACGTGATCAAGGGGAGAAATAAAGCGGCACTCCCAGAGAAATATGCTCAAGGGCCTATCACCGCGGAGTCCTGCCACTGGTCGGCTCAACCGATCACTTTCGACCATCGGGATTACTCAGCAAATATCCGGCATGCAGGATGGGCTGCCTTGGTATTAGACCCAATAATTGACAGATACCATTTTACACGAGTCCTGATGGACGGTGGCAGCAGTCTAAACCTGATATATCAGGACACAATCCGCAAAATGGGGATAGACCCAACGAAAATTTGCCACAACAATACTATCTTTAAAGGAGTAACGCCAGGCCAAGGGGCTCACTGCACGGGCTCCCTGCTACTAGAAGTTATATTCGGCTTCCCCGATAACTTCCGTAGCAAAAATTTAACCTTCCACATTGCTCCGTTCCAAAGTAGCTATCAAGCACTACTTGGACACGAAGCTTTTGCTCGCTTTAATGCAATACCGCACTACGCTTCCCTCATGCTTAAGATGCCCGGTCCACGTGGCATCATTACAGTAAATGGAAATATGGAGCGATCCCTGCGCCGAAGAGGCAACCGCACACTAAAACGGCCTCACCAACTAAAGTATTCGATAGGTCGTCAAGACCACGGACACGGTTAGACGAGTCCGGCGCAGCTGTATGTAATTCGTACAGGTTTGATGGCCATACCCCTATCACAAATACAAGGGGCTCAACGCGCGCAGACAAGTGGCAATTTTTACTCATCTTGAATTATACATGTTTTTTACAAAAAAACCTCCTTTTTGCACGACAACTCTTCACCTAAGTTCCTCTCTTTTATAGATGACCACTGTGCTACACCCGTCCAGGATACGGCACAATGGAGACACAGGCGCAGACGTGCAGCAGGGACCCGTTCCAAGGATTCTTTTTAGATTAAGACCCTGTGTCAACCTTTTTTACTGTCTCTTGTTGATACACATCCCTCGGATTCTCAGTACAATTGAGAAGGATGATGGCGTCTTGGCATGTGGCCATGTCAGAATAATGCACGTACCTGAACACCAGGGGCTTCTTACAAAGGGCGCTGATTAGGCCCGGTTCATACCATAAAGACCGAATACCTTATGGAGTGTTCGGCGTCGCAAGTTTGGCCCTATATGCATCAGATCCGAATCATGTCTTTGGTCAAATGTTGGGTTTGCCTGGCTCCTATGTTTTGGTACCTTACGTTCCGCTCTATCGGCTAAGGTAGCACTAGGAGAACTACTGTGATTGTGCCCCGGGTCATCCGGACGAGCACCTCAGTAGAGAAAGCTGAAAACTGACTATCATGATATAGCGTGAGACTGGTCAACCACTTGATGACCTATCGGAATGTTAGAATTCTTCCGCCTTAACGAAGGGTCGTTTCCCGGCCAGGCATGTACGCACCCCGAATTCGGGAGAGTGCGGAGCCACCACGGGCTATATAGTAGCCCCACCGTCAAACTCCTATGGCTAAGTGAAAGTGTTAAAGCATTATAGTCCGGTTGCCTCGTTCGCTGCGTTATCACCTCCTTAATAGGACCAAGACGTTGGGTTAAGTGTGAACACGCGTCTTCTGCGAACACCTCCGCATTATATGCGTGGGGGCTGAAGCCGACGACTGCAATCTTTCAGGTTATACACATGTATACATAAACGGCCGCATAGGAGGCATCATATTACTTTCAGGCAAAAGTATAAACACAACCTTGTAAATTTCATAAAAACATTGTGTTTACAATGGGAATACATGTCACGCAAACATAATATTCTTCGAGCACTGGGCCTCTATAAAACGAGCACCCTCGAGAACCTCTTCGAAATAGTGCTCGGCAGCCACTCGGCCTATGGCCGAACCCTGCGCCGCAACAGTGGTAGCATCCATCTCCGCCCAGTATGCTTTAACACGGGCAAGGGCCATCCGCGAGCCTTCTATGCACGCTGACCTCTTCATCGCATTGATGTGCGGCACCGCACCAAGGAACTGCTGCACTAAGCTGAAATAGCTGTTCGGCTTCGGCTTTTCCGGGCACAGCTGATCCACGACAGACCTCATGGCGAGTCCGGACAACCTATTGAGTTCGGCCCATTCGGCTAGCTGATCAGTCAACGGAAGCGGATGCTCTGGAACGTTAAATTGCGACCAGAACAGCTTTTCCACTTCACGATATGTTTGATCTCGGAAGTATTTGGCCGCATCGACAGCGCTCGCCACCAAGTCCATATATGCGTCTGTCGAACTCCACAGCCGATCCAGAGGGGCACACCACGGATCTCCGAACTTCCTCCGCAGCATAAAGGGCTTCCCAGCCGCAATATCCCCGGCTTCACGCAGCTCCTCCTTCTTCGCTCTCATAGCAGAGCGGGTGTCTTTGTTCGCCATCGTGGCCTTTTCAAGGTCCGTTGCCTTCGCTCGGTTTTCTTTTTCAAGGAACTGGCAACGGTCGGCAGTGTCTTTTAACTTTACGACCATTTTGGCCATCTTCTCTTTGCTCTCGCAATGCGCGGCCTTCTCGGCTTTCAACTCTTCGGCCGCCTTCAAAGCAGACACATTACTAATCCTTGCTTGTTCTTTGGCTCGGGCAAGTTCCGCCCGCAGGGTTTCCACGGTGGCAGCTCCATCTGCAGTGACAACATATTAAAGATACTGGCATCATGCTGCTCTTACTATGTGGCATTCACCAGAAAATACCACTTACCATGTGCCTTGTCAAGCCTCTTGTTAACAAGCTCGATGTCGGCATCCGCCGCATCCAGTTGCCGCTTCAGTTCGGCAAACTCATGAGTCCAGCTAGCCACCGGAGCTCCCACTACCTGCACATTAAAGCGGTATGGTTATTGCCTGGGACTACGATCCTCTGTTTGCCGCCGTTCTCGGCGACAACCAGAGTCTCAGGGGCTACTATCTACACAGGGCACACCTAAAAATGTGCGGTACCATCACAAATGTACATCATTTTACGTACCTCAAAGCCCGTCAGTAGACTCATAAAGGCATCATGCAACCCGCTTTCGGCGGACGAAATCCTTTCCATCACCGTACCCATCAATGTACGGTGTTCTTCTGAGATGGCCGCTCACTCCAACAGCTCTCTCAGTATGTCCGACCGCATACCAGACGGTGTCAGACTCTTCTGTTTGCTCTCTTCGAGAGCCGGACGCTGGGGACTTCGGGTGACCATAGGATTATCTTCTGGCCTCACCGGATCCGGAGAGGCCCTCCGTGACGACACCTCAAGGTCGCCCGCTTCTTGAGCGGAGGAGTCCGGGGGAGGCGTTTCACTCTCCATCATCCCCGGAAGAAGATCCCCTGAAGACGAGCTCTGCTGAGAAGGGCTAAGATCCGAACTGCAAGATAAATACTTCGATTATTTTCCTCAGAGGTAAGGTAATATATCTTCACTATTAAAGTACTTTTTAATTACTTATAGCTCGTTAGAGGGCTGATCCCCGCGCGGACTTTGTGCGGCAAGAGCACCCTCCAAGGCAGGACCCTCTGGTGGAGATTTCTTCTCCCACTTGGAAACCTTGGTTTCTGGATCTTCAGAGGTAGTCCCCTTCCTTCCCCGGGGTGAGAGAATGTCAGATTCCTCCCCTCGGTTATCCTCCCTCACGGAGGCGCTTGTTCCCTCGGTCGGAATAGGTAGCGGTGGAGGCCCGCTTTCGCCCTCATTATTCCCCCCTTTGTCTTCCTTTGAGGGCTCCGGGCAAGGTGCTAGCCCGAGCATCTTTTCCAGTACCGGATTTTCCAAACCCTCGGGAAGGGGGGCCGAACACCGAATCATCTTCGCCTTTGTTATCCAGTCCTGGTCAAAGAGCGATTTCTCAGAACAACGTCATGATAAATGAAAGACGATGTGTTCGGCTAGAGGGTAACTTACTTGGTCGGCGGTGCGGTTGCTGCTCAGGCCCACGTCCTCGGTAGTATCCGGACACTCTACCCGGGGTCCGAAGAATGATCTATACATCTCTTCGTGCGTCAGGCCAAGGAAATTCTGAATAGCGTGCGTTCCTTCTGGGTTGAACTCCCACATGCGAATAGGCCGGCGTTTGCATGGCTGGATTCATCGAACCATCATGACTTGCATTACCATAATCAAACTGAAATCTCCTTCGAAGAGATTTTGAATGCGGCTTTGCAGTACATGCACGTCCTTGGCGGGACCCCAGCTCAGCCCTCTGCTAATCCATGACATCAGTTGTGGTGG
This sequence comes from Triticum dicoccoides, assembly GCF_002162155.2. Lineage (NCBI taxonomy): Eukaryota > Viridiplantae > Streptophyta > Magnoliopsida > Poales > Poaceae > Triticum > Triticum dicoccoides. Next base: position 349,718,004 of record NC_041380.1, read on the forward strand.
AGGGCCTGAGCGGAAAGCAGGGGCAGCCGCCCACTTGGCACTTCTGGGAGCTGTGATGTAAAACCACTCCCGTTGCCATAATCCAGACACCTCTGGAATTGAACCCTTTGGCCATGGAGCTCCTGCGATCCTGCTTATTAATGCGCCTCCGCGCGCTACATGCTGCCCCTCGACCATCTTTGGCTTCACGTCAAAGGTCTTGAGCCATAGGCCGAAGTGAGGGGTAATGCGGAGGAAAGCCTCACATACAACAATAAATGATGAGATGTGGAGAAAGGAGTCCGGGGCTAGATCGTGGAAATCTAGCCCGTAATAAAACATCAGCCCCCTAACGAAGGGATCCAGAGTGAGGCCTAGACCTCGGAGGAAGTGGGAGATGAACACGACGTCTTCGTTGGGTTCAGGAGTAGGGACGACCTGCCCTCGGGCAGGCAGCCAATGCGAAACCTCGGTGGTCAGGTATCTGGCCTCCCTCAACTTCTTGATATCTTCTTTCGTAATGGAGGAGGGCATCCACCGGCCTTGAAGGCTAGATCCGGACATGATTGAAGGTCCGGAGCACCTGACCTGGGCTTTGGGTGTTAGAACTCGAGGCGGGGGAAGGATTCGATTGAGCACGGGAGGGAAAGAGTAAAAGCCTTGTCCCTTTATAAAGAGGGTGAATATCAAGCGTCCTCTCCGTAGCCATTTGGGACTTGCCTATAATCTAGGAGTCCTAGATACGGTTGGGTTACCCACGACCGTATTGATGAGAATCCCGTAATTAGGGGAACACGATCTCTGCTTTGACAAGATGTGTCAAAAAAACTGCCTCGCGTTATGTGTGGAGCTGGTTGAAGAAAAACGGTTTGAATAATTACCGGGCCATGGCATAATGTCGTGTTGCCAAAACGTGTCAGCAGATTAGATTTGTGGAAATGTTATTCTCTGTACGGTGGTATGTGGAAACTTATTTTGCAGGGTTGGACACTATCCTTGTATTCAAATTCTTCCGTGATGTGTTCGGAGGAGGAACCCGCCTTGCAATGCCGAAGACAATATTGCGCGTCGGACTCATCGTCATTGAAGCCTAGTTCAGGGGCTACTGAGGGAGTCCTGGATTAGGGGGTCTCCGGACAGTCGGACTATATTCTTTGGCCGGACTGTTAGACTATGAAGATACAAGATTGAAGACTTCGTCTCGTGTCCGGATGGGACTCTAGTTGGCGTGGAAGGCAAGCTAGGCAATACGGATATGCGTATCTCCTCCTTTGTAACCGACCTTGTGTAACCCTAGCTCTCTCCGGTGTCTATATAAACCGGAGGGTTTTAGTCTGTAGGACAACATACAATCATACCGTAGGCTAGCTCCTTGTGTAACCCTACTCTTGTACTACCCATATCATCAATATTAATCAAGCAGGACGTAGGGCTTTACCTCCATCAAGAGGGCCCGAACCTGGGTAAAACTTCGTGTCCCCTGCCTCCTATTACCATCCGCCTAGACGCATAGTTCGGGACCCCCTACCCGAGATCCGCCAATTTTGACACCAACACCGGCCACGAATGATGATACGGTCAACTATTTCATCATCAAGAACACCATCTTTGAAGGCAGTGTGGGTGTCACGACCTACAATCCCAATGAGACCCAAAGCCAAGACGGTTGAGGCCCCTTCATGGCCGGCAACAACAACATGGTCGACACCTTTGCCATGGTCGAACCCTTCATGCAAGGCCAAGGTGGCATGGGCAGCACCTTCCTGCATGACCACGAATTCCCGAAAGACTACGGCCTAGAAGAAGAAAATGAAGTGGACATCGACGGGGAGACTTTGTTTTTTGAAGACGAGCTCTCCACCCAAGCCAATGCAAATAAGAAGCGCCAAATCAAGCGAACGAAGGCATACACAAAGGATGATGACGAGCTCCTTTGTGGATGTTGGAGGGACATTGGACAAGACCCCAAGGTCTGCATCGAGCAAAAGGCATCAACTTTTTGGTTACGTGTTCATGGTGAATTTCATGAACGCGAGAAGTTCATGTCGTGCCAAATGGAGAGCAAGCGTGGGTGGGTGTCCCTCCCGAGACATTGGAGGGTGATACAACAAGAGTGCAAAAGGTTTTGTGTCACCCTTGAGATCATCGAGGGATGTCCCGTGAGCGGCCTCGACATCAAAGATATGGTAGACATGTCGTCCATCTTCGTTTCCATTATGCTTGCATGTCTATTTGCCCATGTGCTTGCATGCCATTCATTTGTAGGCATTCCAAGCTTTGGAAGCATTCAAGGCCAAAAATGAGAACAAGTCGTTCAACCTCACCCATTGTTGGAATCTTTGCAGGCATTCCAAGCTTTGGAAGCATTCAAGGCCCAACATGAGAACAAGTCGTTCAACCTAGCCCCATAGTGGGCGCCAATTGTCAGGGTTACGATCCTCACAATGAGTACTTGAAGGAAATATGCCCTAGAGGCAATAACAAAGTTGTTATTTATATTTCCTTATATCATGATAAATGTTTATTATTCATGCTAGAGTTGTATTAACCGGAAACTTAGTACATGTGTGAATACATAGACAAACAGAGTGTCACTAGTATGCCTCTACTTGACTAGCTCGTTAATCAAAGATGGTTAAGTTTCCTAGCCATGGATAGAGAGTTGTCATTTGATGAACGGGATCACATCATTAGAGAATGATGTGATTGACTTGACCCATCCGTTAGCTTAGCACGATGACCGTTTAGTTTACTGCTATTGCTTTCTCCATAACTTATACATGTTCCTATGACTATGAGATTATGCAAATCCTGAATACCAGAGGAACACTTAGTGTGCTATCAAACGTCACAACGTAACTGGGTGACTATAAAGATGCTCTACAGGTGTCTCCGATGGTGTTTGTTGAGTTGGCATAGATCGAGATTAGGATTTGTCACTCCGTGTATCGGAGAGGTATCTTTGGGCCCTCTCGGTAATGCACATCACTATAAGCCTTGCAAGCAATGTAACTAATGAGTTAGTTACGGGATGTAGAATTATGGAATGAGTAAAGAGACTCGCCAGTAACGAGATTGAACTAGGTATTGAGATACCGACGATCGAATCTCGGGCAAGTAACATACCGATGACAAAGGGAACAACGTATGTTGTTATGCGGTTTGACCGATAAAGATCTTCGTAGAATATGTAGGAACCAATATGATCATCCAGGTTCCGCTATTGGTTATTGACCGGAGATGAGTCCCGATCATGTCTACATAGTTCTCGAACCCATAGGGTCCGCACGCTTAACATTCGATGACGATCGGTATTATGAGTTTATGTGTTTTGATGTACCGAAGGTTGTACGGATTTCCGTATGAGATCACAGACATGACGAGGAGTCTCGGAATGGTCGAGACATAAATATCGATATATTGGAAGCCTATGTTTGGACATCATAATGGTTCCGGGTGAGTTCGGGCATATACTGGAGTACCGGGAGGTTACCGGAACCCCCCGGGAAGTATATGGGCCTTATTGGGCCATAGTGGGAGAGAGGAGAAGGGAGCCTAGGAGGGGGTGCCCCCCCAAGCCCAATCCGAATTGGGTGGGGGGCCGCCCCCCCTTCCCTTCCCCCGCTCTCCCCCTTCCTTCCTCTCCTAATCCAACTAGGGAAGGGGGGATCCTACTCCCAGTGGGAGTAGGACTCCCCTTGTGTGTGCCATAGAGGGGCCGACCCTCCCCCTCCTCCACTCCTTTATATACGAGGGAGGGGGCACCCCATAGACACACAAGTTGATTGTTTAGCCGTGTGCGGTGCCCCCTCCATAGATTTCCACCTCGGTCATATTGTTGCAGTGCTTAGCCGAAGCTCTGCGCCGGTAGCTTCATCATCACCGTCATCACACCGCTGTGCTGACGAAACTCTCCCTCGACACTCAACTGGATCTAGAGTTCGCAGGACGTCACCAAGCTGAACGTATGTAGATCGCGGAGGTGTCGTACCTTCGGTGATAGGATCGGTCGGATCGTGAAGACGTACGAGTACATCAACCGCATTGTCATAACGCTTCCGCTTACGGTCTACGAGGGTACGTGGAGAACACTCTTCCCTCTCGTTGCTATGCATCACCTAGATAGATCTTGCGTGTGCGTAGGAATTTTTTTGAAATTACTGCGTTCCCCAACAGTGGTATCAGAGCTAGGTTTATGCGTAGATGTTATATGCACGAGTAGAACACAAATGAGTTGTGGGCATGGGTATATACATATTGCTTGCCGTCACTAGTTGATTCTTGATTCAGCGGTATTGTTGGATGAAGCGGCTCAGACCAACATTACGCGTGCACTTACGCGAGACTGGTTCTACCGACGTGCTTCGCACACAGGTGGCGGGTGGGTGTATGTTTCTCCAACTTTAGTTTAATCGGATTCAATGAACATGGTTCTTTCTGAAGATCAAAAAGCAATCACTATACCGCGTTGTGGTTTTTGATGCGTAGGTAAGAATGCTTCTTGCTCAGCCGTAACAGACACGTAAAACTTGCAACAACAAAGTAGAGGACGTCTAACTTGTTTTTGTAGGGCATTTTGTGATGTGATATGGTCAAAACATGATACTAAATTTTATTGTATGAGATGATCATGTTTTGTAACAGAGTTATCGGCAACTGGCAGGAGCCATATGGTTGTCGCTTTATTGTATGAAATGCAATCGCCATGTAATTGCTTTAGTTTATCACTAAGCGGTAGCGATAGTCGTAGAAGCAATAGTTGGCGAGATGACAATGATGCTTCGATGGAGATCAAGGTGTCAAGCCGATGACGATGGTGATCATGATGGTGCTTTGGAGATGGAGATCAAAGGCACAAGATGATGATGGCCATGATGACCCACAAGTATAGGGGATCTATCGTAGTCCTTTCGATAAGTAAGAGTGTCGAACCCAACGAGGAGCAGAAGGAAATTACAAGCGGTTTCCAGCAAGGTATTCTCTGCAAGTACTGAAATAAGTGGTAACAGATAGTTTTGTGATAGGATAATTTGTAACGAGCAACAAATAACAAAAGTAAATAAAGTGCAACAAGGTGGCCCAATCCTTTTTGTAGCAAAGGACAAGCCTGGACAAACTCTTATATAGAGAAAAGCGCTCCCGAGGAGACATGGGAATATTGTCAAGCTAGTTTTCATCACATTCATATGATTCGCGTTCGGTACTTTGATAATCTGATATGTGGGTGGACCGGTGCTTGGGTACTGTCCTTACTTGGACAAGCATCCCACTTATGATTAACCTCTATTGTAAGCATCCACACCTACAACAAAAGTATTAAGGTAAACCTAACCATAGCATGAAACATATGGATCCAAATCAGCCCCTTACGAAGCAACGCATAAACTAGGGTTTAAGCTTCTGTCACTCTAGCAACCCACCATCTACTTATTACTTCCCAATGCCTTCCTCTAGGCCCAAACTATGGTGAAGTGTTATGTAGTCGACGTTCACATAACACCACTAGAGAAGAGACAACATACATCTCATCAAAATATCGAACGAATACCAAATTCACATGACTACTAATAGCAAGACTTCTCCTATCCTCAGGAACAAACGTAACTACTCACAAAGCATATTCATGTTCATAATCAGAGGGGTATTAATGTGCATATAGGATCTGAACATATGATCTTCCACCAAATAAACCAACTAGCATCAACTACAAGGAGTAATTAACACTACTAGCAACCCATGGGTATCGATCCCGGACTTGGAGACAAGAATTGGATACAAGAGATGAACTAGGGTTTTGAGAGGAGATGGTGCTGGTGAAGATGTTGATGGAGATTGCCCTCTCCCGATGAGAGGAGCGTTGGTGATGACGATGGCGATGATTTCCCCCTCCTGGAGGGAAGTTTCCCCGGCAGAACAGCTCCGCTAGAGCCCTAGATTGGTTCCGCCAAGGTTCCGCCTCGTGGCGGCGGAGTTTCGTCCGAGAAGATGGCTTATGATTTTTTCCTCATCAAAAGACTTCATATAGCAGAAGATGGCCATCGGAGGGCCACCAGGGGGCCCACGAGGTAAGGGGGCGTGCCCAGGGGGTAGGGCGCGCCCCCACCCTCGTGGGCAGGGTGTGGCCCCCCTGGTGAACTTCTTGCGCCTAGTGTTTTTTATATATTCTGAAATTGACCTCCGTGAAGTTTCAGGACTTTTGGAGCTGTGCAGAATAGGTCTCTAATATTTGCTCCTTTTCCAGCCCAGAATCCCAGCTGCCGGCATTCTCCCTTTTTATGTAAACCTTGTAAAATAAGAGAGAATAGGCATAAGTATTGTGACATAATGTGTAATAACAACCCATAATGCAATAAATATCGATATAAAAGCATGATGCAAAATGGACATATCAACTCCCCCAAGCTTAGACCTCGCTTGTCCTCAAGCGAAAGCCGAAATCAAAAAATATGTCCACATGTTTAGAGATAGAGGTGTCGATAAAAATAAAATACGGACTTGAGGGCATCGTGATCATTCTTAGAACAACAACTTATATAATTCTTGTCATATGATTTCTTATGCTAGAGTAATAATTGAATCACAATTTCAAGTATGAATCGTAAACTTCATTGAAAACTAACAAACTATAATCTCAGTCATTGGAGCAATTGCAATTTATCATAACATAGAAAAGAGTCAATATATAAGAGCTTTCCAGCAAGTCCACATACTCAACTATCATATAGTCTTTCACAATTGCTGACACTCACGCAATACTTATGGGTATGGAGTTTTAATCAGACACAGAGAAAGATAGGGGCTTATAGTTTTGCCTCCCAACGTTTTACCTCAAGGGTAATGTCAACAATAATAGTTCATGAAAACTCACATCTAATTAGCCATATATACCAGGATCTTTCCAACATACTGTGCTTGCCAAAGGATAAAATGTAAAAAGGAAGGGTGAAGATCACCATGACTCTTATGCAAGGTAGGAGATAAAAGTGAAAGATAGGCCCTTCGCAAAGGGAAGCAGAGGTTGTCATGCGCTTTTATGGTTGGATGCACAAAATCTTAATGCGAAAGAACATCACTTTATATTGCCACTTGTGATATGGACCTTTATTATGCAGTCTGTCGCTTTTATTTCTTCCATATCACATGATCGTATAAAGTTTATTTTCTCCCACACTAATAAGTCATACATGTTTAGAGAGCAATTTTTATTGCTTGCACCGATGACAACTTGCTTGAAGGATCTTATTCAATCCATAGGTAGATATGGTGGACTCTCATGGCAAAACTGGTTTAAGGGTATTTGGAAGCACAAGTAGTATCTCTACTTGGTGCAATGAATTTGGCTAGCATGAGGGGGAAAGGCAAGCTCAACCATGTTGGATGATCCATGACAATATAATTTATCTCAGATGTAAGAAAACATAACCCATTACGTTGTCTTCCTTGTCCAACGTCAACTCTTTAGCATGTCATATTTTAATGAGTGCTCACAATCATAAAAGATGTCCAAGATAGTGTATTTATATGTGAAGACCTCTCTTTCTTTATTACTTCTTATTAATTGCAACGATGACCAAAACTATGTTTGTCAACTCCCAACAACTTTTATTCATCATACCTTTTTCTAGGTGAGCTCATTACTCTCCATAAGATCCATATGATCTTTTTGTTTCTTTTTATTTCTTTCTCTTTTCTTTTATTCACTTAAGATCATGGCAACATAATCAAGCCCTTGACTCAACACTAATCTTTATTATATAGCTCATGGACTCGATTACATAGAGGAATCATAAAGCAAAACTCACAACTAGATCATATTAAGAACTTTTATTCCACTGGATCAAGATATTACCAAAAGGATCGAACTAAGAAAAACGGTAAAGATAAAAGTGATGGTGATACGATACCGGGGCACTCCCCCAAGCTTGGCAGTTGCCAAGGGGAATGCCCATACCCATGTGATTATGTCTCTCTTTTCGGGGGTGGTGATGTGATGTTCTTGGTGATGATGCCCCTCAGGATACGATTCTCCTCCTCGAGCTTATTGACTTGCTGCTTGAGGTCCATTATTTCCTTTCGGAGTTTTCCTGTAATAGCCAAAGCTCCCTGCACCCAAGGGTGCTGCATAGCTGCGGGAGAACCAGTGACACTCTTTTTCATATTCTCATAAGAAAGAAATCTAACATTGGAAGGGATAACCGAGTTTGGAATTGCTGAGCTCTGCAGTTCTCCCATTGTGAATCCAGCTCGAAAGTGGGAAGTGACTTCTTGATCCTCTTCCATGGCATCTATCCTCTTCAATTCGGCCTCCATCTCTTCCTCCGTTGCTGACCCAAAGAGGTCAACATTGTTGTTTGTCATTGATCTCGGTGCCGGATGAGACACCCGACTCTCCCTGACTGACTCTTGCGAAGACATCTTGCTCTAATCCACAGTAGCAACAGCTCGAAACACAAACAGAGGGTAATTGCGTGATACGGGAGTCAAAACCCCCAGGAGAATATATAATGAATTTTTACCAACCAAAATACGTGTCGTGTAAGAAATCGGAGTCCGGAGAGCGCACGAGGTGCCCACGAGGTAGGGGGCGCGCCCTCCACCCTCGTGGAGGCCTCGTGTCCTTCCCGGACTGCTACTTATTTTTCTATTTTTCTAAATATTCCAAAACGGAGAAATATTGCCTTAAAAACTGTTTTGGAGTCGGTTTACTTACCGTACCACATACCTATTCCTTTTCGGAGTCTGAAACGTTCCAGAAAATGTCCCTTATGTATTCCTTCGGGGTTACGGTTTCAATAACATTGGTTTCAACATTTATGGGATTACCTAAGATGTAATGTTTGATTCTTTGACCGTTCACCACCTTCGGATTTGTACCTTCGAAGTTGTTGATTTTTATGGCACCGGAACGGTAAACCTCCTCGATAACGTAAGGACCTTCCCATTTAGAGAGAAGTTTTCCTGCAAAAAATCTTAAAGAGAGTTGTATAGCAATACATAATCACCTACATTAAACTCACGCTTTTGTATCCTTTTATCATGCCATCTTTTAACCTTTTATTTAAACAACTTGGCATTTTCGTAGGCTTGGGTTTTCCATTCATCGAGTGAGCTAATATCAAATAACCTCTTCTCACCGGCAAGTTTAAAATCATAATTAAGCTCTTTAATAGCCCAATATGCCTTGTGTTCTAGTTCAAGAGGTAAGTTACATGCTTTTCCATAAACCATTTTATACGGAGACATACCCATAGGGTTTTTATATGCAGTTCTATAGGCCCATAATGCATCATCGAGTTTCTTGGACCAATTCTTTCTAGATCTATTAACAGTCTTTTGCAAAATTAATTTGAGTTCTCTATTACTCAATTCTACTTGACCACTAGATTGAGGGTGGTGAGGAGATGCAATTCTATGATTAACATCATACTTAGCAAGCATTTTACGGAAAGCACCATGAATAAAATGTGAACCACCGTCAGTCATTAAATATCTAGGGACTCCAAATCTTGGAAAAATAACTTCTTTAAGCATTTTAATAGAAGTGTTATGATCAGCACTACTAGTTGGAATAGCTTCTACCCACTTAGTAACGTAATCAACAGCAACTGAGATATGTGTATAACCATTAGAGGCAGGAAAAGGTCCCATATAGTCAAAGCCCCAAACATCAAATGGTTCAATAACAAGTGAATAATTCATAGGCATTTCTTGACGTCTACTAATATTACCAATTCTTTGACATTCATCACAAGATAAGACAAACTTACGGGCATCTTTGAAGAGAGTAGGCCAATAAAAACCAGATTGCAATACCTTATGTGCAGTTCTATCTCCAGCATGGTGTCCTCCATAAGCTTCGGAGTGACACTTGCGTAGGATCTATTCTTGTTCATGCTCAGGTACACAACGTCTAATAACACCATCTACTCCTTCTTTATAAAGATGTGGGTCATCCCAAAAGTAATGCCTCAAATCATAGAAGAACTTTTTCTTTTGCTGGTATATGAAACTAGGTGGTATGAATTTGGCAACAATGTAATTAGCATAATTAGCATACCATGGAGCAGTATGAGAAGCATTTATGACATTTAATAGCTCATCAAGAAAGCTATCATCAATAGGTAGTGGGTCATTAAGCACATTTTCTATCCTTGACAAGTTGTCTGCAACGGGGTTCTCAGCTCCCTTTCTAGCAACAATATGTAAGTCAAATTCTTGTAGCAAGAGAACCCATCTAATAAGTCTAGGTTTAGCATCTTTCTTTTACATAAGATACTTAATAGCAGCATGATCAGTGTGAATAGTTACTTTAGAATCAACAATATAAGGTTTGAACTTATCACAAGCAAATACAACTGCTAAGAATTCTTTTTCAGTAGTAGCATAATTTCTTTGAGCATCGTCTAGGGTTTTACTAGCATATTGAATAACGTTTAATTTCTTATCAACTCTTTGCCCTAGAACAGCACCTATAGCATAATCACTAGCATCACACATTATTTCAAAGTGTAAATTCCAATCAGGTGGTTGAACAATAGGTGCAGAGATCAATGCTTTCTTAAGTATTTCAAATGCTTCTACACAATCATCATCAAAGACAAATGGTATATCATTTTGTAATAAATTTGTTAGAGGCCGAGAAATTTTTGAGAAGTCCTTAATGAACCTCCTATAAAATCTAGCGTGACCAAGGAAACTTCTTATACCTTTGATGTCCTTGGGGCATGGCATCTTTGCAATAGCATCAACCTTGGCTTTATCAACTTCAATACCTCTTTCAGAAACTTTATGCCCCAAGACAATACCTTCATTAACCATAAAGTGGCACTTTTCCCAATTCAAGACAAGATTAGTTTCCTCACATCTCTGCAAAACTCGATCAAGGTTGCTTAAGCAGTCATCAAAAGAAGATCCATAGACGAAGAAATCGTCCATGAAAACCTCAGAAATCTTTTCACAAAAGTCAGAGAATATAGCCATCATGCATCTTTGAAAGGTAGCAGGTGCATTACATAAACCAAAAGGCATACGTCTATAAGCAAAAGTACCAAAAGGGCAAGTAAAAGTAGTCTTTGATTGATCATTGGCTAAAACATGTATTTGAGAGAAACCAGAATAACCATCTAGAAAGCAAAAATGTGTATGTTTGGATAATCTTTCTAGCATTTGATCGATAAAAGGTAAGGGGTAATGATACTTTTTAATGGCCTTATTTAATTTGCGGAAATCAATTACCATCCTATAACATGTAATAATTCTTTGAGGAATCAATTCATCTTTATATTAGGAACGACAGTAATACCTCCCTTCTTAGGGATACAATGGACATAACTTACCCACTAACTATCAACAACTGGATAAATTATACCTACCTCAAGAAGCTTTAGTATTTCCTTTCTCACCACTTCTTTCATTTTAGGATTCAGTCGGTCGTTGATGATCACGAACTGGTTTAGCATCTTCTTCCAAATTTATTTTATGTTGACATAGAGTGGGACTAATGCCCTTGAGATCATCAAGAGTATACCCAATAGCAGCACGATGCTTCTTCAGAGTTTTCAATAATCTCTCTTCCTCATGCTCTGAAAGGTTAGCACTAATAATAACATGATATATCTTTTTCTCATCAAGATAAGCATATTTAAGAGTATCAGGCAACGGTTTAAGCTCAAACACGGGATCACCCTTGGGTGGAGGAGGATCCCCTAGGATTTCAACAGGCAAATTGTGTTTCGGAATAGGTTCCTGTTTAAAGAATACTTCATCTATTTCCCTTCTTTCATTCATAAACATATCATTTTCATGGTCTAATAAATATTGTTCTAAAGGATCACCAGGAGGTACGGCAATAGAAGCAAGACAAATAATTTCATCCTTACTAGGTAATTCTTCTTTACGGTGTTGTCACCTAAATTTAGAAAAATTAAATTCATGAGACATATCATCTAAACCGATAGTAACAACATCCTTTTTGCAATCTATCTTAGCATTAACAGTGTTTAAGAAGGGTCTACCAAATATAATGGGACAAAAGCTATCTTGTGGGGAACCAAGAACAAGAAAATCAGCAGGATATTTAGTTTTCCCACACAAGACTTCAACATCTCTAACAATTCCCATTGGTGATATAGTATCTCTATTGGCAAGTTTAATTGTGACATCAATCTCTTCTAACTCAACAGGTCTAACATCCCAAATTTTCAATTTGGAATGTTATACACTAGATCATCATTGCATATCATATTTTGTTGCATTCTGGTTGGTCCTAGAAATTCTACACAACTCAAGGACCCTTGGAGAGAGTTGGGGATTTTGTTATTTTCATATTTGAGTTTTCTCAAATTTTGAAAATAGGATCATTTGATTTTATTTATTTTATCTTCAATTATTCCTATTACAAAAATATGAGAGAGGGAATAAAATGACTTTCCCAAAATAAATAAATATTGAGGGATTTTTAGAGTCCGTTTAGTATTCCTTTTGTTTTTTCTGAGCGTAATTATTTAAAAAAAAGTGAACCGACCTAACCGGGCCATGTTCGACTAGGACACTTGGCCCGGCCGGCCTTTAAAGCCGCGAGGGCCCGAGCCGTAGCCAGCCGCCCTAGCCCCTAAACCCTAGCCGCCGCCGCCGCCGCGCGAGTCCGCCGCCGCCGCCGCCCCTCGCCTCGCCACTGCGCCGCCCCGGCCTCGATCCGCCGCTGGCGCCGCCGCCACCGACCCCGCCGACTTTGCCGGAGGTAGCAGCCGCCCGCCGCCGTTTTTTTTAGGAAAAACCCTTCGGTTTTTCCGTCGGTTTTTGTCGATTTTTTTTAGTTTCCGTTTTTTCGGTTTTTTTTCGGTTTAGTTATTTAGCGAGCGTTCGCTCGTTCGTTAGTTTTAACGAACGCGTTCATCGTTTAGATCTAGATAACAAATGTTTGTTCGTTAATCTGTTCGTCATTTTTCTTTTTCTCGGATTAAATCCGCGATTTTTCTGATCGCGATTCCTGATCCGATTTTCATTTTAGTCTAACTTTTCGCTCGTTTATCGAAATCAGGCGATTCAAGCGCCTGGAGTTCCGTCTCGAAACCCTCTTTTCATTTAACCAACTCAAACAAGTTTTTGCCACTGTAAAAATTACCTAGATCCAGAATAGTAAACGAAGCCTGTTTCTTTTGCCGTTTGTCTTTCGTTGCTTTGTTCGATTTGAGTCTTTTTGCCAACCGGAGTTCTTAAGTTGAACTTTTTGGTTAGATCTCTTATTTGAGTTTTACCTGTGCATTAATTGAGTACTTATTGTATGCTTGTTTGTTTGCGATAGAGTACCCGGAGTGCGCCACTTGCTACTTCGAATCGCTAGGTTTCACGGATCATCAGCAAGGCAAGTAACACTTTGATCATGCTTTCCCACTACCCAGTTTTATTGCATTAGATCAATCCTCACACATTGCATGATTGGGATCTAATTAAATTATGGGTTTGGGAAGTAGTTGAGGTAGTACCTATTACCTGTTTATTATCAAACCTTTGGGAGTTACTTCTACGTTTGCTTATTATGCCATGCTATGCTAGTAGGCGTGGATTAGGTGAGTGTATCCATGACAGATGTGAGATTGTTAATTAATGGTTTATTTAAGGTGGCAACTTAAATACACATCTGGGTGGATTGAGGCACCTGGGTATTCCAGCGATTGCCTGTTTTCTTTTGGACCGCCACTCAGGCTCAAAGGGATCATGAGATTATTCATGCTAGAAACTTCCGTGTGCAGCCACAAGCTATTATGGGCTCTAGCATAGTTGACTAAGTTGTGCGAACTCTTACAGTGGTAGACTAGCAGATGTAGGGGAAAATAGGTGTAACGGTCTACTCGATCGTAAGGTGCTAGCGCTTCTGAAAGACTATGTCCCGGTCATCCGTTTCTCAAACACCTTGTAGTGCGAGAAACCAAATGGAGGTGATCTAGTCTTGTGGGGAAAAGTGCGCAAACCTCTGCAGAGTGTATAAACTAATCATGATTAGTCGTGTACCTGGTTATGGACATCCTGAGTATCTAGTACCTGGATTATCATGTGAATCTCAACATGTTACCTTAAAATTAATTTTGTTGGGTTTTGTTTAATGATGATGCTTAATCGGGATTGAGAATGCTGCCAATCATTCTCAATGTTTAACAACTACCATGATAGTTAAATAAAATTTATTCCTTTGCAGTTGGGAAAAATTGGCTTTACGCAAAACTGTTACCATAGAGCTTTCCACCAGCCAAATATGCATATAGAATAGCCTATTTCATTCCATTACTCTCTATGTGTTACTTTGCCAGCATATTCCATGTGCTGACCCGTTACGGGCTGCAACATTAATGTTGCAGACTTTTCAGACGATGATTAAGGTGTTTTTAGGTCATGGTTCTATACTCAGTGATGCCGTTGGAGTTGATGGACTCACTTATCTTCCAAGCCTTCTGCTGTTATCGTTATTAGATGGCCTTAAGCCATATTTATTGTAATAAGTTCTCTTTTGAGACACTCAATGTAATAAGTGTGTGATTGCTACTCTGTTGTAAATTCTTCAAGTACTGTGTGGTGTCAGCATTACTAATCTAGGGATGACACCTGAGCACAGAGATTGGACTGTTTGAGGTCTGGTCGCTACAAGATGGTATCAGAGCACACGCTGACTGTAGGACACGACCACTAAGCTAAAGACCTAGATCACTACTCACTCTCTTCTCTTTCTGACTTCTCATCTTTTCTACTCTTTTAGGATGGTGGATGCAAGGAACAAGTTCACGCAACCGGATGAAGATACACCCTTTTGACGTCACTTGAAGGAAGTCACTAGATACCTGAACATAGGAGTACCAAGCTTCAACGGAACCTACAACGCCACTTTACCTGAAGAAGAGCGCTGGATGATTCAAGTTCAAGTTCCAGGAAGGACGTTCATGCCAGTCACTGAGCCCATAGAGTTTTCTTTTGATGCACCAACCCGGAGTCTAGGAAAGAGCATAACAACTCACATCGCCATGGGACGCATCGGAGAAGTTTACCGCAATGATCTCAAGGATACTATCTACCAAATTTGTGGGCGCCGAGATGAGCACTGGGAGATGATCAGCACCAGGAAGGATAGATCAATTGCAGCTTTTATCCAGGAGTTAAACCAGCACATTCAACGTCAGGAGAACCAGATGTGCGCCGACATGATAGATCTAAAGAAGGCAAAGACAAGAATCAAGGAACTAGAGGAGGAACTCAAGGCTACACGTGAATATTATGAAGAGGAAATCGAAGTATTAGTGGAAAAGAATGACGATATGATCAAGCAGATTGGAATATTCATGGGAGGCCCTACACAAGTGGAAGAAGACGAAGAACCCAAGGAAATTCGCCCGGAAGACTACATCATCATCGACGACACCGACTCGGATCCAGACGATAGCGATGATGACTATGTTGATGAAGCTAGAGCAGATATCATGGAGTCTACAACCGAAGAATATTTCTAGTAGACCACCCCAACAGTAGTAGTAGTAGTCCACCATGTAAATATAGTAGTCCGAGCACTTTTGCTATAGTTAGATTAATTGTATGCCCTTGTTTGATTGATTGAATGAAGTGAATTGTTTGCTTTTGCCTCATGTGCATATGGGTAGTGTTTACCCCCTCTATTCTTAAATCTCATCCTTTCTAAACCCTCAGATGCCTTCGAGACGTGACCCCGGATTTACCTTCCCACCGGAGCTCACTCAGTTGATCCAGCAGCAGAACACATTGATGCAGTTGCTAGTCCAGAATCAGAATCAGGGGAACAACAACAACAACCCACCACCACCACCACCTGTTGATCACTTAGCCCATTTTCTTAGACTGAATCCGCCGGTGTTTTCCAGTAGCACCGAGCCGATAGTAGCAGATGATTGGCTCCTCAAGACAGCTAGAGAGTTGGCCACGACGGGATGCACGGACGCGGAAAAGGTGAAGTTTGCCGCACATCAGCTTGAAGGACCCGCAACGTCATGGTGGGAGAATTTCACAGCCACTTTCCCTGTCGACACTGTCACATGGGACCAGTTTCAGCAGGCTTTTCATACTGCCCATGTTTCAGCAGGAGCTATGGCCATGAAGAAGCGAGAGCTTCGCAACTTGCGCCAATGAGGACGGACAGTTGGCCAGTATGTGGAGGACTTTAGTAAATTAGCACGTTATGCCCCAGATGACGTTGCTACGGATGCAGC
This sequence comes from Triticum dicoccoides, assembly GCF_002162155.2. Classification (NCBI taxonomy): domain Eukaryota; kingdom Viridiplantae; phylum Streptophyta; class Magnoliopsida; order Poales; family Poaceae; genus Triticum; species Triticum dicoccoides. The sequence goes on from NC_041380.1 coordinate 349,734,206, forward strand.
TAAGCAGGAGAAGTTTCTGGAAGAACTGAATGATGAGTTGAGCATGCAGTTGATGGTAGCAACCTTCAACAATTACCAGGAGTTGGTAGATCGTGCTCTCATGATTGAAGGAAAGCAGCAGCAGATTGAGAATCGCAAGAGGAAGTATGGACAAGGGAAGTACAATTCAGGAGCTCAGCAGAAGCCACGTTTTACCCCTAGACCGGGAGGACATTTTCAGCATACCCATGGAGGAGGTAGCTCACACAATCATAATGGCACCAAGAATGGTAATGGGAATGGAGGAAGCAACGGCCAGAACCGCACCAACCCATCGACCCCAGCCAAGAGAGACCTGAGCCAAGTCACTTGTTTTAAGTGCCAGAAGACCGGACATTATGCCAATGAATGTCCTGAATCACAGAATGGTAATGGCAATGGAAGCTCTGGGAAGAAGCCGAACCCTTTCAACAGGGGACAGGTGAACCACGTTAACGTGGAGGAGGTTGAAGAGCAACCGGATGCAGTAATCGGTAAGTTTTTGGTTAAGTCATCTACTGCACTCGTTCTTTTTGATACTGGTGCATCGCATTCATACATATCAAGGGGATTTGTGGATAAGTATAACCTGCCCACCAAAGTTCTTAGAACACCTATGTTAGTAAGCTCACCAGGAGCAGAGTATATGGCTAGCCAAGGATGTTTTCAAGTGCCATTAAGTATAGGTAGGCATGTGTTTTCCTCGGATTTGATAATATTAGAATCACAAGGTTTGGATGTAATTCTGGGTATGGATTGGTTGTCGATGTATGGAGGAAACATCGATTGCACCAGTAAGTCGATCTTGCTTACCACCCCAGAGGGAAGAAGGATCAAGTATGTATCCCGGCATGTGCCGAAAAGGACTCAAGTAAATTGTTTAATAGGAGTTGTGCAGGAGGAAGTACCAGTAGTGAAGGATTTCCCTGATGTATTTCCAGAAGAGTTGCCAGGCATGCCACCGAATAGAGATATTGAGTTTTTGATTGAGCTTTTGCCAGGCACAGGGCCAATATCAAAGAGACCATATAGGATGCCCGCAAAAGATTTGGTGGAGATTAAGAAGCAGATTAAGGAGTTACTGGATAAAGGATATATTCGCCCAAGTTCTTCACCTTGGGGATCGCCAGTACTTCTAGTGGAGAAGAAGGATGGATCGTTAAGGATGGTTGTTGATTATCGAGGATTGAATGAAATAACCATCAAGAACAAGTACCCACTACCGATGATCAATGATTTGTTTGATCGATTGCAAGGAGCTAAGGTATTTTCAAAGATTGATCTGAGATCAGGATATCACCAGTTGAAGATTCGAGAACAGGATATACCTAAGACGGCTTTTACCACCAGGTATGGGCTGTACGAGTATACCGTTATGTCATTTGGTCTGACTAACGCACCTGCATATTTTATGAACATGATGAACAAAGTGTTTATGGAATTTTTGGATAAGTTCGTCGTAGTGTTCATTGATGATATCCTGGTTTACTCGAAGAATGAAGAGGAGCATAAGGAGCATTTGCGTTTGGTACTCGGAAAGCTCAGAGAACATCAATTATATGCCAAATTTAGCAAATGTGAGTTTTGGTTGAAAGAAGTTGGATTTCTCGGACACGTTATATCCAGAGAAGGTATAGCAGTAGATCCCACTAAAGTTGACACTGTGACCAATTGGGAAGCCCCAACAACAGTTGGAGAGATCCGGAGTTTTCTTGGACTCGCAGGATACTACCGGAGGTTTATTGAGAATTTCTCAAAGATTGTGAAGCCTATGACGGAGTTGTTGAAGAAGGATACCAAGTTCAAATGGACTGAGGAATGTGAGGCTAGTTTCCAGGAGTTGAAGAAACGTTTGGTCACCTCACCAGTGTTGATTTTGCCGGATCAGACCAAAGATTATGAGGTGTATTGTGACGCTTCACGTCAAGGACTTGGAGCAGTGCTTATGCAGGAAGGAAGAGTTGTTTCATATGCCTCACGACGGCTTAAGCCCCATGAGTTGAATTATGCTACGCATGATTTGGAGTTAGCAGCCGTAGTGCATGCATTGAAGACTTGGAGACATTTTCTGATTGGAAACCATTGTGATGTGTACACAGATCACAAGAGTTTGAAGTATATTTTCATGTAGAAGGAGTTGAATCTCAGGCAAAGGAGATGGTTGGAACTCATCAAGGATTATGATATGAGATTGCATTACCATCTCGGAAAGGCTAACGTAGTAGCTGATGCGTTGAGCCGTAAAAGTCATGTCAACACCTTAATGACGGGAGATTTATCAAGAGAGTTAGCCGAAAATCTTCATGAGCTATGTTTGGAGATAGTTCCGAGAGGCTATGTAGCAAAATTGGAGATTCAGTCTACTTTGATGGATAAGATCAGAGAAGCCCAAAAGATTGACAAGGATATTGCCTCTATTAAGGAGAAAATGAGCAAAGGAAAAGCTAAGGGATTTCGTGAGGATGAGCACGATACCTTATGGTTTGAAGACCGTGTCTATGTACCAAATGATTCGGAGATCAGGAAGTTAATTTTACAAGAGGCCCATGATTCACCATATTCGATTCACCCAGGAAATACCAAGATGTATTTGGATTTGAAGGATATTTTCTGGTGGACCGGAATGAAGAAGGATATTGCGGAGTATGTAGCAGTTTGTGATGTATGTCAGAGAGTAAAGGCAGAGCATCAGAAGCCAGCCGGATTGCTACAACCATTGTCGATACCCGAATGGAAGTGGGATAAGCTAGGAATGGATTTTATTACAGGATTGCCTAGAACACGTTCAGGCTATGACTCGATATGGGTTGTAGTCGATCATTTGACAAAGGTAGCTCATTTCATTCCAGTGAAGACTACCTATACCAATGGAAAGTTGGCAAAGATATACATGACCAGAATCGTTTGTGTGCATGGAGTTCCAAGGAGCATAGTATCAGATAGAGGAACCCAATTTACCTCAAAGTTCTGGAATCAGTTGCATGAAACTTTGGGTACCAAGCTGGAGTTCGGCACAGCTTTTCACCCGCAGACAGATGGACATACCGAGAGAGTCAATCAGATTTTGGAGGATATGCTAAGAGCTTGTGCGCTAGATTACGGATCTAGTTGGGACGAAAATTTGCCGTATGCAGAGTTCTCTTACAACAACAGCTATCAAACTAGTTTGAAGATGGCCCCTTTCGAAGCCTTATATGGAAGGAGGTGCAGGACCCCATTGTCTTGGGATGAAGTTGGAGACCGCCAGTTGTTTGGACCGGATCTGATAAAGGAATCTGAATAGAAAGTGAAATTGATTCACGATAGGCTCAAGGTAGCTCAATCCAGGCAGAAGAGTTATGCAGATTCTAAACGCAAGGAGACAGTTTAAGAAGTCGGAGACCAAGTTTATCTTCGAGTATCCCCACTTCGAGGAGTTAAGCACTTTGGAGTTAAGAGAAAGTTAGCGCCACGTTTTGTAGGCCCATACAAAGTTTTGGAGCATATGGGAGAAGTAGCCTATAAGTTGGTATTGCCCGAAGGATTGTCAGGAGTACACAACGTGTTCCACGTATCCCAGTTGAAGAAGTGCCACGCAGAGATGGCTGATATACCGCTGAGAGATACAGTACCACTGGAAGCAATTCAGTTGGACAATGATTTGACCTATGAGGAGAAACCAGTCAAGATTTTAGAGTATGCCAGTCGAGTCACCCACAACAAGGTTATCAAGTTTTGCAAGGTTCAGTGGAGCCACCACACGGAGGATAAAACCACCTGGGAACGAGAGGAAGATTTGCTGAAGGACCACCCTCACCTATTTTCTAGCCAACCCGAATCTCGAGGGCGAGATTCATCTTAAGGGGGGTAGGTTTGTAACATCCCAAATTTTCAATTTGGAACGTTATACACTAGATCATCATTGCATATCATATTTTATTGCATTCTGGTTGATCCTAGAAATTCTATGAAACTCAAGGACCCTTGGAGAGAGTTGGGGATTTCGTTATTTTCATATTTGAGTTTTCTCAAATTTTGAAAATAGGATCATTTGATTTTATTTATTTTATGTTCAATTATTCCTATTACAAAAATATGAGAGAGGGAATAAAATGACTTTCCCAAAATAAAGAAATATTGAGGATTTGATAAAAAAATCAAATAAGATTTTATTTTGCTTTTATTTGCTATTTTATTTGTATTAAGGAAAAATGCGCGTCTTTCAAAATTGCATTTAGCCCCCAAATAAATGTTCATCCTGTGCGGCTTGATTTTAGAAGCCAGGGAAAATTTATTTCGGAATTTTTGGAGTCCGTTTAGTATTCCTTTTGTTTTTTTTGAGCGTAATTATTAAAAAAAAGCGAACCGACCTAACCGGGCCGTGTCCGACTAGGACACTTGGCCCGGCCGGCCTTTAAAGCCGCAAGGGCCCGAGCCGCAGCCAGCCGTCCCAGCCCCGAAACCCTAGCCGCCGCCGCCCTCGACCCGCGCGCCGCCCCCGCCGACGCCGCGCGAGTCC
>NC_041380.1:349739360-349776286 GCF_002162155.2 Triticum dicoccoides
CGCCGCCCCGCCCGCCGGACTCCGCCGCCGATGCCGCCGCCGACCCCGCCGACTTCGCCGGAGGTAGCAGCCGCCCCGCCGCCGTTTTTTTAGGAAAAACCCTTCGGTTTTTCCATCAGTTTTCGTCAGTTTTTTTTAGTTTCTGTTTTTTTTCGGTTTTTTGGTTTAGTTATTTAGCGAGCGTTCGCTCATTCGTTCATTTTAACGAACACGTTCATCGTTTAGATCCAAATAATGAACGTTCGTTCGTCAATCTGTTCGTCGTTTTTCTTTTTCTCGGATTAAATCCGCGATTTTTCTGATCGCGATTCCTGATCCGATTTTCATTTTAGTCAAACTTTTCGCTCATTTATCGGAATCAGGCGATTCAAGCGCCTGGAGTTTCGTCTCGAAACCCTCTTTCCGTTTAACCAACTCAAACAAGTTTTTGCCACTGTAAAAAGTGCCCTAGATCCAGAATAGTAAATGAAGCCTGTTTCTTTTGTCGTTTGTCTTTCGTTGCTTTGTTTGATTTGATTCTTTTTGCCAACCGGAGTTCTTAAGTTGAACTTTCTGGTTAGATCTCTTATTTGAGTTTTACCTGTGCATTAGTTGAGTACTTATTGTATGCTTGTTTGTTTGCGATAGAGTACCCGGAGTGCGCCGCTTGCTACTTCGAATCGCTAGGTTTTCCGGATCATCAGCAAGGCAAGTAACACTTTGATCATGCTTTCCCACTACCCAGTTTTATTGCATTAGATTAATCCTCACACATTGCATGATTAGGATCTAATTAAATTGTGGGTTTGGGAAGTAGTTGAGGTAGTACCTATTACCTGTTTATTATCAAACCTTTGGGAGTTACTTCTACGTTTGCTTATTATGCCATGCTATGCTAGTAGACGTGGATTGGGTGAGTGTATCCATGACAGATGTGAGATTGTTAATTAATGGTTTATTTAAGGTGGCAACTTAAATACACATATGGGTGGATTGAGGCACCTGGGTATTCCAGCGATTGCATGTTTTCTTTTGGACCGCCACCCAGGCTCAAAGGGATCATGGGATTATTCATGCTAGAAACTTCCATGTGCAGCCACAAGCTATTATGGGCTCTAGCATAGTTTACTAAGTTGTGCGAACTCTTACAGTGGTAGACTAGCAGATGTAGGGGAAAGTAGGTGTAACGGTCTACCCGATCGTAAGGTGCTAGCACTTCTGAAAGACTATGTCTCGGTCATCCGTTTCTCAAACACCCTGTAGTGCGAGAAACCAAACGGAGGCGATCGAGTCTTATGGGGAAAAGTGCGAAAACCTCTGCAGAGTGTATAAACTAATCATGATTAGCCGTGTCCCCGGTTATGGACATCTTGAGTATCTAGTACCTGGATTATCATGTGAATCTCAACATGTTACCTTAAAATTAATTTTGTTGGGTTTTGTTTAATGATGATGCTTAATTGGGATTGAGAATGCTGGCAACCATTCTCAATGTTTAACAACTACCATGATAGTTAAATAAAATTTATTCCTTTGCAGTAGTGAAAAATTGGCTTTACGCAAAACTGTAACCATAGAGCTTTCCACCAGCCAAATATGCATATAGAATAGCCTATTTCATTCCATTACTCTCTATGTGTTACTTTGCCAGTATATTCCATGTGCTGGCCCATTTTGGGCTGCTACGTTAATGTTGCAGACTTTTCAGACGACGATTAAGGTGCTTTTAGGTCGTGGTTCTATACTCAGTGATGTCGTTGGAGTTGATGGACTCACTTATCTTGCAAGCCTTTCGCTGTTATCGTTATTAGATGGCCTTAAGCCATATTTATTGTAATAAGTTCTCTTTTGAGACACTCGATGTAATAAGTGTGTGATTGTTACTCTGTTATAAGTCCTTCAAGTACTGTGTGGTGTCAGCATTACTGATCCAGGGATGACACCTGATCACAGAGATTGGACCATTTGAGGTCTGGTCGCTACAACAGGTGCAATATCATGCATAATTTCTCTATATAGGCCAATAGGTATTGCACTAGCACTGGCACCCATATCACATAAGCCATGATAACAATGATCTCCTATTTTAACAGAAATAACAGGCATGCCTACCACTGGTCTAGGTTTATCTTTAGCACAAGGTTTAGCAATTCTAGCAGTTTCATCATAGAAATAAATAACATGCCCATCAATATTATCAGACAAGAGATCTTCAACAGTAGCAATATTAGGTTCAACTTTAACTTTCTCAGGATGTGTATATGTTTTGATATTGCTTTTACGAACCACAGTTGAAGCTTTAGCATGATCCTTTAGCCTAATAAGGAAAGGTGGTTTCTCAACATAAGAAGTAGGAACAATAGGATCATTATAAGTGATCTTCTTTTCTTCAACTTTAATAGGTGCAACTACTTTTACTTCTATGGGAGGATGATATTTAAACCACTTCTCCTTGGGGAGATCAACATACGTAGAAAAAGATTCACAGAAAGAAGCTACTATTTCAGAGTCAAGTCCATATTTAGTGCTAAATTTACGGAAAACATCGGTATCCATAAAAGATTTAACACAATCAAACTTAGGTGTCATACCTGACTCTTTACCTTCATCGAGGTCCCAATCTTTAGAGTTGCGTTTAATTCTTTCCAATAAATCCCATTCGAATTCAATAGTCTTCATCATAAAAGAGCCAGCACAAGAAGTATCGAGCATGGTGCGATTGTTATCAGAAAGCCGAGCATATAAATTTTGAATAATCATCTCTCTTGAGAGATCATGATTGGGGCATGAATATAACATTGATTTAAGCCTCCCCCAAGCTTGAGCGATGCTTTCTCCTTCGTGAGGCCAAAAATTATATATATAATTGCGATCACGATGAACAAGATGCATAGGATAAAACTTCTGATGAAATTCCAATTTCAATCGTTTGTAGTTCCATGACCCCGTATCATCACATAGCCTATACCATGTCGATGTATCTCCCTTCAAAGATAAAGGGAATACCTTCTTCTTAACAACATCTTCGGATACACCTGCAAGCTTAAATAACCCACAAACTTCATCAACATATATTAGGTGCTCATCAGGATGCATTGTTTCGTCTACTGCAAAAGGATTAGCTAGCAGTTTTTCTAACATACCCGAAGGAATTTCAAAGCAGACATTTTCATTTTCATTTTCAGTAGGTTGAGTAGGCTGAGGAGAAACTCTTTGCTCTACTGGTCGGGGTGAAGATACCCCAAACAAGCCCCTCAGAGGATTACTCCCATAGTAACAAGTGACAGTAAATTTCAGCACACTATATAAATTTTTCCTTACCAAATTCCACCTACCAAAGGCGCTTCGCTCCCCGATAACGGCGCCAGAAAAGAGTCTTGATGACCCACAAGTATAGGGGATCTATCATAGTCCTTTCGATAAGTAAGAGTGTCGAACCCAACGAGGAGCAGAAGGAAATGACAAGCGGTTTCTAGCAAGGTACTCTATGCAAGTACTGAAATAAGTGGTAACAGATAGTTTTGTGATAGGATAATTTGTAATGAGCAACAAATAACAAAAGTAAATAAAGTGCACCAAGGTGGCCCAATACTTTTTGTAGCAAAGGACAAACCTGGACAAACTCTTATATAGAGAAAAGCGCTCTCGAGGACACATGGGAATATCGTCAAGCTAGTTTTCATCACGTTCATATGATCCGCATTCAGTACTTTGATAATCTGATATGTGGGTGGACCGGTGCTTGGATATTGTCCTTACTTGGACAAGCATCCCACTTATGATTAACCTCTATTGCAAGCATCCGCACCTACAACAAAAGTAATAAGGTAAACCTAACCATAGCATGAAACATATGGATCCAAATCAGCCCCTTACGAAGCAACGCATAAACTAGGGTTTAAGCTTATGTCACTCTAGCAACCCATCATCTACTTATTACTTCCCAATGCCTTCCTCTAGGCCCAAACAATGGTGAATTGTTATGTAGTCGACGTTCACATAACACCACTAGAGAAGAGACAATATACATCTCATCAAAATATTGAACGAATACCAAATTCACATGACTACTAATAGCAAGACTTCTCCCATGTCCTCAGGAACAAACGTAACTACTCACAAACCATATTCATGCTCATAATCAGAGGGGTATTAATGTGCATATAGGATCTGAACATATGATCTTCCACCAAATAAACCAACTAGCATCAACTACAAGGAGTAATTAACACTACTAGCAACCCACGGGTACCAATCCCGGACTTGGAGACAAGAATTGGACACAAGAGATGAACTAGGGTTTTGAGAGGAGATGGTGCTGGTGAAGATGTTGATGGATACTGCCCTCTCCCGATGAGAGGAGCGTTGGTGATGATGATGGCGATGATTTCCCCCTCCCAGAGGGAAGTTTCCCCAGCAGAACAGCTCCGCCAGAGCCCTAGATTGGTTCCGCCAAGGTTCCGCCTCGTGGCGGTAGAGTTTCATCTAAGAAGATGGCTTATGATTTTTTCCTCATCGAAAGACTTCATATAGCTGAAGATGGCCATCGGAGGGCCACCAGGGGGCCCATGAGGTAGGGGGGCGCGCCCCCACCCTCGTGGGCAGGGTGTGCCCCCCTGGTGAACTTCTTGTGCTCATTATTTTTTATATATTCTGAAATTGACTTCCGTGAAGTTTCAGGACTTTTGGAGCTGTGCAGAATAGGTCTCTAATATTTGCTCCTTTTCCAGCCCAGAATCCCAGCTGACGGCATTCTCCCTCTTTATGTAAACCTTGTAAAATAAGAGAGAATAGGCATAAGTATTGTGACATAATGTGTAATAACAGCCCATAATGCAATAAACATCGATATAAAAGCATGATGCAAAATGGACGTATCAACTCCCCCAAGCTTAGACCTCGCTTGTCCTCAAGCGAAAGCCGAAATCGAAAAATATGTCCACATGTATACTGCAAAGGGACTGGTCACTGGAAGCGGAACTGCCCCAAGTATTTGGCGGAGAAGATGGATGGCAAAGTGAAAGGTATATTTGATATACATGTTATTGATGTGTACCTTACTAATGCTCGCAGTAGCACCTGGGTATTTGATATTGGTTCTGTTGCTAATATTTGCAATTCGAAATAGGGGCTACGGATTAAGCGAAGATTGGCTAAGGACGAGGTGATGATGCGTGTGGGAAACGGTTCCAAAGTCGATGTGATCGCCATCGGCACGCTACCTCTACATCTACCTTCGGGATTAGTTTTAGACCTAAATAATTGTTATTTGGTGCCAGCGTTGAGCATGAACATTATATCTGGATCTTATTTGATGCGAGATGGTTATTCATTTAAATGATAGAATAATGGTTGTTCTATTTATATGAATAATATCTTGTATGGTCATGCACCCTTGATGAGTGGTCTGTTTGTACTAAATCTTGATAGTAGTGATACACATGTTCATAGTATTGTAGCCAAAGATATAAGTTTAATAATGATAGTGTAACTTATTTGTGGCACTGCCGTTTAGGTCATATTGGTGTAAAGCGCATGAAGAAACTCCATGCTGATGGACTTTTGGAATCACTTGATTATGAATCACTTAATGCTTGCAAACCATGCCTCATGGGCAAGATGACTAAGACTCCATTCTCCGGAACAATGGAGCGAGCAACAGACTTGTTGGAAATAATACATACTGATGTATGCGGTCCGATGAGTGTTGATGCTCGCGGCGGGTATCGTTAGTTTCTTACCTTCATAGATGATTTGAGCAGATGTGGGTATATCTACTTGATGAAACATAAGTATGAAACATTTGAAAAGTTCAAAGAATTTCAAAGTGAAGTGGAAAATCATCGTAACAAGAAAATTAAGTTTCTACGATCTGATCGTGGAGGTTGTCTGTGTCAAAACCGATGGATCTCGGGTAGGAGGTCCCGAACTGTGCATCTAGGATTGATGGTAATAGGAGACGGGGGACACAATGTTACCCAGGTTCAGGCCCTCTCTATGGAGGTAATACCCTACTTCCTGCTTGATTGATCTTGATGAATATGAGCATTACAAGAGTTGATCTACCACGAGATCGTAATGACTAAACCCTAAAAGTCTAGTCTGGCTATGCTTATGAGGATTCGGCCTATCTACGGACCTAGCCCTCCGGTTTATATAGACACGGGAGGGATCTAGGGTTACACAAGATCGGTTACAGAGAAAGGAATCTTCATAGTTGGTCGCCAAGCTTGCCTTCCACGCCAAGGAGAGTCCTATCCGAACACGGGTAGAGTCTTTGGTCTTTGTATCCTTACGGCCCATTAGTCCGGCCCATATCCAATGGACTGGACACCCGAGGACCCCTTAGTCTAGGACTCCCTTAGTAGCCCCTGAACTAGGCTTCAATGACGATGTGTCCAACGCGCAGATTGTCTTCGGCATTGCAAGGCGGGTTCTACTTTCCGAATACTCCAGGATAGTCTTCGGATAAAACGAAGGTGTCCAGATCTGCAACACAAGTACCACACACAACCGCAAGGAATATAATATTTCATGAGTCCCATCTGTTGACAACTTTTTGCAAGATGACATCACGTCTGTTTGGTCACTATATCGAACCGTTTTTGTCCATCGTTCCACGCTTCGAGATGCGGTTTCCATTGGCACGTCTTGTCAAAGAAGAGATCGTGTCCCCTTATTGCGGGATTTTCATCAATGCGGGCGTGGGTAACCCAACCATGCCGTTTACACAACCCTTGGGAATAGGCGAGTTTTAGGGTGAGTTGGGAGGCGTTCGATATTCACTGCCTTTATAAGGGGATGAGGATTCCCCCTTCTTCTCCCACGTCTTCTCTCTTCCTCTGCCCTTCCACTCTTGAACTCGAGCGCCCAAGTTCTCATCTTCTTCTCACTCGAGCAAGCACTCAACCATGTCCGGATCCGGAGGTCAAGGCAAGTGGATGGTCTCCTCTGTCAAGGAGAAGGACATTACCGAGCTTCGGGCAGCCGGGTACCTGGCGAAGGAAATTGCCCACCGTATTCCAGCCCAGGGGCAAGTCGTCCCCACACCGAAGCCTAATGAGAGGGTAGTATTCATCCCCCATTTCTTCTGCGGTCTAGGGTTTCCACTCCACCCTTTCATCCGCGGGCTAATGAACTATTACAGGATAGACTTCCATGATCTATCCCCGAACTCTTTCCTCAACATCTCGGCGTTCGTCATCGTGTGTGAGGCCATCCTCCGTGTTCAACCCCACTTCGGGCTGTGGCTCAAGGTCTTCAACATGAAGCCGAAGGTGGTGGATGGCTAGCACGCGGAGTGCGGAGGCGCCATGGTGAGTAAGCTGACCAATGTCTCCTGGCCGAAAGGCACTTTCACGGAGACTGTCAAGGAATGGTAGAAACAATGGTTCTACATCACAGAACCCCGCGGCATAAGCTGGGCCGCAGCTGCCGAATTCAACTCCGACGCTCCAATGCGGCTCACCTCCTGGGTTGAGAAGAGCCCGAATTGGTCTTCGTCAGATGAGATGATAGCGCTGCAGACGCACGTCCAAAGCATGGTGGACAAAGATATCAAGCTCGTTGACGTAATCCAGGTGATGCTAGTTCACCGGATTCTCCCGTGCCAAAGCCGAAGTCTCCCTTTGTGGGAGTTCGATCCGAAGAAGCACCATACCCTAAAGAGGCTCTTCGAAACCACTCACGAAGACGCCTGGAAGTTGCACTTGAAGGGCAACGAGACACTGCCAGTCACAGACTCAGACCGCGGGCACGACTTTAACCACCCCGCCAGCGAGGTAAGTTTTTAACGCATCCTCTACTTGTTTATTTCAAGGAGGATATCTGAACTTTTATCATCATTGCTTCTTCACAAATGGATGAAGAGGGTGAAGCGGATCCAGTGTCCGACTCCGCTGCCTGAAGAACCAGTCATCCCGCATCTAGCGAAGATGCTGGTGCCGGCGCCCTATAAGGCACCGGAGAAGAAGGCCAAGGGGAAAGCCAAGGGGGTCCGGAGTGGCCCCCGCCGCAAGGGCGCTTCGAACGCGACGTCCGAAGACAAGACCCGCTCTTCCGCCGCCGAAGACGACGATGAGGAGGAGGAAGAGGAGAACAATTCTCCCCATGATGGGGGGAGGAAGAAGAGGGCGGCCTCCACAATTCTGGAGGCGGAGGCACCCAAGAAGGGGAAAGGCACTCTCGTGGGCAGCTCCGCGTGGAACATCGACAACAGTCCAGAGCGACGCCCCCGGAACAAGCCCCTGGCCGCATCGTGAGTGCTAAGAACCTATACACGTCCATTTATCCGGCTTTTCCACCTTATGGTATTTTATATGGTTTAATCATGTTATTGCAGTCCGGCCCACGACAGCTTCCAGCGATCCTCATCAAGGGGCTCGTTGGACTCAAAGGAAATGGCCAGCAAGACACCGCCGACCGCCGGACACATGGGGGGACAGACCCCCATGGAGACTAATGATGGGGGCCATGCTCAATTCACCCCCCATATGAGCACGGATCCGGAGACCCATATGGCCCTGGAGTCCGACAAGCAGCTTCCTTCAAGAGAAGGAGGCGTGCCCGTCCCGCTGGCGACCTTTGTCTAACCAGAGGCACCGGACAATCTATTGGAAGCGCTATGGGGCACTTCCATTGTGGAAGAACACCGTATCCTTATGGGTACGGTGATTGAGAAGGTTCAGTCCGTTAAAAGTGGACTGACCGAAGCCTGGAGTGGCCTGCTGACAGGTTTTGAGGTAAGCGGCGTTTAACCGAGAAAATCCCCACATAGACAGTAGCCTCTGAGACACTGTCCGGTGTTCGAAAAGAAAAGCCGGACAGAGGATCAATTAAATTTCGCAGGAAACTAACCAAACTATGTCTGATGTGAATAAGCAGGCGTCGCTGCTGGTCGCGACTTATCACACTACCGAAGTCTCTGGACTAAAGTAGAAACTGGAGCGGGCCGAAGAAGAGCTCGGCCAGGCGAGGAAGCAGCTCCAAGAAAAACAAGGTATGTGATAACCCGTTATGTATTCGAAAAAAAGTAAAATGATATGCATTGACCGAAGTGTCATGATATGTATAGAAGCGACGACCGAGGTCGAGGCCCTAAGGAAGGCCCTGGCCGAAGCCGAGGGGAAGGCTGTCAAGGAGCAGGGCGCCCGTAAGAAGCTCAAGGCCCGGGTCAACGAGGTCCAGCAAGAGCTCCAAGATGCCGTGAAGAGGTATGAGGCCTTGGAGGGAGATGTTTCGGCTCGAGAGGCCGAACTCTCAAAGGCTCGCCAAAGCGTGAAAGCGGCCTGGGTTGAAGCCCAGGATGCCCTCCAGGAGATCCAGGAGGCAAAAAAGATCGCAGCGGGTAAGGCATTTAGTATGTAGAGCAAGTATGTGAAGAAGAAATATCTCCTACTAACTTGGATTCATAGTTCTCCAGGGGCATTTGCAGATCTGTCGCGCAGTGTGCCTGACGCCGTGGAATTCTTTCGAGCCGAAGAAGGGAGCTCGATGGAGAAGTTGTTCTGGTCGCAGTATCTTGCGCCAGAGCATCCCATGCCCTTCACCGATCAGCTAAAACAGCTGGTGGAGCTGCATAGGGTGGCCGAGCTGGCCATGAAGGATTTGATAATCCAGCTGTGGCCAGCCGAAGCTATGCCCGACAGCTACTTCGGACTCCTGAAGCGGCTAGTGAACGCCTGTCCTCGACTGGACGTCGTCAAGCGATCGGCCTGCATCGAAGGTGCGCACATGGCCTTCGCCCGCGTCAAGGTGTGGTGGCGAAGATGGATGCCGTCAAGCTGACGACCGAGGGGCCGCCAAAGGGCAAGGAGCACCGCACGCCAGAGCGATATTTTGCAGATGTCCTCGAGGGGCCGCGCATTGTAGCAACGCAATGTGCGCAAGACATTATTTTCGAATGAATACAATCATATTGTCTTTGCCCTATATGATGAAACAAAGTCGTTATGTAATATAATGTTTAGCTAAAAAAAATTCCTCCTGTGCGGCCGTGTTATGTGAAATCTGAGAGTTGGCCAGTCGTCGAATTCTGCCCCCACGTAGGAAATACGGGGGTGTTCGGGATGTAATCTGAACACTCTTGATCCAATTGTTTGGTCCTTGAAGGAGGTGTTGAGCGCGACGAACCAGGCAATCGATCTATGCGGCTTTAACACCCTCACTTAGCCATAGGAGTTTGACAAATAGAAATATAGGCGCAACCCCTAGTATTCAGACTAGGAAGCTGTAAACACTTGATCGGGTAAGTACCGATCCCTCGCATAATGCGGAAAAATCTCTAAGGATTTGAGACCTTCGAAGAGCTGACCGACTCTCGCCGCATCATGACAATCAGTTTTTGGCTTTCTCTACTGAGGTGCTCACCTGGGTAAACCAGGGCACAATCACAGTAGTTCTTCCTTTACTACCCTAGCCAATACAACGGAACATAAGGTAGCAAGCACAGGAGCCGGGCAACCCAACTATTAACCAAAGACATGATTCGGAGCCAATGCATATAGTGCTAAATTCAGGGTGCCGAACTGTACTGTAAAAGTGTTCAGACTTTTGCTGCCATGTTGTGGGGCGTTATGAAGCCCCTGGCAAATTGAAACGCACCCGAGTGTATGGGTGTTATCTGATAGAATTACCAGAAAGGAAAAGGCAAAAAGAAAGAAAAAGGAAGAACCAGTGGTAAGCTAGAGCCGTGAAAATTTGGGCCGCAAACTGTTTCTATTATAATTTCATTGGTGCGTTAAAGCGCATTTATACAAGTAGTGCAATAAGCAGAAAGGCTATTTACTATGCCTTAACCAAGAGAGAGCTACGTATGGGTCCTGAAGATAGGTAAAGGGATCGTTAAAGAGACCACCTAAGAGTTTCCCAGTACGTCCATGCTTCTTGTTGTCTTGGTGTTTTTATCCTTCAAAAAGAATCGATGGTCAAGCTGCCAGGAAAGGCCTGTAAAAAAGGAAATAGTGAAAGTATGAGTGTCCGGAGCGGTCGAGCCGTATTGCAGATCACAAGCTGATTATGCCTCCATCCGGGTCCATGGTATTTTTAGTGCGTAATTATGTACGCGCGGTACGATGGCCGCCACTTGGTCAGGACGGGGACGGAGGCCAAATTGCTAGTCAAGCTCCTGACGAGCCGAGCTGTCCTTCCGCGGGATGGTTCGGACTCTCTTGACAGTGTCCGAGGGGTCGGTCGCCGAATTGAGGTTCTGCTTGACAAGGCCGTCCTATCCCTTTGCCGCTAAGGCAACAGTGTGCTCCTCGATGCGGAGGGGGCGTCCCGTGTTTCCATTGACTGTTATGACACCGCACGGTCCAGGCATCTTGACCTTGAGATAAGCGTAGTGTGGCACCACATTGAATCGAGCAAATGCGGTTCGTCCGAGCAGTGCGTGGTAGCCGCTGCGAAAGGGGACAATATCGAAGATTAACTCCTCACTTCGGAAGTTGTCCGGAGACCCGAAGACAACCTCTAGTGTGATTGGGCCCGTGCAGCGGGCCTCTACACCCAGTATGACTCCTTTAAAGGTGGTCTTTGTGGGCTTGATTCGCGATGGGTTGATGCCCATTTTGCGCATTGTATCTTGATAGAGCAAGTTGAGGCTGCTGCCACCGTCCATCAGGACTCGCGTCAGGTGGAACCCATCAATTATTGGGTCCAGGACCAGTGCGACTGAACCACCATGACGGATATTGGTTGGATGATCCCGGCGATCAAAAGTGATCGGGCATGACGACCATGGATTAAATTTTGGGGCAACTGGCTCTATCGCGCGGACGTCCCCGAGCACGCGCTTGCGCTCCCTCTTGGGGATGTGGGTAGCGTATATCATGTTTACCGTTTTGACCTAAGGAGGGAACTTCTTCTGTCCCCCTGTGTTCGGCGGCCGGGGCTCCACGTCATCGTCTTTGCTTTGCGATCCCTTATCCTTGTTTTCGGCATTTAACTTGCCGGCCTGTTAAAAAACCCAACAATCTCTATTGGAATGATTGGGTGGTTTGTCTAGGGTGCCATGAATCTAGCACGGACGATCAAGTATGCGATCCAGGCTAGATGGGTCCAAATTGTTCTTTTTGAACGGCTTCTTCCGCTGACCAGGCTTAGAGCCATTGAATTCGGCATTGACCGCCTTATCCTCGGTGTTGTCATTGTTATTTCAACGCTTGTACCTGTTGCGTCGAGGCTTGTCGTTGCTATTTTTAGCTTCAGGGGTGTCGGCGTCGCTTGCATTGTTTTTGCTACGGGCCAGCCAACTATCCTCGCTCGTGCAAAAGCGGGTCATGAGTGCCGTGAGGGCCGCCATGGACTTTGGCTTCTGTTGGCCGAGGTGGCGGGCAAGCCATTCGTCGCGGATGTTGTGTTTAAAGGCTGCTAGGGCTTCGGCATCCGGACAGTTGACTATCTGGTTCTTTTTAGTTAGGAACCTGGTATATAATTTCTCGGCGGACTCTCCGGGCTGTTGAACTATATGGGTTAAGTCATCGGCGTCCGGAGGTCGAACGTATGTACCTTGGAAGTTATCAAGGAAAGCTTCTTCCAAGTCCACCCATCTGCTAATGGAGTTTTCGGCCAGGCTGTTCAACCAGTGCCGTGCTGGTCCTTTGAGTTTTAGGGGGAGGTATTTAATGGCATGAAGGTCATCGTCGCGGACCATATGAATGTGGAGAATGAAGTCTTCGATCCATACCACGGGGTCTATGGTGCCGTCATATGATTCTATATTCACGAGTTTGAACCCTTCTGGGAATTCATGTTCCATGACTTCGTCGATGAAGCAATGAGGGTGTGCGGCGCCTCTATATCGGGCCGTATCGCGACGTAGCTCTGATGGAGTCCGACTGCGGCTTTCGGCCCGCGCATGACTAGGTTTGTCACATCTGAATAGATGGCCGTCGTCGCGTGTCGGTGCATGTCCTTGCAATCCGTAGATCGATCTGGTATGTCATGCTTTATTGTTCAGGTCATGTTGAAGGTCATATGTATGAACGTGAGTTGATTTACCTCTGCCTTTGCAATGAGGCGGGGCGGGCTGGTATTCGGCTTGAGTTGCCGCTTTGTCCCGGCCACGTGGTGGTCGGTCAGCCGCATTGCGCGATGGTGGTATGTGTTCGGCGCCTCGTTGTCAAACTGAGTTAGTAATTTGCGCTTCGGGTAGCTTTTGGCCGGGCGCTTGAGGCCGTATTCTTTGGCTGCTAGGACGTCAGTCCATTTATTGTTGAGCAGATCTTGGTCAGCTTGAAGCTGCTGCTACTTCTTTTTCAGGCTCCTTGCAGTGGCTATTAGCTGGCGCTTGAAGCGCTCCTGCTCAAGAGGTTCCTCAGGCACGATGAAATCCTCGATGCCGAGGCTCGCCCTCATCCTCGGAGAGCGGAAGATAATTACTGTCCTCCGAGTCCTCGTGCGTGGCCTGTTTACCAGGGCTAACCTGCCCATCTTCCCGTTCATCCTGTTCGGTAGCTGCGTCAATGGGGTCTCCGTTGTCTTCGGCACCTTCCAGAGTGTTATCTTCTCCTGTGCTGGTGTTGCTATCTTTAGTACAATGTGACTTAGAGCGGCACCGCTGACGCTGGTGTTTCAATTGTATCTCAGGAGGTTTATCCTCAACTGGATCTTCTTTGTCATCGTCGTTGTTCTCCTTTGGTGCATCCACCATATATACATCGTACGAGGAAGTGGCCGTCCAGCGTCCGGTGAACGGCGGGTCTTGGGCCTCTTCTTCTACGACATCGTCGTCCATACTGTCGATGTCGTCAGAGCCGTAATCGAGCATGTCAGTTAAGTCTTCGACGGTGGCTATGAAGTGGGCGGTGGGTTGGAAGTGAAATTCTCCATCATCAGCCTCCGGTTCAAGCCGTACACAATTCGGCTGTGAGCCTCCCGCTAAAGATAATGCTCTTAACGAGTTTAGCATGTCGCCCAGAGGTGAGTGCCGGAAGATGTCCGCGGCACAGAATTCGGTGATCGATGACCGATCATGTTCGACATGCGTGGATGCACATAGCTCGGAACTTATAACCGGAAACGAGTCTATAGCTCCGGAGATACATATGTTACTTGAAGTTAAGTTTGTGTGCGGCTCCAACGCTGTAGAGTCTGCAACCTCCGTGGCGGGGTTGAGCTTCCTGTCCTTGGATGGCGCGACCTACTCCGGATCTAAGGCCAGAGCAGTTTCAGGTGCGATTTCCTGGGTATGGCCTGATGACAGATCTACGTCATGTTCATCGTGGTGGCTGGGAGCGGCTGCCGTGGTCTCGAATCCGTTGAAGATCAAGTCTCCACAGATATTCGCAACGTAGTTTAGGCTTCCAAATCTGACCTGGTGGCCAGGGGCATAGCTTTCAATCTGCTCCAGATGGCCAAGCGAGTTGGCCCGCAGTGCAAAGCCGCCGAACACGAAGATCTGTCCGGGGAGGAAGACTTCCCCTATGACAACATTGTTGTGGATGATTGAAGGAGCCATCAAACCTTTTGAGGACGGCACAATGGAACTCTCAATGAAAGCACCCATGTCGGTGTCAAAACCGGCGGATCTCGGGTAGGGGGTCCCGAACTGTGCGTGTAGGATTAATGGTAACAGGAGACGGGGGACACAATGTTTACCCAGGTTCGGGCCCTCTCTATGGAGGTAATACCCTACTTCCTGCTTGATTGATCTTGATGAATATGAGTATTACAAGAGTTGATCTACCACGAGATCGTAATGACTAAACCCTAAAAGTTTAGTCTGGCTATGATTATGAGGATTCGACCTATCTACGGACCTAGCCCTCCGGTTTATATAGACACAGGAGGGATCTAGGGTTACACAAGGTCAGTTACAGAGAAAGGAATCTTCATAGTTGGTCGCCAAGCTTGCCTTCCACGCTAAGGAGAGTCCTATCGGGACACGGGTAGAGTCTTTGGTCTTTGTATCCTTATGGCCCATCAGTCCGACCCATATCCAATGGATCGGACACCCGAGGACCCCTTAGTCCAGGACTCCCTCAGAGGTGAATATTTGAGTTATGAGTTTGGTCTTCATTTGAAACAATGCGGAATAGTTTCGCAACTCACGCCACCTGGAACACCACAGTGTAATGGTGTGTCCAAACGTCACAATCGCACTTTATTAGATATGGTGCGATCTATGATGCCTCTCACTGATTTACCGCTATCGTTTTGGGGTTATGATTTAGAGACAACTGCATTCACGTTAAATAGGGCACCATCACTACAAAAAAAGACACATTCGTGACATTTTGGGCCGAACGAATTTTTTTTGTCATACATATGACACTTCTATGACGATAATTGTGACAAAACCCGGTATCACCATAGATGTGGTGGGATCCTACTTCTATGACAAAAAATCATGACAAAAAATGGGCTTTTCGTCCTGGGCGGGCCGGAGACGCAGCTGCATGACATTATTTGGGCCGTCCATGATGGAAAAAACTGTGGTAGAAGCGAGGGCGAGGAAATTTTGGGGAGTTCCCGGTTACGGTGGGAGGTCGGGGGCCGAGCGATGCGCGTTTCTCTCGTACATGTACGCGCGTGTGTGCGAGGCGTTGGCTCTAACTGAACCCAAGCGAGGCGTTGGGCTCTAACTGAACCCGAGCGATTGCACTGCAGGCTACGCGTTACTGAACCCGAGCGATCGATCGATGGCTGTTAATTGAACCCGATCGAGCGATTCCTTTGCTACTGCTGCTAACTAAAGCCGATCGATGCTGCCTCTGGGATGAACAGTGAGCGTTGCGAGGGGGGGGGGGTTGGATGAACAGTGAGCGGTGGCGTTGCCTCTAGATGAACAGGACCCCGTGGTGTGGTGGAGGGCTGGATGAACAGTAGACGGTGGAGGGGTGGTTGAACAGGACCCCGTGGTGTGGAGGGCTGGATGAACAGTAGACGGTGGAGGGGTGGTTGAACAGTAGCCGGTGGAGTAGCGCGCGGTGGAGGCTGGATGAACAGGAGCCCGTGGAGGCTGGAGGAGGTCGATGGTAGCCTGTGGAGGCTGGAGGAGGTCGACGGTGGAGATGAACAGTATCCCGTGGAGTCCCGTTTTACGGTACGCCACACCCCTCCCGATGAACAGGACCCCCGTTTCGACCGTAGCGCTCCAACACAAGTCTGTTTCGTCTGTTTTGCGGTACGCCACGCCCCTCCCGATCAACAGGACCCCCGTTTCGACCGTAGGAAGTCCGTTTCGTCCGTTTTGCGGTACGCCACACCCCCCCGATCAACAAGACCCCCGTTTTGACCGTAGGAGGTCCGTTTCCTCCATTTTGCTGTATGCCAGACCCCTCCGAATCAATAGGACCCTGTTCCGAACGTAGGAGGTCTGTGTCCTCCGTTGTGCGGTACGCCAGGCCTCGTTTCCATCGCCTGTTCTGTCCAAGCCCTCCCGATGAACACGACCATGCATCCCGTTCCAACCCAGCCGGTTGGCTCCCACGCGTTCCGTTGCCTCCCGATGAACATGACGCATTCCGTTGCCTCCCCATGAACACGACACATTCCGTTGCCTCCCCATGAACACGACGACGATGTTGTTTCTCCTTTCTAACCCAGCCATGTTAACGAGCCCTCGCCGTACGTATGCGCGAGTAGGCGTTTGAGACCCCGCCCGTATGTACACATACGGGGCCGTATTTTCTTTCTTGCACCCTGGCTGCTGTACGTACGTGTACATGCTACGTGCGTGCCTCTACTACGACACGTGCGCACCTCTACATCCACCAGTATATATGTACATACATGTTCGCGACCAGAATGACAATGCTATGCACGCTTTGACTAGGTGGGTCCCGACTATCAGGCACTTCCTTGCGTGCGAAGATGTAGCTGGTGGGTCCCAGCAGTCAGGGGGCGAATCATTTTTTTTGCCCGGACGCACTTCCTTGCGTGCGAAGGTGTAGCTGGTGGGTCCCAGCAGTCAGGGGAAACGTTTTTTTTCGCAAAATACGGTGGCCCGTCCGGTGGGTCCCCGCTGTCAGGTGGAGGAATAATTATTTTGCGTGTAATAAGGAGGCACTTCCTTGCTGCAGCCGTGGCCCAGCTGTCAGCGTCTCCACGCACAATACTCTTCCGATGTAAGTCAGTCGTTGACCACATTGACCACGCCGCGCCGAGAGCACCATGGCGGTGGACGACGGCAAGGCCTAGGAAGGGGACGACACAGAGGCAGGGAAGACTCGACAGTTGTTTCCCACGCGGAGGGGAGTACGACTGTACGAGGGTTTACTGGTTCGTGTGCCGTCGCCAGAGAATAACAGCAGGTGTGGGTGAGTAGAGGGATGGCTAGGCCAGCGATGGGAGTACGATGGGGTGGTGAGGCCTATGCGGCAGCACAGCCGGCCGTGGGAAGGAGGGAGCAGGCAGTCCCGCCGGCGCTTGTTTGAGCGGCTGGAGCAGGAAGAGCAGATATTGAAGAAGCACGACGACCGTTGGATGGACATCCAACAATTAGTGCTTGTGCGTCAACCTTTTTTTTAGGAAAGCCTCAAATTTGTGGAAAACAGCATACAACCCATCTGCCATTATGTCTAACAATTTACAGCCCATTTGCTAATTCTTAAGGTTTTTTGGAGCCCATATTCTTTTTGTTAGCATTACAGCCCATATTGTGGCCACGGTTAAAACATTATACGAAATTTTGCATATTTTGGTGCGGTCCAAACTGTTTTTAATCCCGAAATTTCGACTCACATTCAAACTGATTTTAAAAATAAATGTATATCAATATAAAATCTAACAAATTCTCCATGCATAAAAATTAATGTAATTTAAAATCTTGAAATGAAAAAAAGATATTTGAAACTAATTGCCGGTTTGATGTGTTTTAAAAATGTACAACCCATTTCTCATTACTGATGGGCCATTTTCTCGGCCAGCCGAATGAAAGCTCTCCTCGTCTTGAAAGATTTGCATCCCAACAGGCCTGACAGAGCGACTTGGCAAATCACAAAAAATCTGGGTTGTGGCCATGGACCCTGCTGTTAGCCTCTCCACGTACAGTACTCTTCCGATGGAAGTCGTTCCTTGACCATGTTGACCACGCCGCGCAGAGAGCACCACGGCGGTGGACGACGACGAGGCCTAGGAAGGGGACAATGCGGAGCCGGGGAAGACGCGATAGTGGAAGCTCGCGCGGAGAGGAGTACGAGGGTTCACTGGTTTGGCTATGATGTGAGGCTGCCGTTGTCGCAGGGCCTGGCCAGCAGTGGGAATAGTAGGGGGCGGTGAGGCCTCTGCGGCAGCACAGCTGGCCACGGGAGGCAGGAGCATGCGGCACGACCGGCGCTGCTTTGGGCGGCTGGAGCAAGAAGACCAGAGGTTGAAGAAGCACTACGACCGTTGGATGGACATCGTACGGTCACTGGAGCTAGAATTGTTCATATTAACTAAGTTGACAAAGCCCTTCGTCCCCGTCAACTTAGTGGGCCCACAAGTCAGCCTCCCACCAAGGTGGGTCCCAGCTACCCGGGAGAGTATTCATTTTTTTGTGCGTAATAAGGAGGCACTTCCGGTGGGTCCGAGCTAACAGCAGGGGAACATTTTTTTCACGAAATACGGTGGCCCATCCGGTGGGTCCCAGCAGTCAGGGGGAAACGATTTTTTCGCAAAATACTGGTGGCCCATTCGGTGGGTCCCCGCTGTCAGGTGGAGAAATAATTATTTTCCGCGTAATAAGGAGGCACTTCCTTGCGGCTGCCATGGACCCAACTGTCAGCCTCTCCACGTACAGTACTCTTCCGATGGAAGTTGGTCGTTGACCACATTGACCACGTCGCGCCGAGAGCACCACGGCGGTGGACGACGACGAGGCCTAGGAAGGGGACAACACGGAGCCGGGCAAGACGCGGCAGTGGATGCCCACGCGGAGAGGAGTACGAGCGTTCACTGGTTCGGCTGCGGTGTGAGGCTGCCATCACCGTAGAATAACAGGGGGTGTGGGTGAGTGGAGGGATGGCCTGGCCAGCGGTGGGAGTAGTATGGGGGCGGTGAGGCCTCCGCGGCAGCACAGCCGGCCACGGGAGGCAGGAGCAGGCGGCACGACCAGCGCTGCTTTGGGCGGTTGGACCAAGAAGACCAAAGGTTGAAGAAGCACTACGGCCGTTGGATGGACATCATACGGTCACTGAAGCTAGAATCGTTTATATTGACTAAGTTGACAAAGCCCTTGGTACGCTCCAACTTAGTAGGCCCATAGGCCAGCCTCCGAAACAGTGCGCCCCAGATGTTAGGGGGAGGAATCATTTTTGGGCGGCCGAAGCTAAGAATATCCGAGGTTGAAGAAGAAGCACGACATCCGTTGGATAGACATCCAACGGCCACTGCTGCTAGAACCATGTGTTGACTATAATAAGTTGACAAAGCCTTGCATACGCGTCAACTTATTTTTTTTAGGGGACGCGTCACTTAGTAGGCCCACAAGTGTGTGGCAGAGAACTTATAGCCCATTTGCGTTTTGTAAGAATGTACAACCCATTTTTGAATTCTAATGGAATTTACAACAGCCTATTTACAGTTTGTTAAAAGTACAACCCATTTTCTAGCTAGGACAATGATTAATAATTTCAACCAACCGTTGAAGACATAATTCAATAAAATTTTCCACATTTTGATGGGATCCGAAATATTTTTATCCCGAAATTTCTAGTCAGATTAAATATAAATTTGTATTACGTAAAAATCCAACGAAACATTGCGCACGCAACAATGAAAATTGAAGATTTTCAAAATCCATAAATAATATTTTATAAACTAATTTCATGTCTCGTGCATTTTTATAGTTACTGCCCAGTTTTTATAATTACATCCCATTTATTATTTTTAAAGCCCATTTTCCTGTTAAGCCTAATGCATCCCTCTTAGGAAAGATTTGTAGCCCAGCAAGGCGGAGAATAACAAGTTGACCTTGCCTGGGTATTCCTCAAAAAGACGTATAGCTAGGCTAGCCATTTTCATCTTGAAAAAATTAGTATCTGGGCTGAATATCTGGCCTGGGCTAGGCGGGCCACAGCTCGCCCAGTTAATACTCTCCTCTCCTCTGAACAACAACGAAATCATCGCCAAGAAAAACTCTACAGTGCTCACGCCTCAAAAACACAAATACTGCTCGAGCTGCTTGGTCCTAGCTGTCGGCCGCACCTTGTGCAATTCTCTCATTTATATTGACTACATAGGTTGACAATGGGGTGGGACCGTGATGTCAGGAAACCAGGAGAAAGCAAAAAAAAAGTTGTACATAATAAGGAGGCACTTGCGTACGTACGGCTATGGCCCTAGTGGGTCCCTAGTGTCATCCGGTCAAAATAAAGTCATCTCCTGAATCCTCATGTTCGTTGATGATGTTAACAATGCTCGGCGCCACGGCGAGCGCAACAACTCGAAGGACAACGGAGAGGGCCCCGCGGGCCCTACGGATGGTCTGATACAGCGCCCGCTGCTCATTCAGGAAGCCAGGATCATCGGACACCTATGAGCACCTTCGAGAAGCTGAGACGGCATGAAACGGTAAGGCCGCGCTTGGGAGCTCTGGTTTATTTCAAACATGTATTAACATACAAGTGTAATTTACTCATCATCGGAAACAACGCGTAAAATACATGCGTAATGAAACCGAGGGCCCGAGGTCTGTAAGTAAAACCGGCGGGTTACGCGTGTAATTTGAGAGACCAGTGTATATTTTACGAGCACTGCTATATGGACGACATTACCAAACGATACATGCACGATGTGCGTATCATGCCATCCATGGGCAAGGCTGAAACAACAGCTAATGGCTGGATTAGCAATCGTCCGAGTGTCGTTCAGCGTTTTTATCGTGTGTGAAGTACTTCCGATATTTTACTAGTCGAAATCGACCAACCAAGCGCCTTCGCCCGAGACCATCTGCTTTAATTTACAAGCATCAGTTTTACAAGCGGTTTTGGTTGGAAAACGATGATCCAATCACGGCCTAATATCATGAGTTGGTCGGAAGATCATATGGTTTCATGTCTAACCTACCCGACTTGTCGTATAGGCTATGAATGAAACATCAGACGATGAACTTCTTAAGCACGGAAACAACAGAAGATGATCTTCTTAACAAGCAAATCACTGGCATTAGATCGACATGCAAAACAATATGAAGCATTATTCTTAGGAGGCACGGTGAACAGCTCGTGATGCCGCATGCCACAACATTCCAAGCTCAACTTTGCAATCAAACACAAGGCCTGGCATTACATAGACAATATTCAGAACAAACACTTAACATAGGAATATCTCAGTAGAGTAACTATTTACTTCTAAACTGAACACAGGAATAGGAAAAACACTCGACGCTACTCACAGCAAGGGCGTCCCACTCAAAAATATCAAATGCATGTCTTCTGGCTAACATCAATGAGCAAATTTTGACAAGGTTTTCCAATTCCAATATATTAAACTAACGTCTTCTTGCTAACATCAATGATTAAACTTTGACAAGCTTTTCCCATTCAAAAATATGTAATGCTTATGATCGTGGAGTCCTGTCGTAGCTTCTTGTACTTGTTTGGGCACTTTTTGCCCAGGGCACTCCACATGTTGTTAAATTGCCAATGGTCTCTGCAGACTAGTCATGTCACCGGTGTCTAATAATACTTTGTAAAGCTTCTCGATCATTCCTTCTGTAATGTAGCCCAAACAGTGACTGCTTCTTTCTGCAAAGTGGAACGACCAACTGGACCCAGTAATGCAGCAGTTTGCCTTACACATTGGCTCCTTTTGTGCAGTTCAACTAAAATCAAAGTCGGAATAAAACCGAGCTTTAATTTTGATATCCCTGTAAGCAACAATAGGTATAAGGGAAACAATTACTGAGAAATAACGGTTGATGACTTGTACTCCCAGAAGAAAAGCATCTACTGATCTACTTTATCTTAATGGGAAACAAAGCAGGAGAGTAGCAAGTCTCCATCAGTGTGATTCTTTCATATTGACTGAGACATTATCTTAACAATGCCTTGTTTCAACATGTATAAAGAACGACAAAGCAGAAAAGTACCATTCCTAAAACAATGCAACTGATTCATTTTAACAGAGACATTATCTTAACAATACCTTGGTTAAACATGTAGAAAGAACTACAAAGCAGAATAGTACCATTCCTAACAGTTGTTGCAGTTTTGAACTAAGATTCAGTAGTTAATTAATTCTGAGAGTGGCATTGCTTCATTTTACCAGGGGCATTAGATAACGAAAAGCATAAACAGTTCCACGGGAGAGTGGGCGCAACAACAATATGTGCTTCCATCTACTTATAAAGGGGGTGATGCAGAGTTTGTTGTAACATAGCAACAAGCATCATGTCTGGGTTGGTCCCATTTTTGTTCACTACTTAATGGGAAAAGACAGCAATACAATAGCTTCAATTCAACATTTATTTAGAACAGTACCAATACAAGTAGCACAACATCTCAAAGCACACTGCACAATCATGTGGATGAAGGCCTGTACTGACCTTTCATGAGACGGACAAGATAAAATACGAATCTGCCAACACGAATAGGAAATCCAATCTCGTTTTGTGCAGTTGCACTGAAATCAAGCAAAGTGTTTTGCGTAGCGAAGCAAAATGTCGCAATAGCAACAAGTTGAATAGATATCCCTGTTTAAACAGAGGCAAAAAAGGAATCAATTACTGGCTAATAAAGGAGGATGAAACATGCAGCCACAAAAATGGTAATCCCACCAATCCCTAACAAGTGTTGCAGTTTTGAAATAAGATTCAGTAGTTAATTCTGAGAGTGGCATCAATTACTGGCTTATAAAGGGGGTGATGCTTAATTTGTTGTAACAAAGCAACAATCATCATGTCAGGGTTGGTCCCATTTTTGTTCACTACTTAATGGGAAAAGACAGCAATACAATAGCTTCAATTCAACATTTATTTAAAACAACATCAAAACAAGTAGAACAATATCTCAAAGCACACTGCACATCATGTGGTTGAGACCAAGATTTGAAACAACTCGCCACGAAGACTGGAAACAAATCTCGATCTCCTTTTGTGCAGTTCCACCAAAATTAAGCAAAGTCACCGGTGTGACATTCAAGTTGAACTGCACAAAACACTCTTAAAACATAAGTGTTTCGAGTAGCGAAGCAAAATGTCGCAATAGCAACAAGTTGAATCGATACCCCTGTTTTAACAGAGGCAAAAAGGAAACAATTACTTGCCGATAAAGGAGGATGAAACAAACGGTGACAGAAAGAAGCATCTAACTTATCTTGGATGGAAAACAAAGTAGGACAGTAGCATTTCTAAAATAGTTGCATTGATTCATATTAACAGAGACATTCTCTTGAAACAACATTCGTTAAAAAATGTAATTTACTTTTAACAGTGGCATTGCTTCAATTTTCCGGCGGCATTCTTAGATTAACAACATCAAAATAGATGTATGGGACATGCCAGCACCATGTGCGTCCACACGTATAAATGGGTGATGCAGAGTATGTAGCCAAGCAACATATATGCGTTGGTCCCATATTTGTTCTCTTTGAACCTTCTTCCTATGTGAGGGTAGCAAATCTAGTCCTGCACAAACTACTCGACCCCCCAGTTTCTTTCCCTTTTCAACAAAGAGATCGGTTCCTTACAGATGTGTGTACTGGGTTACCCCCTTTTTCCCTTTTCGACCTACAAAGCGGCTGGATAGCCAGTCTATACTACTTTCCGCCCCTCCTTTCCTCATTGAACCACGTCCTAGATTCTTGCTCCAGCCCACCGCACCCTTCTTTCCTCTTTGAACCAAGACCTAGATTCGACTACAGATCAAAAAAGATCCACATGCAGCTAGAGCAATGACGGTTTCAAAGAAACTTATACCTTAGGGTCGTCGGGATGTGGCAAGGCGTGCGGTGGGAGGCCGGATCTGCCCACACTACGTACGACAGCAAGAAAGAAGGGGTCGGTGGCCCTCCTGCACATGCACTGGGTGAAAGAGAACAGCGCAGCCGGCAGTGGATTGCCTCCCTCGCCAAAGGCGATAGAATGAACGCGGCACCTCCTCCCCTTCCCGGTGCGACGGGATACAGATGCCTCCTTCACCAGCTATGAGGGGGGAGAGAGAGACAAGAGGCCAACGCAATCTTGTTTAGATCTGGTGAAGAGAGGGTGAGAGACTGTGAATATAGCAAACCCTAGCAAATGAACGCTGAGCCTCCGGCGTGTAACATATATGTAGTGCGGCGAGCGTGTGGAGAGTGCAAACCCTAGCGAACAAGCGCTGAGGCTCCCGCTTATATATATACTACTGTAGTACAAACTGAGCTCTGGTGCCTTCACTGCACCTGCTTTTCGCTGTATGACAGGTGAGCCAGCCACATTTTGGGCCCACCTGTCATAAATCCGAAGGCAGGTGCACTAAGTCAATGAAGCTGCGTCCATATAGTACTCTCATGTATACGACTAATATATAGTGGAGTGGTTTTCTTATTCTCTCCATAACAATCGTTTTAAATTGTGTAAGTACGAGACGAAACTCTTTATTTAATGTACAGTGAAGAAAACTAGTACTACTTCCGATGAACTAATGATCCACGCCCACGCGTCCTGGTCGCACTTCTGTCCTTCACGTGTGGTACACTACCCTCCCTGAAGTGAACAACCACACATGCGCCAAATTATCGGAAACGTGTGAGAGTGTGTACAAATAAAGAATTTTAATTTCAATTATCGGAAAGGTTTGAGAGTATTACAAAGTTTGACTTCAGTCAAATCTAATATGCGGAGTAAATAAAAATGGAGGGCTACTATGTCCATCCGGGTTTTTAGTCCACACCATTTTTTAAATCAAAGTTAATAGCTGGACAAATAAAATTACAGGGGAGCTGGAGACAAAGTTGTGAGAAGTCTTAGAAATCAATACAAAACTTATGCTCTTAGTACCAACGTCGATCCTTCTTCGAGGAAACATTTGGTTCATAGCCAATTGTGTGATAAGATTGCACCAACGTGAAAGACGACTGCGTCTCCAACGCAACCAAGGTGAACTGACGAAGGATATCATCTTTGTGCATAACAAGCAAAGAGCATTGACGGAAGACAACTTATTTTTCATTGAAAATCAATCAGCTTCACCAGCCGATGCAACCATGAGGCGCAACCATGAGCATCGATAGGCCATCATGGTGATGCATCATCCATTTGGCATCAAGTTTGGGTGAGGCACCTATGAAGTTCGACAAATCCTCACCGTGGTGTGTTTCTTCTCAATAATCAGCTCGAGGAAGGAAGAACCACGTGGCAGAGGACAGTGAGGCGGAACAACAATGGCCATCCAAATTTGTGCAGTTCCACTAAAATTGAGGAAGACATGCCCGGGTATGGAGACACGCATCGCTGTTTCCAAAAATATAAAAAAAGGGTTAGCAACGACATCTCAATTGTCAATAAGAATTAATGAAAAGTACACCAACAAACAGAAGCATCATAATTATCTTGATGGGAACTAAACCAGGATACCCGAGAAAAAAGCATTTCTTCATTTAACCAGTGATAGTACTACCACCATATGGACAATGACCGCACAACCACCATGTACTTTTTGTCGAAACAACATGTATACCTCCACCGAGGCATAAATCAGGACAACTTTTCGAGTGGCATTTCCTCTATAATAGTACTAGTAGGTGATGTTGGACCAGCCGACGAACCCTAGCTACTATGCATGGGGAGCTGGGGAGTAGTCGCATAGAAGAAAACCCACACGCAGTGACCTGGGGAGCTGGACGAGTACAAGAAGTTATACCTCAGGTGGGCGAGATGTCATTTAGGCGGGTGGGCGGGATCTGCCCACACGACGGTAGTGAACAAGGGTGCGGAGGATCTGCGTCCGTGCCAGCGCCGGCTCTGAGAGGACGGTGCGCATCGGCTTCCTCCGTTGCCGACGGCGACAACGTCAACGCTTAACCACCTCACCTCCCGCAGCGGACGGGATTCGGCCGGATCTATGACCACCGGTGAGGAGAGAGATAGAGTGGACACTGTCATCTTGTTTTGATGTGAAGAGGGTGAAAGAGCGAGACGCGAGAAACTCTATCAAACAAGAGGCTATAATGGAGTAAAAAAATCTTTCCATAGCAGTGGTTTTAAATAGAATACGCGCATTCCCGGAAAAAAGAAACGAAAACTGGCGGACAATTTTTTAAGGGTCTGTCTAGGACACATCTAGATGTGACATAGTTATGTCACATCTAAGTTGATGTCCACTCTGTTTGTGGTCTATTTTTTTCCTAGTTTTTTTGTTTCTTGTTGCTACATTATATACTTGTGGGAGCTTAGATGTGATATCCTTAAATAACATCTTGATGTGAATTAGACAAACTGATTTTCTAACGTACCAAGAAAGAAAACTCGATCAAATACACGCCCCCGCTTCCAGGTCGCGAGAGTCGTCGCGCACACACACATAGACATAGACATGCATATCCGTGTTTACGTAAAATTCCATTTCCATCTCCATCTCCAATCATATTTGTCCAACTGGCACATTATTTACGTTGTTAATTATATACGCAGCAATATTAACGTACAACATCTCTTGTTTGCGCACGTCCGGACCACTGCCACGGCCGGTCCTGACCAGCCCGAACCCTCTTCATCACCCGCGCGTGCTTCCCGCCCGAAACGGTCAGTGCCGCATTCATGCACGGCCAGAGCGGATGCGACCTCTCACTCGCGCCGGCATTGAAGCGGCGCGCTGGCCGAGAGAGCGTCGCCCGCGCCGCTTCCGGGTGCACGCGGCTGCTCCGCGTTCAAAGGTCGCAATAGCCGGCTACAACATGCATGTAAAAAGTTCTTGGGAGTCCGTGCTACAGCTAGCTGTCCTCCCCCAACTCGTCAATCTCTTCCAGTAGTGCTAGTACTCCATGGCACGATCCATCAACAAGCAGGCGGGAAAGTTATCGTATACTCGGTTTGCGGTGAGTGGCATGCCGAGCGACCATGTGGGGTCGAGCCGTGGAGGAGGGTGAGACACGAACACGACAGACGTGATTTAAACGTTGGTTTTGCTCGATGGCGTGATCCAACGAAACAAAACGTTGGTTTCTCTCCATTTCCATTTTTTCTCCGGAAAAACGGAAAATTTCCACTCCATTTTCATTCCTATTCCAAGGTTGCCTCGTTACAACATTCCATCAAATACAAAGGAAAACTAACACGCATGCTGATGCATCTCAATGATTCACAGATCATAGCCAATATTTACTTCACAACTGAATAAAAAAGTTGTGAGAGCGTGTACGAAAGAAAAACTACTGATGGGGTCAGTACGACTTAAACCCTAAACCCTAAACATGATTTAATTTCCTGGCCAGGTAGAACCTGTCGAAGGAAAGACGGCTGGCACCCTCGGATCATACAATGCTTTTGTGCAGTTCCACTAAAATCGACCTGAGCATCCCTGATGGCAAAGATATTGAAGAAGTGTGATTAGAATAATAGTACTAGCACTAGTTCATGAGACATAAACTCATCACAAGTAGAAGCCGGTAGAAGTAGAGAAAGATCGACATGGAGATGGAGCTACGGCAGTGGAGCAAGCCGGCTCCAAAAGGAAGATGGACTACCTAGGACGTCGGGCTGTAGCTAGAAGGGCGGTTGGGACGCAGCATCGGCCCATACCGCGGTGACCGCCAATTGGGACGCACCGACTGTGGGTTTTCTCCCTCGCCGATGTCGACTGCGTCTACGTAGAACATTGTTCCCTTACCCCAGCCGCGGGATCAGGCCCGTTGTTCTATGCTTGTGAAGAGATCAACCTAAGCAAGCAGGCTTGTAGCTTAGGCTCCTGTTAGTGTATATATAGTGGTTTTCTTTTTCTCTCCATATCAACCATTTTACATTGCGTACGTGTCATTCAAGAGTGAAATGATGGTTGCTTCTTCTGACTAACTTACTGTGTGATTTGACTGCTCCTTAGTGGCCCCTACACGTACTCCCCCTACATGTATGCAACAGTCACACGTACACATGGACGCAAAAACACGCGCGATGCCCTAATGCATGCATGTCCGAGCACACGATGAAACACACACGGTCACGCTCAAGTGCTCAACCTACACGTGCATGCACACACGTACTCAGTCAGGGTGAGCTAGTGACCGTATAAACACCGGAATATATATATTGAGCGCAATGAGCGTATTATGAAGTCCATTGACCATATTTTTACAAATATACAGTGACAGACAGTGTATTTATCTCGTTTGAAATTAAGCCATATTAATCGGAGAGGAGGCAGTATGGATTAGCATTACTTTGTTGTGTCCCGTCAACTTGCCGAACGAGGAGAAGGTTGCAGGACGGGAGAATCTTGCGCGCGGTGGCTCGCAGGACAAGGAGAAATTTTGACTAATGCAAGCTCTCCCTCGCTTAGGCGGTGGACCTGCAACAGTTAATTTGGTGTCAGATTGCCAGAAGCATACACTATACTACTAGTGCTATTATTGTTCGACTTCCCGAATAGGCGAACAGCCAAGCGCAAAGTTTATTAGTACTACTACTATAGTCTATAAAGGTACGTACTATACTAGTACTAGTACTAGGAACCGGATGGAGGAGCATATGCACTCTTATTATAATTTTAAAATGTGATAAAGCGATCTTCAACACATTTGGTTCTCTTCGAGGGTTCTCGCATGTGATAATGGAAGTTGATTGCATGGAACACTCGCCACAATTCTCGCTTAATTCTAGCTCATATCCTGTTACAAATAGTAGCACTCGGTAATATTTCCTCTTTTTTTGTTATTCAGCATGTAAACAGGTCAGCAAACCTTGCGGCACATCTTCGTGCGAACCGTGCTTGCTGCACTTTGAATGTGGCCGAGAGCTGGCTTGATGAAACACCTCGCTTCCTACTTCTTTTTTTGCAGGGTACCTTGCTTCCTAGTGACCAGTGTCTTGGCTGATCATCCTAAGAATGCTTATATATGAATAAAGCTCTCTCATTTACCCGCAAAAAAGATTAAGCCATATTAACCGGAAAGGAGGGAGTATGGACTAGCACTACTTTTTGGTGTGTCCTGTCAACTCGCAGAACGAGGAGAAGCTTGCAGGACAAGGTGAAGCTCGCTTACGCCTTTTGACTAATGCAACCTACCCTCGGTGGACATGCATTAGTCCATTCGGTGTCAGATTGTCAGAGGCATACACTGTAGTACCCAACATGCGGAGTACCATCATTATTCGACTTCACGAAGAGGCGAAGAGCCAAGCGCAGTAGTACGAGTAGTACTACTACTAGAACCGCATGGTGGAGCATCTGTACTCTTATTTTTTTTATATCTCTGATAAAGTACACGTTTATTCCGGAGAAGGGCGGAAAACGGCAGCCCAACATGTAATGAATGATGTCGATCAACCAACCATGGTCGAATATATCTTGGCCTCCGTGCGAGCCCGTATGTGTGTTCTCGCTCCTCGTCTCTCTCAAGGAACGGTGGGTTGGCTCTTTGTCATCAATTGAGATCGGTTTGCTCACACTTCTGTCCCACATGAGAGTGATATGCCAAGAGGAGGTGCGTTGACCGACTGTCCATACGCATACTTGGTTTTGCACCTTCATACTACTCCTCCCTCCGTCACAGTTTACAGGGCGAGCTTCATTATGATGCATTTCTCTTAATGCATTTCCACCACCAGAGAGACTTTAGACGCATTTGGTTTAATGCTCAATTAATTAGGGCGTGGTAACCGCAATAAAGTCCACAATTTTCTCTCCATGTACTGTACTACTACGGAGTGGAGTAAGTGCATGCATGTGTGTACCCAGGGTGGAAGCACTGCATGCATGTGTGTACGCATTATTCCCTCTAGTAATAGATGCTGTGCTATAACTACCAATGCTATTTTTCAGGCCGATCGCTAGTCGCCTTGGTCCCACATATTTTTTTCTTTTTTTCTGAAGCGCGCTGTATAAACAGTGACGGATGGAGTAGTATGAGCGGATTCAAAGAAGAGCGTATTGATGGATGCTTCTTCAGAGCAACTTACAGTGGGAAAGGTGGGGCTTATGATTTGACTACTCATTACTCACTATTAATGCGGCGCAATGACCGGGCTGAGTCTCCCATGCGGTTGTGCACTACCCCCTCGGTTCTTAAATATACTCTGGAGTATTTGTCTTTCTAGAGATTTCAACGAGTGACTACTCAAATATTTGTCTTTTTAGAGATTTCAAATGGACTGGCACATACGGATGTATATAGACATATTTTAGAGTGTAGATTCACTCATTTTGCTCCGTATGTAGTCACTTGTTGAAATCTCTAGAAAGACGAATAGAATATTTAGGAACGGAGGGAGTACACATACGAAGCAAAATGAGTGAATCTACACTCTAAAATATGCCCGTCTGAAATTTGTAAAAAGACAAATATTTAGGAACGAAGGAGTATAATTTTGTGCATGGCACATGGACCCGGATGATGAAGAGGCTTCTGACAATGCTATCAAGCTTCCATGATTTGTTTACATAATTGATGTACTATACAAATAATTTTCCAGCGACATGAAATTGTACAATGGTGTGAGCTTTCAGCTTTTGTTTCGCGTGTCTTGCCATCGATGCTCTTTCGGAAACAATAAAAAACTAACTTCCTTGCTAATGCATGTCAATTATTAGCAGATCAGAGCTAATAATTACATCACAACTAAAGACAGAGTTGTGAGAAGGTGTTAAATTAAAATTGATCCATGCTTTCATTGGTAGCAACGTCCCCCCAGCTCTGTCTAAATCAACTAGGCATGTTGGGAAAAAAGTAGCTGTCTGGAGCATGCAACATTCCGATCATTTTGTGCAGTTCCACTAAAATAGAGCTGAGCGTCCCTGTTCCAAAGATATTAAGTGTGATTACGATAATAGAGGACTGGTGATGAAATAATAAACACACAAATAGAAGTCGGTCACCTTTGCAGTCTCTCTTAAGACTAACTAGTTGGAGAAGATTAGGCTCGGAGTTGGATGAGGAGGATAGAGCAAAACCGATCTCCCTTTGTGCAGTCGCACTGAAATGTAGAGACGTTCCCCGTGTGACATTTTAGTACAACTGCACAAAACACTCTTAAGAAAAAAGTGATTTGTGCAGTTCACCAAAAGGTCGCAATAGCAACGAGGTGAAATGGGTAGTCCTGTTAGCAAAAAAGAGGTAGCAAGGAAACAATTACTGGCCAATAACAGTTGATGACACATGCGACGACAAAAAAGAAGCATATTCCTTGTCCTAAGGGAAGATAACAACACGGTTGTGTTTGTCTAAAACGGTGTGAGGACGAGAATGCAATATGGAAAGTACGCCGGACGAGCTACGTTTTGGGCAAAGAACTATGGAAGATCCACATGCAACGACGTGGGAAGACGGGCAGTGGAGCAAGACGGAGGGGATACCTGGAGGTCGTCGGGATGTAACTAGGTGAGCGGCGGCGGGCGGAATATGTGAGCAGGTGGCGTAGGCCCTGCCGCGCCGGAGCTTGGTCAGAGAGAACGACGTGTAACACAGATCGGGACGTGCTGCCTCGGCGCCGTCGAACGGAGAAACGATGCACGTCCTCCCTTTCCCGCGGCGGATGGGATGCGGCCGGATCAGTGACCAACGGTGAGAGAGAGAGAGAGAGGCCACCACGACCTTGTGTGAGATACTCTGAAGAGTGACAAACCAGGCAGGCAGGCTCCATTATATATAGTGAGTGGACTACCTTTTTCTCCATAAAAATCGTTTTATATTCTGTGTACGTGCCATTGAGCGCTATAACTTTATTTAAAAATAACGCGGCAATGCGTCAAGTCGAACTTTGTTTCGTGCACGCGTGGTACACGACCTCCCTAGGTAAACAACCGCTACAGGCGTTCAAATTAGCACGTGGGCTGCCATTTCATAAAGAAATAAGCTCCGCCGTGTACCCGCGTGGGTGTGGCTGAGCACGAAGCGTGAGTACATGCACGGTGCACCTATTCTCTTCTTGTATACGTACACCACCTATGTGGGGTTGTGTGAGAGAGATACAAACCTAGAGAGATATAGTGTGTGGGTTCTTGAGAGTTTTTTTTTGGGGGGGGGTCAATAAAAAAATGTAACATATGCAATGTGTGTGAAATAGAGTCCTGGATATAACATATATATAGAGGGGGTGATCCACGAGAAGAGAGTGGAGGTATCATCGGCTTGAGGTGTCCATAGAATCGAAGAGAGGGATGATGTGTGTGTGTGTGTGTGCGCGTGCGCGATCGATAAAGAGTGCCATCGAATATGTGTGTGCCCACGTCAAAGATATAGATTGGCTGGCCTACTGGAACATGAGATGGGACATGTGCAGTTTGTCTCTGTGGCATGGATACCTACCTGCAGCGCTCGACTATCGGTGTGTGGCGGGGGAAGAGGGAGGCCCAATTAACTATAGAGGTACAATGGCTAGTATATGTGTGGAGGAGGAGAGAGGCCTACCTCATGTATTAAGGAGATTGATCTGCCTCATGTATTAATGGAGATCGATCGGCATCCAGGCATATGTGCAGGAGAGGAATAAGGTTGGGAGAGAGACAGAGCTAGAGTGTTGGAGGGGGTGGTAGTGGAGTTGCTTCTAACAAATGGTGGGATAGGCTTGCTAGACAAACGGAGGGCACACCCGCAATATCAATAAGAGAGGAGATGGCTGCTTGTTGTCTATGCACGTGCGTGTGAGAGACGGGTCAGGAGGCATGCACGAATGATGAGGGGGGACGATGTGGCTATGGTAAGCAGACATAACTACATAGGAAGATCAATCGCCCTTTGTTAGAGAAAGGAGAGACATAACTTGTGAGGTACGTCGATCGATGGGGGGGTAGTTAAAGTCAATCTAGGTATATGTTGGGGGGTGTCGGTGTCAAAACCGACGGATCTCGGGTAGGGGGTCTCGAACTGTGCGTCAAGGCCGGATGGTAACAGGAGACAAGGGACACGATGTTTTTTACCCAGGTTCGGGCCCTCTCGATGGAGGTAATACCCTACTCCTGCTTGATTAATATTGATGATATGGGTAGTATAAGAGTAGATCTACCACGAGATCAAGGAGGCTAAACCCTAGAAGCTAGCCTATGGTATGATTGTTGTGTATGGAGTCGATTGCCTATGGACTACAACCCTCCGGTTTATATAGACACCGGATAGGGTTAGGGTTACACAGAGTCGGTTACAATGGTAGGAGATCTTGAATATACGCATCGCCAAGCTTGCCTTCCACGCCAAGGAAAGTCCCATCCGGACACGGGACGAAGTCTTCAATCTTGTATCTTCATAGTCCAGGAGTCCGGCTGAAGGTATAGTCCGGCTACCCGAACACCCCATAATCCAGGACTCCCTCAGTAGCCCCTGAACCAGGCTTCAATGACGACGAGTCCGGCGTGCAAATTGTCTTCGGCATTGCAAGGCGGGTTCCTCCTCCAAGTCCCTCATAGAAGATTGTAGACACCAAGAGTAGTGTCCGGCTCTGCAAAATAAGCTTCCACATATTGCCATAGAGAGAATAATATTAAAACAAATCAAATCTGCTGACGTATTCCGCAGTGTGTCATCACACTACAGCCAAGTCCTTTACTCAAATCGTTTTCACTTTTCCACCTCAGCGTGTTTTGCGAGGCGGTTTCCTTGGCACGTCTTGTCAAAGCAGAGATCGTGTGCCCCCCTTTTACGGGATTCTCATCAATACGGACGTGGGTAACCCAATCATGCCCATTAGCACGTTTTCTCGATTAAAAGCGAGTCCTAAACGGTTACGGGGAGGGCTCCTGGTATTCAACCTCTTATAAAGAGACCAAGGCCTTACTCCTTTTTCCAATCTCAAACGAGTTCGCCCGTCGCCTCGAGTTCCAACACCCTAGGCTCCAGATTCCAGGCGCTTCGGACCTTCGACAATGTCCGGTTCCGACCTTCAAGGCCGATGGATGCCCTCCTCCGTCACGGAGGAGGACGTGCTAAAGTTGAGAGAGGCTAAGTTCTTGACCGCTGAAATTTCGCATAGGTTGCCTGCTCAAAGGCAGGCTATTCCCAGTCCCCAGCCCGGTGAGAGCGTAGTGTTCATGTCTCACTTCCTTTGGGGGTTAGGCTTCCCGATGGATCCCTTCGTGAGGGGGCTGCTGTTTTATTACGGGCTGGAATTTCATGACTTAGCTCCAGAGTCCATCCTCCACATTTCCTCATTCATCATTGTGTGTGAAGCGTTCCTCCGTGTCACTCCTCACTTCAGATTATGGCTCAAGACTTTTGGAGTGGAGCCGAAGATGATCGAGGGATGGCACGCAGAGTGCAGAGGCGCTGTCATAAGTAAGAATGTTGATGCTCCATGGCCCGAGGGCTCCTTTCAAGAGGAGCTCGGCTTGTGGCAACGAGAATGGTTCTATATCACCGCTCCCAGGAGCGCCAAGTGGGTGGCGCCTCCTGCCTTTCGCTTGGGTCCCCCATCACGGCTAGCGTCATGGGTCAACAAAGGGTTAGATTGGGGGTTATCCAAAGACGTGCCCTTGTTGCAGGGCCGCATCAGGGATCTCTTAGAAAGAGACCTCAACCTGGTCAAGATGACGCAGGTCATGCTGATTCGCCAAACACTGCCTGACAAACATCGCTCCCTTCGTCTGTGGGAGTTTAATCCGGAGGGACCACGAGCTCTCCATCATTTTATGGGCGCAACGCCCGTGGAGATGTATAAACTGTTCTTCGGATCATAAATGATGTGTCCGGATTTGACCGAGGACGCATGCCTAAGCTGCAATCGCCCGGATACCGAAGTAAGTAACGTTGTGCCCGGACCTACTATCCATATAATCGTCATAAACTTGCCCCTAAAAGAGGTGTCCTTTTAAACAGGAGTGGATAGCGAAGGCAAAGCTGATCAGGTGTCCGGCTCCCCTTCCCGAAACCAGGCCGGATCCCGTGCTTGTCAGGATGTTGAAGATAATGCCTTTGGAGGGAAGTAAGGGGAAGGACAAGGGAACTATGGCCTCCTCGAAGGAGGCTGCTCCGAAGGGAGGAACCGACAATTCCTCTCCTAAGGGGAAGAAGAGGGCCGCCTTTGACGACCCGGAGACCATGGCCCCGAAGCGGGGGAGAAAATCCTCGTCAGAGGGTCCGACGCCGGGGAGTTCCTCGGCCGAACTACGCCCTCAAAGGGATCAGCCCTCCAGCAAGCCGTAAGTAGAGAGAGGTTTTCCTTTTGAGGGATGAAAGAAATCCTTGATTTATATCAGAGAAAATTAACCGAAATTTTACCTTGTAGCTCGGACCTCAGCCCTTCTCAGCAGAGCTCGTCTTCGGGGGATCTTCTTCCGGAGATGATGGAGAGTGGGACGCCTCCCCCTGCCGTACCGCCTGGCAAGGCGGGTGACCCTGAGGTGTCGTCGCGGAGGGTTTCTCTGAATCCGGCAAGGGCGGAAGATAGCTATGTGGCCCCCCAAGGCTCTCCGTGTGCGGCCTTCGAAAGAGGCCATAGGACAAGTCCGGCACCGTCTGGTGCTCGGCCGGAGGAGCTAAAGATTCTGCTGGGGCGAGCTTCTATCTCAGAGGAGCACCGTGCATTGATGGGCACGGTGATTAAAAGGATTTCATCCGCAGAAAGCGGATTGCATGAGGCCGTCAAAAGTTTACTGACGGGTTTTGAGGTACATTAGATAGTGTACACTTTTGTCAGTTGCTCATAAGTAAGATGCGCCTTGTGTAGATAGTAGCCCCTAAGACTCTGCGCGTTGTCAAGAAATGACGGCACACAGAGGATCATAATCCTAGGTCTAAGATGTCGCCTTTGAATGTAGGTGGCGAGGTGTCCGGAATCTAGCCGAACTGATGATGTAGCCGAACTAAAGCGGCAACTGGACGTGGCAGATGCCGACATCGTGCTTGTCAACAAGCGTCTTGATGAGGCTCAAGGTATGTAATTCTTCACGCGGCATCAGGTAAGAGGAGCTTCATGCCAGTGTCTTACAATGTGTGTGCTTGACGCAGATGGTACGACTGCCATGGAGAATCTTAGGGCAGAACTTGCCCGAGCTAAGGAGCAAGCCAGAAAAAGCGATGCGGCTATCGAGAAGGCCCTTGAAGGGCTGAGAGCCAAACAGGCTGCTCACTGCCGAAGCAAAGAAGGGATGGCCGAGATGGCCGAGAAGTTAAAGAGCGCTGCAGACCGTTGCAAACTTCTTGAGAAAGAAGACCGAGCGAGACAGACGGACTTAGAGAAGGCCGTTGCCGATGCCAAGGACGCTCGCTCTACGATGAGAGCTGCGAAGGAGGAGCTGCGTCAGGCCAAACAGATTGCGGCTGGAAAGCCCTTTATGCTGCGAAGGAAAATTTGTGATCCGAAGTTTGCTCCGTTGGACCGCATGTGGAGTGTGGAGGATACCTATCTGGACTTGGCAGCGAGTGCTGCTGATGCGACCGAACACTTTCGAGATCAGAAAGATCGCGAAGTGGAAAAGCTTTTCTGGTCACAGTTTCACAATCCAGAGCGTCCACTGGCAGTGGATGATCGTTTGGCTCAATGGGCCGAACTGAATAGGTTGTCTGGACTCGCCATGAAGTACGTCATGGGTCACCTGTGGCCGGGGAGATCGGAGCCGAAGAGTTATTTCAGCTTGGTGCAGCAATTCCTTGACGCGGTGCCGCGTATAAATGCAATGAAGAGGTCAGCATGCATAGAGGGCGCTAGGATGGCTCTTGCCCATGTTAAGACATACTGGGCAGAGATGGAGACCACCGTTGTTGCGTCACGAGATTCGGACAAAAGCCGAGTACCCTCCGAGCACTATTTTCAGGAAGTTCTTGAAGGCGCTCGTGTAATAGAGACGCAGTGCCCGAAAGATGCTATGTTATGATAGCATATGTAATTATAAAGTAATATTTTGATAAACTGTAGTGGCCTTTTTTTATACTTGTGCCTCCAAGTATTGGGAACACCTCCTGTG
>NC_041380.1:349776590-349846139 GCF_002162155.2 Triticum dicoccoides
ATATATATATATATATATATATATATATATATATATATATATATATATATATATATATATATATATATATATATATATATATAGAATCTGAAAGATGGCAGTCGTTGGCTTCAGCCCCCACGCACATAGTGCGGGGGTGCTCACAGAAGACGCATTTTCACACTTAACCCAACGTCTTGGTCCTACAAAGGAGGTGATAGCGCAGCGGGCCAGGCAACCGGACTATAATGCTTTAACACTTTCACTTAGCCATAGGAGTTTGACAATGAGACTCTTTAGGTAGCTCCTTGGTGGCAACTGCGCTCGTCCGAATTCGGGGCGCGTATGTGCCTGACCGGGAAGCGGCCCTTCGTTAAAGCGGAGGAATCCGATAGATTCCGATAGGTCATCGAGTGGCTGACTAGTCTCACGCTACATCATGATAGTCAGTTTTCGGCTTTCTCTACTGAGGTGCTCGCCCGGCCGAACTGGGGGCACAATCGCAGTAGTTCTCCTGGTGCTACCTTAGCCGATAGAGCGGAACGTAAGGTAGCCGAACTCAGGAGCCGGGCAACCCAACATTTGACCAAAGACATGATTCGGAGCTGATGCATATAATGCCAAAACTCGCGACGCCGAACACTCCCTAAGGTGTTCGGTCTTTATGAGTGCGGGCGAAACAACACTCTTTATTAAAAAAGCCCCTAGTGTCCAGGTACGTGCAAAAATTTCTGACGTGGCCACATGCCAAGATGCCATCCTCCTGCTTGGTTATATCAGAAAAAACCAGGGGATGTGTAGCAACAAAAGACAGTAAAAAAGGTTTATGCAGGGTCTTAATCTAAAAAGAATCCTTTAGGACGGGTCCCTATTGCACGTCTGCGCCTGTGTCTCCGTTGTGCCGTATCCTGGACGGGCGCCGCACGACGTTCATCTGTAAAAGAGAGGAACTGAGTTGAA
The DNA here is from genome assembly GCF_002162155.2 of Triticum dicoccoides. Lineage (NCBI taxonomy): Eukaryota > Viridiplantae > Streptophyta > Magnoliopsida > Poales > Poaceae > Triticum > Triticum dicoccoides. The sequence goes on from NC_041380.1 coordinate 349,777,530, forward strand.
AACGGGTCGTGCCGAACAAAAGTTTAAAATAAACAAAGTGTAAAGTAAAATATATAAAATTGAGCTTTATTGTCTCTTATTGTATATGCATGGAGCCCCTAGTGCGGGGGTATATGGCCACTAAGCCTGTATCAATGATGATTTTGTACCGAACTCGTCTATCCGCGTTCGTGGTCTTTAATGACCTATTTCGAAGTTTTTTGGCCGGTGAGGCCATTTTACTGTGGGGCTGTCAAAGCGGCCGCACAGTCCCCCGCTTGGGGAGGCGCACTTTAGTGCTTCCCCTTCAAAGAGATGATGCCTCGTGGACCGGGCATCTTAAGCGTGAGAGATGCATAATGCGGTATTGCGTTAAAATGGGCGAAAGCTTCGCGTCCCAGTAGTGCTTGATAGCGAGTTGAGAACGGGACGATATGGAAGGTCAGCTTTTCGCGGCGGAAGTTATTGGCAGAGCTGAATATAACTTCGAGCCGGAGAAAACCCATACAATGGGTGTCCGGACCAGGTGTTACCCCTTGAAAGGAGGTTTTGCTGCAGCGGATTCTTGCTGGGTTTATCCCCATGTGCTGGATTGTATCCTGATATATCAGGTTTAGTCCGCTGCCGCCGTCCATAAGGACATTTGAAAACTGGAGTCCGCCAATTATTGGATCGAGTATCAAGGCAGTCCAGACTACATTCTTGATATTCCTAGAATAATCTAGCTGATCGAAGATGATCGGTTTTGACAACCAGTGGCAGGACCCTTTGGGGATGGGCCGTGTGGTGCGTACCTTTATGGGCGCCACACGTTTTGTTATGTGAAGTGAGTTCACTGTTTTTACTTCTTGTGGGAAGTTCTTTTGTTTCCTGGTGCTCTGCTTTTGGGGTTCATCCTCGTCTTTGCTTGGTGTGTCGAGCCCCTTGTGTTCGGCATTGAGTCTGCCGGATTGTTTGAAAACCCAACAGTCTCTGTGGGTATGGTTAGCAGGCTTCCCGGGAGTACTATGTATCTGACATATCCTGTCCAGGATTTTATTTAGGTTGGATGGATCGTCCCTGTTATCCTGAGGGGGCGATTTTTCCTAATTTTGTCGTGATCCTTTGAATCCGGCATTGACTGCCGTGCTCTTCAGACTTTTGTCCTTAGTCCGGCGACGGTCCTTGTTGCGTCGCGGTTTTCCGTTTCCATCCCTAGTTTCGGATGTACTTGGGTCGCTGGGGCTGCACCTTGCCAACCAGCTGTCCTCCGCTGCACAAAAGCGGGTCATGAGGCTTGTTAGTGCGGTCATTGTTCTTGGCTTTTCTTGGCCGAGGTGTCTGGCGAGCCATTCGTCTCGGACGTTATGCCTGAAAGCTGCTAAGGCTTCGGCGTCCGGACAATCGACTATCTGATTCTTTTTAGTGAGGAATCTATTCCAGAACTGCCGAGCTGATTCTCCGGGTTGTTGAGTTATGTGACTAAGATCGTCTGCATCCGGAGGGCGGACATAGGTCCCTTGAAAGTTTGCTCGGAAAGCATCCTCGAGCTCTTCCCAGCTTCCAATTGTGTTTTCGGGAAGGCTTTTAAGCCAATGCCGGGCTGGCCCTTTAAACTTAAGGGGTAGATATTTGATGGCGTGGAGATCATCTCCTCTAGCCATGTGTATGTGGAGGATATAATCCTCGATCCAGACTCCAGGGTCTGTTGTTCCATCATATGCCTCTATGTTTACGGGTTTGAATCCCTCTAGGAATTCATAGTCCAGGACCTCATCGATGAAACATAGGGGGTGTGTGGCGCCCCTGTATTTGGGTGTGCCAGATTCTGATGATGGCTTCGTAGCGTTGCTTATGAGAGCTTGCTTTCTTGGCCCATAAATGGACCTGACTGGGCCATGATGCGAATCCTTAAGTGGGTCGCATGTCGATTTAGGTGCGGCGCCGCTTGCCGCTTTATGGGGTCGTCTATCCGACCGTGTGGCTTTTTCATTTTTTGAATGCGAGGGCTCTAGGGCCTCTTCGTCGAATTCAGGCAGTAGCTTTCTTTTCGGATAGCTTTTAGTGCGGTGACTGTCGCCGTACTTATCTGTGGTATTGATTATTTTGCTCCATCTAATCCGGAGTGCGTCTTCCGCTGTTTTTAGCTTCTGCTTCTGCTTCTTTAGGCTGCGTGCAGTTGCAACGAGCCTTTCGTGGAGATTCTTCTACTCCATAGGTTTATTCGGCGTGAGGTCGTCCGGAATGCCGTTTTCGCCGGGGGAGGGATGTTCGGTTTCTCTATCCGTGTTGCCCTGTTCGGACAGTTGCTCTAAGGCCTGCTCGTCGTCTACCGGCTCGTCCTGCTCTACGGCTGGGTTTTTGTCGAGGCGGGGCTTGGGTCGGCGTTTACGCCGACGCTTTGATTGCTTTTCGGGGGGTCGATCTCCCGTCCCATCCCCTTTTTCCTCGTTGTCGCTTCCTTTAGGGGTATCCACCATGTACACATCGTGAGATGAGGTGGCTGTCCAATGCCCTATGGGCGTTGGTTCATCCGTATCTCCTGCATCGTCATCCATGCTGTCGATGTCTCCAGAGTCGAAGTTGAGCACGTCATTTAAATTGTCGACAATGGCTACCAAGTGGGTGGTGGGTGGGCTTTGAATTTCTTCATCGTTCATATCCCATCCTCGCTGACCGTAGTTCGGCCAGGGCTCTCCTGATAAGGAGAGAGACTTGAGAGAGTTCAGGATATCGCCACAAGGCGAATGCTGAAAGATGTCTGCGGTGGTGAACTCCATTATCAGCGCCCCATCAGATTCGATTGGCAGGGGCGCGGGGGGTTCGGAGTCCCGGGAGGAGTCCAGATCCTCGGAGTCACGGGTCGTGCAGAGTGCGGGGCTAGCGTTCGGCTCGATCGCTTTCGGGATCGCAGCCCCCGAGGTGACGTCCAACCGCTCATCCTCAATTGGCGCAATAGGCTCTGAGTTAGGGGTCGGAACCGATGCGTGTGCGGCCTCCAGGACACTGTCCTGGGGCAGAGCTAGATCATGCCCCTCGAGATAGTGTGGCGCACTTGGCCGTGGCTCGAGCCCGTCGAAGATCAAGTCTCCGCGGATGTCAGCCGTGTAGTTTAAGCTTCCAAACCTGACTTGATGGCCAGGGGCGTAGCTTTCGATCTGCTCCAGGTGGCCGAGCGGATTGGCCCGCAGAGCGCAGCCGCCGAAGATGAAGATCTGTCGGGGGAGAAAAGTCTCACCCTGGACCGTATCGTTGTTGATGATCAAAAGAGCCATCGGGCCTAAAGGCGACGACACAGAGGAACTCTCAATGAAAGCACCAATGTCGGTGTCAAAACCGGCGGATCTCGGGTAGGGGTCCCGAACTGTGCGTCAAGGCCGGATGGTAACATGAGACAAGGGACACGATGTTTTTTACCCTGGTTCGGGCCCTCTCGATGGAGGTAATACCCTACTCCTGCTTGATTAATATTGATGATATGGGTAGTACAAGAGTAGATCTACCACGAGATCAAGGAGGCTAAACCCTAGAAGCTAGCCTATGGTATGATTGTTGTGTATGGAGTCGATTGCCTACGGACTACAACCCTCCGGTTTATATAGACACCGGATAGGGTTAGGGTTACACAGAGTCGGTTACAATGGTAGGAGATCTTGAATATCCGCATCGCCAAGCTTGCCTTCCACGCCAAGGAAAGTCCCATCCGGACACGGGACGAAGTCTTCAATCTTGTATCTTCATAGTCCAGGAGTCCGGCTGAAGGTATAGTCCGGCTACCCGAACACCCCCTAATCCAGGACTCCCTCAGGAGGGTACACTCATCGCATCGCACCTTCTCCTTAACTCGACCTCCCGGCCCCGACGGTGCTCCATCCCGCACCCCCATGGAGCGGTTACCTTGAAGTCAGCGTCGCGGGCGACATCTCCATGGCGGCTCTCCCCCAGTGCGAGGCCCCTTCGGCGGCGGCGTCCATACCAGCCAGATCTGTTGCTGCTGCTCCGGCTCTCACTCGCGCTGCTGCTGCTGCTCCGGCTCTTGCTCGATCGCTCGCTCGCCCAGCTGCTGCAGCTGCTCTCCCCCTCCCTCGTGCTACTTCTCTGCTCCGATTAAGCCACACTTCAGTCGACTGAATCGACTTTTGGGTCGGTCGATTTTCAGGGGTTGGGGGGCTCGCCGGAGTTAAGGAAGAACCACCCGCAGCAAGGATGGGGGCTCGCCGGAGAGGTACCCCACTATCTATCTTAGGGTTCAGGGTGGGGGGGCTAGAGGGTTGGCCGGGGCGGCGGTGGTGAGTTGTTTCAGGGCGGCGAGGCGGTGCTGGGGCCGGCGGTTCGGCCGGTGGTGGCTGGCGGCTCAGGGGGTGCAGGTTGAAGATGAACTGCAGGCCCTCCCTAAACTACATGTCAAGTGCCTCTCTGCTACCATTGCGTTCAGTTTCGACAGTAGCATTCAGATTCCACAGTAAATTTCAGTTTCGACCGTTAAGTTCAGAGTCAACAATTTTTACCTCTTCTGTTGTAGTCAGGTGGTTTTTGGTGATGTTAATTTTACACCCATTTTACATCATCTATTGGAGATGCTATTAGAATGCCACTTGAGATTGACGATGTCTGGCTTGCTGCTTCAGCCTTGACGTCTTACGGCTCACTGGAGCTGCTCCAACGACAGAACGATCCGTCACAACAGAGCAGTGCCCTGGACGCCGTCTACAGATTCCTCAGATCTTCCTCCACACCTCCGACAGCCACCTCTGCCTCAACTGCTTCAGCGACCAACCCAATGATGTTGAGGTCGACACGGCCCTACCACACATAACCCAAACTCTCGCAGATTGTACCCCTACTACGATGGATAGAGAACCAGCTTCACCCAGTCTAACCCCAACCCCAGCCGATAGTAACCTAGTTCTTGTTGACACAACACCATCTCCACCACAGAGCTCCCAAACAAGAGCAGTTAGTAAGGCAGCTCCAGTGCCCATAGGGCCAGTACTATCACGGCGAACCCCAACTCCACCAGTTAGTACGCCTATTCCTGTGGAGGAAGCACAACCAGCTAGTCATAGTTTAGCATCTATCGCATTTGATGTTGTTAAATCATATGTGCGTATCTTCCCATCTTGGAAATATTATACTAAAGATGAAGGAAAATGCCAGTTGCAGGTGTTTGTCCAGGAGTTATGTGTAAGTAATGTTATTCATGGCAACTACTTTGCTTCGTTCCATACATCCTACCTCCATGATGGTTATAATACAGCAAATTTTCCCATTTTTCTCTATAGGGAAGGACCGATTTGGAAACTCAGGATGAGGTAGCATGTGCTAATACCTCTGCTATCTTCAAGAATGCTTGGTGGCAGTATCGGAATTACGTGAAGAAAACGTACTTCACCGGCAAAGAAACTGATCAAATTACCTTACGTTCTCCCGAGACACATTTACTGGACGATGAGTGGGAACGCCTTGTTCTGTACTGGTCCCGAACCAAGAATGTGGTAAGGTCTATGAGCTCATTTTCTATTTTTAAGTATTATATTCTTGCGTCTTACTGTACTCTGTTCATGTAGAACAAGTGCCTAAACCTGAAGAACAACTGTTCTAATTTAAGATTCCATTGCTATCATAGTTCAAAAAGTCGCTAGGCGTTAATTTTGCGTTTTGCCACCGCCTTGCGCTTTACTGACCAAAGCGCATGCTTATGCGCAGTTATGCACAGATTATGCGTAGTTATGCGCAATGCGTTTTGCCAACGCCTAGAGCCTAGGCGCGCTTAAGTGCTCGCTTAGGCGCGCCTTTTTAACTATGATTGCTTTGCTCTTGTATCACTATATTTACTCATACAAACTTATTTTTAAATTGAAGGATCCAATCGAAACTCCAATGGCACAGCAGGTATGTTCACGCATGTTTCTTTAACAGGTTTGCTCTTATCAATAGCTCGGTTGTTTTCAATTTCAATTGTGTATACAGTTGACTTTCATATCATGCAAATTACTAGCATCACAACAGAGCCAATAGTGTTGTTGTACATGTAGACCCGTGGTACCCATTTGAAATCTTGTTGTGCCGTGTAGTTTTACATGCTTTGTATTCTTTCACTGCTGCTTTGTCTTGAACTGATATGATTTGAACCGTGTCTCTATTTTGATTTGACAAGACAATGCAGTGACCATATGACATAGATATATGTTTGTTTGATGCTTTTATTATGTACTAGTACTTGGCAATAGAAGACTTGGTAGTTTAATCTTGTCCACCTTAGTAATGAACTGGTTCACTAAAATGAGTTTCATATACTAGTACATGCTAAACTTGTTATGTGTCTGCTTGTTTCTTCTTTTAGAATGTTGACAGAATATTGGGAAAGAGTGCCTTATTAAGCAATGGTAAAGGAAGTAATGCAAATAAGGCTCAGGATAGTGACACATCCTTGTTGGTCTCCAACAAAGCTGATAAAATAGCTAAGGAAGACTATCTTGAAGACAGCGAGACAACCCCAAAGTCCTGTCTTGGTTTAGTGTTCGAGTTACTGGCCACTACCGCTTGCACAAGCTATTCAAACTCACTGTCCAAATCAGTTCGGTTTCTTGAGTCTCAACTACAAGCTGAAAGACATCGATCAGCTGTGCTGCGACAAGAAGCGGAAGGACCGCGGAAGTCCCTGGAGCATTTAGATGCATACATTCTGGTGCAACAGCAAGCGTTGGAGGATTTTAGCACCAAACAGGACAAAGCTAATCAACTTGCTAAGCTTATTGCCAGCATGGTGGATACCCAGGATAACGTTTCTTGAGCTCTTCTGAAGTTGTTTCAGTTATGCTCTTGTTTTGCTTCCGCATTTATTTGCACTGGTGGCCAATTTTAACGGCCAGTGTATGTAATGTGGTGCTTTGTTCCCTATATTTACACTGGTGGCAAACTTTGATGCCCAGTGGATGTAATATGTGTAATAGCGGTAATAGGCTAGCGTTAATTGCTTGCTTATTTATTTCCTTATTGTCTTGTTTAGTTGTTTGCTTGTAGTCACTGCAGTTCTTTTTCTGTTTTTTTCTAGTGGCCACAATAGCCTATTTTTGGTAACTAGGCCAAAATAATCATGGAAACACACGGACGGTTGTAACAATGGGCCTCCTGCAGGCCGTATGATCCATGGGCCTTCGTCCGGCACTAGGATCCATCAGCCTTCTATATGGGCCTTAGGGTACATGGGCCTTCTACGGGCCGTAGGGTCCATGGGCCTTCTACGGGCCGTACGATCCATGGGCCTTCTACGAGCCGTACTATCCATGGGCCTCATACGGGCCATAGGATCCATGGGCCTTCTACGGGGTGTATCATCATTTCGCCAATCATGGGCCGTACTATTCATGGACCATAACGGGCCGTTAATAGGCCGTATTTGATAACTCTATGAAAACAGCCCAACGGGTTTTTTACATGAAAACGGCCCAACATATTAACTGTCCGCAAACGGGCCGACTGTAACGATGGGCTGAATTTGGCCCACAAGCAAAAAATGACAGTAACGGGCCGTATGTAACCGAATGCTGCAAATGAGCCTAAGAATCAATGGGCCCTGAGAAGGCCGAAAGATAACTTGGGCTGGAAACGACCCAATGGAATAACGGGCCGTTAATGGGTATAAAGTGATACACTGTTCATTACGGGCCAGTTTCACCATGGGCCGTTAATGGGCCAAGAGTTACAAAGGTCCTCATATGGGCTAAAAGAAGTCATGGGCCACACATGGGCCGGAAGTTAAAACGGGCTGAATTATATTGGACGGCCCAGATGACGCTACTGGGCCTAATTCGGATAGGGCGTAACGGGCCCTGGGTTAGCGGGCTGTAAATGGGCTATATGCGAACAGGCCGTTAACAGGCTTTCCGTGGGCCGGCCCGCCACCTTTTGACCAAGTCAAACGGGCCGGCCTTTTCACAGGAATGGGCCTCTGTTGGGCCGTGCCACGTGTCGCCGTATCATAGGCGCCTTCGGTCCAATGAGTGGATGACATCTGTCCCAACGGTGAGCTGACACGTGTTTTCTCCAGCCAATGATGATTTTACAAGTGGAAAATCCCCATTGGTCGGGGCTGTTAACGGGTTATCGGATCCAAAACCCGACCCGATAGCTTAACGATGTTCCGTTACGGTGGATGCCACGTGTCAGTCACCCTTGACGAAAGCACTTCTGTGACGCGTGATTTATCGTCATGGAAGTGGACACTTCCGTGATGATAATTTTGGTAATGTCATGGAACACTTCTACGACAGCACATGTATGACTATCTTGATTCTGTCATAAAATTGTCATGGATGTACATGCATGACAAAAAACGCGACCTACTGTGACAAACACGTATCATCACGGAAGTGTATTTTTTTGTAGTGCATCAAAATCCGTTGAGACGACACCTTATGAACTGTGGTTTGGCAAGAAACCCAAGTTGTCGTTTCTTAAAGTTTGGGGCTGCGATACTTATGCGAAAAAGCTTCAACCTGATAAGCTCAAACCCAAACCGAAGAAATGTGTCTTCATAGGATACCCAAAGGAAACTGTTGGGTACACCTTCTATCACAGATCCGAAGGCAAGATATTTGTTGCTAAGAATAGATCCTTTCTAGAGAAAGAGTTTCTCTCGAAAGAAGTGAGTGGGAGGAAAATAGAACTTGATGTGGTAATTGTACCTGATCCCTTATTGGAAAGTAGTTCATCACAGAAATCAGTTCCACTGATTCCTACACCACTAAGTGAGGAAGCTAATGATGATGATCATGAAGCTTCTGATCAAGTTACCGCCGAACCTCGTAGGTCAACTAGAGTAAGATCCGCACCAGAGTGGTATGGTAATCCTGTTATGGAGGTCATGTTACTTGACCATGACGAACCTACGAACTATGAGGAAGCGATGATGAGCCCAGATTCCGCAAAATGGCTTGAGGCCATGAAATATGAGATGGGATCCATGTATGAGAACAAAGTATGGACTTTGGCTGACTTGCCCGATGATCGGCAGGCCATAGAGAATAAATCGATCTTCAAGAAGAAGACTGACGCTGATGGTAATGTTATTGTCTACAAAGCTCGACTTGTTGCAAAAGGTTTTCGACAAGTTCAAGGAGTTGACTACGATGAGACCTTCTCACCCGTAGCGATGCTTAAGTCCGTCCGAATAATGTTAGCAATTGCCGCATTTTATGATTATGAAATTTGGCAAATGGATGTCAAAACTGCATTCCTTAATGGATATCTTAAATAAGATTTGTATATGATGCAACTAGAAGGTTTTGTCGATCCAAAAGGTGCTAACAAAGTGTGCAAGCTCCATCGATCCATTTATGGACTGGTGCAAGCCTCTCGGAGTTGAAATATACGCTTTTATAGTGTGATCAAAGCATATGGTTTTATACAGACTTTTGGAGAAGCCTGTATTTACAAGAAAGTGAGTGGGAGCTTTGTAGCATTTCTGATATTATATGTAGATGACATATTGTTGATCGGAAATGATACAGAATTTCTGAATAGCATAAAAGGATAGTTGAATAAGATTTTTTTAATGAAAGACCTCGATGAAGCTGCTTATATATTGGTCATCGAGATCTATAGAGATAGATCAAGATGCTTAATTGGACTTTCAGAAAGCACATACCTTGATAAAGTTTTGAATAAGTTAAAAATGGATCAAGCAAAGAAAGGGTTCTTTCCTGTGTTACAAGGTGTGAAGTTGAGTCAGACTCAATGCCTGACCACTGCAGAAGATAGAGAGAAAATGAAAGTCATTCCCTATGCTTCAGCCATAGGTTCTATCATGTATGCAATGCTGTGTACCAGACCTGATGTGTGCCTTGCTATTAGTTTAGCAGGGAGGTACCAAAGTAATCCAGGAGTGGATCATTGGACAACGGTCAAGAACATCCTGAAATACCTGAAAGGATGAAGGATATGTTTCTCGTTTATGGAGGTGACAAAGAGCTCGTCGTAAACGGTTACGTCGATGCAAGATTTGACACTGATTCGGATGACTCTAAGTCACAAACCGGATACATATTTTTATTAAATGGTGGAGCTGTCAGTTGGTGCAGTTCCAAGTAGAGCGTCGTGCGGGATCTACGTGTGAAGCAGAGTACATAGCTACTTCAGAAGCAACAAATGAAGGAGTCTGGATGAAGGAGTTCATATCCGATCTAGGTGTCATACCTAGTGCATCGGGTCCAATGAAAATCTTTTGTGACAATACTGGTGCAATTGCCTTGGCAAAGGAATCTAGATTTCACAAGAGAACCAAGCACATCAAGAGACACTTCAATTCCATCCGTGATCAAGTCAAGGAGGGAGACATTGAGATTTGCAAGATACATACGGATATGAATGTTGCAGACCCGTTGACTAAGCCTCTCTCACGAGCAAATGATCAGCACCAAGACTCCATGGGTGTTAGAATCATCACAATGTAATCTAGGTTATTGACTCTATTGCAAGTGGGAGATTGAAGGAAATATGCCCTAGAGGCAATAATAAAGTTGTTATTTATATTTCCTTATAACATGATAAATTTTTATTATTCATGCTAGAATTGTATTAACCGGAAACTTAGTACATGTATGAATACATAGACAAACAGAGTGTCACTAGTATGCCTCTACTGGACTAGCTCGTTAATCAAAGATGGTTAACTTTCCTAGCCATGGACAAAGAGTTGTCATTTGATGAACGGGATCACATCATTAGAGAATGATGTGATTGACTTGACCCATCTGTTAGCTTAGCACGATGATAGTTTAGTTTACTGCTATTGCTTTCTCCATAACTTATACATGTTCCTATGACTATGAGATTATGTAACTCCCGAATACCGGAGGAACACTTAGTGTGCTATCAAACGTCAAAACGTAACTGGGTGACTATACAGATGCTCTACAGGTGTCTCCGATGGTTTTTGTTGAGTTGGCATAGATCGATATTAGGATTTGTCACTCCGTGTATCGGAGAGGTATCTCTGGATCCTCTCAGTAATGCACATCACTATAAGCCTTGCAAGCAATGTAACTAATGAGTTCGTTACGGGATGTAGCATTACAGAACGAGTAAAGAGACTTGCCGGTAACGAGATTGAACTAGGTATCGAGATATCAACGATCGAATCTCGTGCAAGTAACATACCGATGACAAAGGGAACAACGTATGTTGTTATGCGGTTTGACCGATAAAGATCTTCGTAGAATATGTAGGAACCAATATGAGCATCCAAGTTCCGCTATTGGTTATTGACCGGAGATGAGTCTCGGTCATGTCTACATAGTTCTTGAACCCGTAGGGTCCGCACACTTAACTTTTGAGACGATCGGTATTATGAGTTTATGTGTTTTGATGTACTGAAGGTTGTTCGGAGTCCAGGATGAGATCACACACATGAAGAGGAGTCTTGGAATGGTCGAGACATAAAGATTGATATATTGGAAGCCTGTGTTTGGACATCGGAATGGTTCCGGGTGAGTTCGGGCATACACCGGAGTGCCGGGGGGTTACTGGAACCCCCCGGGAAGTATATGGGCCTTATTGGGCCATAGTGGGAGAGAGGAGAAGGGAGCCTAGGAGGGGCGCACCCCCAAGCCCAATCCGAATTGGGTGGGGGCCGCCCCCCTTTCCTTCCCCCTCTCTCCCCCTTCCTCCCTCTCCTAATCCAACTAGGGAAGGGGGAATCCTACTCCCGGTGGGAGTAGGACTCCCCTTGGGCGCGCCAAAGAGGGGTCGGCCCTCCCCCTCCTCCACTCCTTTATATACGGGGGAGGGGGTGAAGGAAATATTCCCTAGAGGCAATAATAATGTTGTTATTTATATTTCCTTATATCATGATAAATGTTTATTATTCATGCTAGAATTGTATTAACCAGACTTAGTACATGTGTGAATACATAGACAAATAGAGTGTCCCTAGTATGCCTCTACTTGACTAGCTCGTTAATCAAAGATGATTAAGTTTCCTAGCCATGGACATGTGTTTTCATTTGATGAATGTGATCACATCATTAGAGAATGATGTGATGGACAAGACCCATCCGTTAGCTTAGCACTATGATCGTTTAGTTTATTGCTATTGCTTTCTTCATGACTTATACATGTTCCTATGACTATGAGATTATGCAACTCCCGAATACCGGAGGAACACTTAGTGTGCTATCAAACGTCACAACGTAACTGGGTGATTATAAAGATGTTCTACAGGTGTCTCCGATGGTGTTTGTTGAGTTGGCATAGATCGAGATTAGGATTTGTCACTCCGATTGTCGGAGAGGTATCTCTGGGCCCTCTCGGTAATGCACATCACTGTAAGCCTTGCAAGCAATGTGACTAATGAGTTAGTTGCGGGATGATGCATTACGGAACGAGTAAAGAGACTTGCGGGTAACGAGATTGAACTAGGTATGAGGATACCGACGATCGAATCTCGGGCAAGTAACATACCGATGAGAAAGGGAACAACGTATGTTGTTATGTGGTTTGACCGATAAAGATCTTCGTAGAATATGTAGGAGGTGATTGAGCATCTAGGTTCCGCTACTGGTTATTGACCGGAGATGTGTCTCGGTCATGTCTAAATAGTTCTCGAACCCGTATGGTCCGCATGCTTAACGTTCGATGACAATTTGTATTATGAGTTACGTGATTTGATGTACCGAATGTTTATCGGAGTCCCGGATGAGATCACGGACATGATGAGGAGTCTCGAAATGGTCGAGACGTAAAGATCGATATATTGGAAGGCTATATTCGGACATCGGAAATGTTCCGAGTGATTCGGGTTTTTTTTGGAGTACCGGGGAGTTACGGGAATTCACCGGGAGAAGTAATGGGCCTTATTGGGCTTTAGTGGAGAGAAGGGAGAAGGGCCAAGAGGTGGCGCGCGCCTCCCCCCTGCCAAAACCGAATTGGACAAGGGGTGGGGGCGCGACCCCCCTTTCCTTCTCCCTCTCCCTCTGTTTCCTTCTCTCCTACTCTGAATAGGAAAGAGGAGGGGAATCCTACTTGGACTGGGGAGTCCTAGTAGGATTCCCCACACCTGGCGCGCCCCCTTAGGGCCGGCCTCCTCCTCCTCCTCCCTCCTTTATATACGTGGGCAGGGGGCACCCCAAAGGCACTCCAAGATTTGTCTTAGCCGTGTGCGGTGCCCCCCTCCACAGTTACACACCTCGGTCATATCGTCGTAGTGCTTAGGCGAAGCCCTGCACCGGTAACTTCATCATCACCGTCGCCAGGCCGTCATGTTGATGGAACTCTCCTTCAGCCTCAACTGGATCAAGAGCCCGAGGGACGTCATTGAGCTGAACGTGTGCTGAATGCGGAGGTGTCGTACGTTCGGTACTCGGTTGGATCGCGAAGACGTTCAACTACATCAACCGCGTTACTAAACGCTTCCTCTTTCGGTTTACGAGGGTACATGGACACACTCTCCCCTCTCGTTGCTATGCATCACCTAGATGGATCTTGCGTGTGCGTAAGATTTTTTTTGAAATTACTGCATTCCCCAACAGTGGCATCAAAGCCAGGTATATGCGTATATGTTATATGCACGAGTAGAACACAAAGGAGCTGTTGGCGTGGGTATATACATATTGCTTGCCGTCACTAGTTGATTCTTGATTCAGCGGTATTGTTGGATGAAGCGGCTCAGACCGACATTACGCATACGCTTATGCGAGGCTGGTTCTACTGACGTGCTTCGCACATAGGTGGCTAGTGGGTGTCTGTTTCTCCAACTTTAGTTGAATCGGATTCAATCAACAGGGTTCTTTCTGAAGATCAAAAAGCAATCACTATACCACGTTGTGGTTTTATGCCATAGTAAGAACGGTTCTTGCTAAGCCCGTAGCAGCCACGTAAAACTTGCAACAACAAAGTAGAGGACGTGTAACTTGTTTTTGCAGGGCATGTTGTGATGTGATATGGTCAAGACGTGATGACATATACATTTGTTGTATAAGATGATCATGTTTTGTTATAGTTATCGGCAACTGGCAGGAGCCGTATGGTTCTCTCTTTATTGCAGAAGATGCAAGTGCCATATAACTTTTTTACTTTACCGCTATGCGATAGCAATAGTTGCAAAAGCAATAGTTGGCGAGATGGCCATGTAGCGACACGTTGATAAAGATCAAGATGATGGAGAACATGGTGTCATGCCGGTGACGATGGAGATCATGACGGTACTTTGGATATGGAGATCAAAGGCACAAGATGATGATGGCCATATCATGTCACATATTTTGATTGCATGTGATGTTTATCTTTTATGCATCCTATTTTGCTTAGTACGACGGTAGCATTATGAGATGATCCCTTACTAAAATTTCAAGGTATAAGTGTTCTCCCTGAGTATGCACCATTGCGACAGTTTGTCGTGCCAAGACACCACGTGATGATCGGGTGTGATAAGCTCTACGTTCACATACAATGGGTGCAAGCCAGTTTTGCTCACGCAGAATACTCGGGTTAAACTTGACGAGCCTAGCATATGCAGATATGGCCTCGGAACACTGAGACTGAAAGGTCGAGCATGAATCATATAGTAGATATGATCAACATAGTGATGTTCACCATTGAAAGCTACTCCATCTCACATGATGATCGGGCATGGTTTAGTTGATATGGATCACGTGATCACTTAGATGATTAGAGGGATGTCTATCTAAGTGGGAGTTCTTAAGTAATATGATTGATTGAACTTTAATTTATCATCAACTTAGTCCTGGTAGTATTTGCATATCTATGTTGTAGATCTATTGCTAGCATATAGCTTCCCTGTTTTATTTATGATATGTTCCTAAAGAAAACTATGTTGAAAGATGTTAGTAGCAATGATGCGGACTAGCTCCGTGATCTGAGGATTATCCTCATTGCTGCACAAAAGAATTATGTCCTTGATGCACCGCTAGGTGACGGACCTTTTGCAGGGGTAGATGCAGACGTTATGAACGTTTGGCAAGCTCGGTATGATGACTACTTGATAGTTTAGTGCGCCATGCTTTACGACTTAGAACCAGGACTTCAAAAACGTTTTGAATGCCATGGAGCATATAAGATGTTCCAAGAGCTGAAATTGGTATTTCAGACTCATGCCCGAGTCGAGAGGTATGAGACCTCTGACAAGTACTTTGCCTAAAAAATGGAGGAGAATAGCTCAACCAGTGAGCATGTGCTCAGAATGTTTGAGTACTACAATCTCTTAAATCAAGTGGGAGTTAATCTTCCAGATAAGATAATGATTGACCGAATTGTCTACTCACTATCACCAAGTTACTGGAACTTCGTGATGAACTATAACATGCAAGGGATGACGAAAACGATTCCCGAGCTCTTCGTGATGCTGAAATCAACGAAGGTAGAAATCAAGAAAAGCATCAAATGTTGATGGTTGACAAGACCACTAGTTTCAAGTAAAAGGGCAAGGGAAAGAAAGGGAACTTCAAGAAGAATGACAAGCAAGTTGCCACTCCCATGAAGAAGCCCAAAGCTAGACCCAAGCCTGAAACTGAGTGCTTCTACTGCAAAGGAAATGGTCACTGGAAGCGGAACTGCCCCCAAATACTTGGTGGATAAGAAGGATGGAAAAGTGAACAAAAGTATATATGATATACATGTTATTGATGTGTACTTTACTAGTATTCATAGTAGCCCTTGGGTATTTGATACTGGTTCAGTGGCTATGATTACTAACTTGAAACAGGAGTTATAAAATGAACAGAGACTAGTTGAGGGCAAGGTGACGATGTGTATTGGAAGTGATTCCAAGGTTGATAAGATCACCATCGCACACTCCCTTTACCTTCGGGATTAGTGTTCAACCTAAAATAAATGTTATTTGGTGTTTGCGTTGAGCATAATATGATTGGATCATGTTTATTGCAATACGGTTATTCATTTAAGTCAAAGAATAATTGTTATTCTGTTTACATGAATAATAGCTTCTGAGGTCAAACACCCAAGATGGATGGTTTACTGAATCTCGATCGTAGTGATACACATATTCATAATATTGATGCCAAAATATGCAAAGTTGATAATGATACTGCAACATATTTGTGGCACTTCTGTTTAGGTCATATTGGTGTAAAGCTCATGAAGAAACTCCATGCTGATGGGCTTTTGGAATCACTTGATTATGAATCACTTGATGCTTGCGAACCATGCCTCATGGGCAAGATGACTAAGACTCCGTTCTCCGGAACAATGGAGCGAGCAACTGACTTATTGGAAATAATACATACTGATGTATGCGATCCGGTGAGTGTTGAGGCTCGTGGCGGGTTTCGGTGTCAAAACCGACGGATCTCGGGTAGGGGGTCCCGAACTGTGCGTCTAAGGCGGATGGTAACAGGAGGCAGGGGACACGATGTTTACCCAGGTTCGGGCCCTCTTGATGGAGGTAATACCCTACGTCCTACTTGATTGTTCTTGATGATATGAGTATTACAAGAGTTGATCTACCATGAGATCGTAGAGGCTAAACCCTAGAAGCTAGCCTATGGTATGATTGTATGTTGTCCTACAGACTAAACCCTCCGGTTTGTATAGACACCGAAGGGGGCTAGGGTTACACAGAGTGAGTTACAGGGAGGAGATCTACATATCCGTATTGCCTAGCTTGCCTTCCACGCCAAGGAGAGTCCCATCCGGACATGGGACGAAGTCTTCAATCTTGTATCTTCATAGTCCAACAGTCTAGCCAAAGGATATAGTCCGGCTGTCCGGAGACCCCCTAATCCAGGACTCCCTCAGTAGCCCCTGAACCAGGCTTCAATGACGATGAGTCCAGCACGCAATATTGTCTTCGGCATGCAAGGCGGGTTCCTCCTCCGAATACTCCATAGAAGATTTTGAACACCAGAATAGTGCCCGGCTCTGCAAAACAAGTTCCACATACTACCGTAGAGAGAATAATATTTCCACAAATCCAATCTGCTGACACGTTTGACATCATGACATCACGTCATGGCCCGGTCATTATTCGAACCGTTTTTCTCAACCAGCACCGCACATAACGCGAGGCGGTTTTCTTGACACGTCTTGTCAAAGCAGAGATCGTGTTCCCCTTATTATGGGATTCTCATCAATGTGGACGTGGGTAACCCAATTGCACCATCAATTACGACGCTTGGGGAATAAGCGATTTTACCAGGCAAGTGGGGAGGCGCATCGCCTCTTCCTCCCTTATAAAGGGATTAGGACTCACTCTTTTCATCCACGCCTTCTTCATCCTTGCTTACCCATTCTCGCACACTCGAGCTCCAGCGCCCAAGTTCGCGTCTTTCTTCTCAAACCACTCCAAGCATGTCCGGAGCGGGAGGCAAGTGGATGGTATCCTCTTTCACAGAGGAGAACATCACAAAGTCACGGGAAGCCAGATACCTGGCCGCGGATATAGCGCACCGGCTGCCAGATGCAGGGCAAATCATCCCTACGCCCGAACCCCATGAGAGGGTAGTTTTTCTTACCCACTTCGTCCGCGGACTGGGATTTTCTCTCCACCCGTTTGTCCGCGGGCTCATGTTCTACTACGGGCTGGATTTTCATGATCTGGCCCCCAATTTCATCCTCAACATCTCGGCGTTTATCATCGTGTGCGAGGCCTTCCTCCACATCAGGCCCCATTTCGGCCTGTGGCTGAAGACCTTCAATGTCAAACCAAAGGTGGTGGTTGGCCAGCAAGCAGAGTGCGGAGGCGCCATGGTGGGCAAAATGCCTAACGTCACCTGGCTCGAAGGCTCCTATGTGGAGACCATAAAGGCGTGGAAATCGGGTTGGTTCTACATCACCGAGCCACGCGACACCAACTGGGTGGCGGCCCCCAAATTTCGATTCAGAATCCCCACGCGGCTCACTTCCTGGAAAGAGAAGGGCCTGTCCTGGGGTTCTTCGGTAGAGCTGACCGGACTCCCAGACCTTCATAAGGAACATGATGAGCAAGAAAATCAAGCTCGTCAACGTGGTCCAGGTCACGCTCTTCCGCCGGATTCTCCTGTGTCAATGACGGGCATTCAATTTGTGGGAGTTCAACCCGGCCCAGCACCAGACGCTGCGAGAGTTCTATGACATGACGCGCAAGGACGTCTGGAGGGTGCTGTTCAAGGGCACCGAAGTACCTCCTTCCCTACCGAGGACCGCGGACTCAGCGCAAAGCGCCGTGCCAATCCGGTAAGTTGTGATATCTCACAGGGTATTTATTTGCCCCAGTTAAATCATGTGCAGGATCTATGCTTCCATGTCATTAACAGGACTGGATAAAGACAGCGGAGGAGCTCGATTGCCTAGCCCCCTGCCTAAAGATCCTGCAGATGCTGTCCTAATGGAGATGCTGGCTTCGGCACCTTACGAGGTGCCGGCGAAGAAGACCAAGAAGAAGGCCACAGGGACCCGAAAGGGTCTCCGGCGCAAGGCTGTATTGGACTCATCGTCCGATGACTCCGACGCGCCCTCCTCCCATGAAAACGAGGAGGAGGAAGAGGAAAGTTCTTCCCCCAGTCGGGGAGACAAGAAAAGGAAGGCCGACCCAACCGGGAAGGCCGAAGGGTCCAAGAAGGGAAGGACCCTCCCTCCGGACTGCTCCATGACGGCCACCTACAGCGGCGACGAGTGGCTACCCAGGGTCAAGCCCCTGGTGAAGTCGTAAGTATCCAGACACCATAGTAATTCATGGTATCTTTTATTGCACTGCTTATCCTCATGCCGAACATGATTATGCAGTCCGTCCCGAGCTCATCTCGACGTATCTTCGTCGGGCGGTTCATTGGACTCGTCGGATATGAACAACGGTTCTCTTCCGACCGCCTCCACCCCTCGTCCTATGGACAACGTTGAGGTGTTGTCTCGAAAGGCACCAAGCCGAGGGGAGGTGGTCCTGGGGGCGCCTCAAGGCGACCTCCCAGACCCTGGGCGCAAAGGGAGCAAAACTCCCACAGGCTTCGAGTTCGGCCCCCAGCCGAACACTGCGCCGGAACCTTCGATGGTTCTGGACTCCGGCAGGCGATCCCCTGTTAAGGGGGGCCAACCGCCCGTGCCGGTGTCCTCTGTCCATCCAGAGGCACCGGAAAACTTGCTGGAAGCGCTTCGCGGCGCTTCCATCGACGAAGAGCACCTCACTATCATGAGTGCGGTGATCGAGAAAGTTCAGTCCACCAAAAACAAACTGACCGAAGCTTGCACCAGCCTCCTAACAGGCTTTGAGGTAAGCAATCAAAATATAAGAAAATATTACCGCATAGATAGTAGCCCCTGATGCTCTGTTCGGCGTTCGAGAAGAAAGACCGAATAGAGGATCAAATGATGACTCAGGAGTCTAATAAGAATATATCTATGTGTATGTGCAGGCTTCACTGCTGGCCGCTGCCGCATGTACTGCGGAGGTCTCTGCACTAAAGCAGGACCTGGAGCGGCCCGAGAACGAGCTTGACCTTACCAAGAGGCAGCTCGAGGAGAGCAAAGGTAAGCAATACCTTGTCTACGCTTTTAAAAAGAAGTTCAGTTGTAAAATAATAGGATCACCATGAATTTACCAGGGGCCACGACCGAGGTGGCGACCCTAAAGAAGGCGCTGTCTGAGGTCGAAAACAAAGCGGCCAAGGAGCGCCTAGAGCTGGAAAAGCAAGAAGCCCGAGTAGGCGAGGTGCAGCAAGAGCTCGAGGCTCTCGCCAAGAAACACGAGCCCTTGGAGCTTGACTCTAAGACACGAGAGTCTGAGCTTGAGAAGGCGCTCGAAAGTGCCCGGAGCGCCAAGGCTGAAGCCCAGAAGGCCCTCCAGGAGATTGATGCGGTGAAGAAGATAGAAGTGGGTAAGGCATTCATTATGTAAGGCAAGCATGTGAAGGAAACTTTCCTTTTTCTTACCCGAGTTCGGAGCTCTCCAGGAGCGTTCACAGATCTTCCACGCAGTGTACTGGATGCCACGGAGTTTTACCGAGCTGAGGAGGGGAGCTCGACAGAAAAGTTGTTCTGGTCTCAGTATACTGGGACCGAACACCCAATGCCCTTGAGCGACCAGCTGAAGCAATTGGTCGAGCTTCACAAGGCGGACGAACAGGCCATGAGGGGCCTTATAGTCCGGATGTGGCCTGGCGAGCCCCTGTCCGGCAGCTACTTCGGTCTGGTGAGGCGGCTTGTGGAGGCCTGCCCATGGCTTGAAGTCATAAAGCAGTTGATACGTCTCCAACGTATCTATAAGTTTTGATTGCTCCATGCTATATTATCTACTGTTTTGGACATTATTGGGCTTTATTATCCACTTCTATATTATTTTTGGGACTAACCTATTAACCGGAGGCCCAGCCCATAATTGCTGTTTTTTTTGCCTGTTTTAGGGTTTCAAAGAAAAGGAATATCAAACGGAGTCCAAACGGAAAGAAACCTTCGGGAACGTGCTTTTCTCACCGAATACAACTCAGGAGACTTGGACCCTACGTCAAGACAACTAACAGGAGGCCACGAGGTAGGGGGCGCGCCTACCCCCCAGGCGCGCCCTCCACCCTCGTGGCCCCCCTGTTGCTCCACCGATGTACTTCTTCCTCCTATATATACCCACGTACCCCCAAACGATCGAGGCAGGAGCCAAAAACCTAATTCCACCGCCGCAACTTTCTGTATCCACGAGATCCCATCTTGGGGCCTGTTCCGGAGCTCCGCCGAAGGGGGCATCGATCACGGAGGGCTTCTACATCAACACCCTAGCCCTCCGATGAAGTGTGAGTAGTTTACCTCAGACCTACGGGTCCATAGTTAGTAGCTTGATGGCTTCTTCTCTCTTTTTGGATCTCAATACAAAGTTCTCCCCCTCTCTTGTGGAGATGTATTCGATGTAATCTTCTTTTTGCGGTGTGTTTGTTGAGACCGATAAATTGTGGGTTTATGATCAAGTCTATCTACGAATAATATTTGAATCTTCTCTGAATTCTTTTATGTATGATTGGTTATCTTTGCAAGTCTCTTCGAATTATCAGTTTGGTTTGGCCTACTAGATTGATCTTTCTTGCAATGGGAGAACTGCTTAGCTTTGGGTTCAATCTTGTGGTGTCCTTTCCCGGTGACAGTAAGGGCAGCAAGGCACGTATTGTATTGTTGCCATCGAGGATAACAAGATGGGGTTTTCTTCATATTGCATGAGTTTATCCCTCTACATGATGTCATCTTGCTTAAGGCGTTACTCTCTTTTTAACTTAATACTCTAGATGCATGCTAGATAGCGGTCGATGAGTGGAGTAGTAGTAGTAGATGCAGGCAGGAGTCAGTCTACTTGTCTCGGACGTGATGCCTATATACATGATCATACCTAGATATTCTCATAACTATGCTCAATTCTGTCAATTGCTCAACAGTAATTTGTTCACCCACCGTAGAATACTTATGCTCTCGAGAGAAGCCACAAGTGAAACCTATGGCTCCCGGGTCTATCTTTATCATATCAATCTCCTACTACTTTGTTATTTACTTTGCCTTTATTTTACTTTGCATCTTTATCGTAAAAATACCAAAAATATTATCTTATCATATCTATCATATCTCACTCTCGTAAGTGGCCTTATAGGGACTGACAACCCCTATTTGCATTGGTTGCGAGGATTTATTTGTTTTGTGCAGGTACGAGGGACTCGCGCGTAGCCTCCTACTGGATTGATACCTTGGTTCTCAAAAACTGAGGGAAATACTTGCGCTACTTTACTGAATCATCCCTTCCTATTCGGGGAAAACCAACGCAGTGCTAAAAGAGGTAGCAAGAAGGATTTCTGGCGCCGTTGCTGGGGAGGTTTACGCAAAAGTCAACATACCAAGTACCCATCACATACCCTTATCTCCCGCATTACATTATTTGCCATTTGCCTCTCGTTTTCCTCTCCCCCCAATTCACCCTTGTCGTTTTATTCACCCTCTCTCTCTATCCTCCCTCTCTTTCTTTATTTGCCTCTTTTTGCCCGTTTGCCTTTTTGTTTGCTTGTGTGTTTGTCGCGATGGCTCAAGATAATACTAAATTGTGTGACTTCACCAATACCAACAACAATAATTTTATTAGCACTCCGATTGCTCCTCTTACTGATGTTGAATCTTGTGAAATTAATGCTGCTTTGCTGAATCTTGTCATGAAAGATCCGTTTTCCGGCCTTCCTAGTGAAGATGCCGCTACCCATCTAAATAGCTTCATTGATTTGCGTGACATGCAAAAGAAGAAAGATGTGGATAATGATATTGTTAAATTGAATATATTTCCTTTTTCGCTTAGAGATCATGCTAAAGCTTGGTTTTCGTCTTTTCCTAAAAATAGTATTGATTCATGGAACAAGTGCAAAGATGCTTTTATCTCTAAGTATTTTCCTCCCGCTAAGATCATCTGTCTTAGAAACGATATTATGAATTTTAAGCAACTTGATCATGAACATGTTGCACAAGCTTGGGAGAGAATGAAATTAATGATACGTAATTGCCCTACTCATGGTTTAAATTTGTGGATGATTATACAAATTTTTTATGCCGGATTGAATTTTGCTTCTAGAAATCTTTTAGATTCGGCCGCGGGAGGCACTTTTATGGAAATCACTTTAGGATAAGCTACTAAACTCCTAGATAATATTATGTTTAATTATTCTCAATGGCATGCTGAAAGATCTACTAGTAAAAAGGTGCATGCGATAGAAGAAATTAATGTTTTGAGTGGAAAGATGGATGAACTTATGAAATTATTTGCTAATAAGAGTGTTTCTTCTGATCCTAATGATATGCCCTTGTCTACTTTGATTGAGAATAATAATGAATCTATGGATGTGAATTTTGTTGGTAGGAACAATTTTGGTAATAACGCGTATAGAGGAAATATCAACTCTAGGCCTTATCCTAGTAATCCCTCTAATAATTATGGTAATTCCTACAACAATTCTTATGGAAATTATAATAAGATTCCCTCTGATTTTGAATCTAATATTAAAGAATTTATTACTTCACAAAAGAATTTTAATGCTATGATTGAAGAAAAATTGCTTAAGATTGATGATTTGGCTAGGAATGTTGATAGAATTTCTCTTGACGTTGATTCTTTGAAACTTAGATCTATTCCACCTAAGCATGATATCAATGAGTCTCTCAAATCCATGAGAATTTCCATTGATGAGTGCAAAGAAAGAACCGCTAGGATGCGTGCTAAGAAGGATGCCTTTATAAGAGCGTGTTCTTCTAGTTCCTATGAAAATAATGATGAAGATCTAAAAGTTATTGATGTGTCCCCTATTAAATCTTTGTTTTGCAATATGAATCTTGATAATGATGGGACTGAATATGATCCACCTTTACCTAGAAGGCGTTCCAAGAATTCTGAATTTGTTGATCTTGATGCTAAATTTGACAAAAGTGGGATTGAAGAAATTAAAACCCTAGATGTTGTTAAACCCACTATTATGGATTTCAAGGAATTTAACTATGAAAATTTCTCTTTGATTGATTGTATTTCCTTGTTTCAATCCGTGCTAAATTCTCCTCACGCTTATAGTCAAAATAAAGCATTTACTAAACATATCGTTGATGCCTTGATGCAATCTTATGAAGAAAAACTTGAATTGGAAGTTTCTATCCCCAGAAAACTTTATGATGAGTGGGAACCAACTATTAAAATTAAAATTAAAGATCATGAATTATATGCTTTATGTGATTTGGGTGCTAGTGTTTCCACGATTCCAAAGACTTTGTGTGATTTGTTAGGTTTCCGTGATTTTGATGATTGCTCTCTAAACTTGCACCTTACGGATTCCACTATTAAGAAACATATGGGAATAATTAATGATGTTCTTATTGTTGCAAATAGGAATTATGTGCCCATAGATTTTATTGTTCTTGACATAGATTGCAATCCTTCATGTCCTATTATTATTGGTAGACATTCCTTAGAACGATTGGTGCAATTATTGATATGAAGGAAGGAAATATTAGATTTCAATTTCCATTAAGGAAAGGCATGGAACACTTTCCTAGAAAGAAAATTAAATTACCTTATGAATCTATTATGAGAGCCACTTATGGATTGCCTACCAAAGATGGCAATACCTAGATCTATTCTTGCTTGTTATGCCTAGCTAGGGGCGTTAAACGATAGCGTTTGTTGGGAGGCAACCCAATTTTATTTTTATTCCTTGATTTTTGCTCCTGTTTAGTAATAAATAAATTATTTAGCCTCTGTTTTGGTTGTGTTTTTTTGTGTTTAATTAGTGTTTGTGCCAAGTAGAACCGTTGGGAAGACTTGGGGAAAGTCTTGTTGAACTTGCTGTAAAAAACAGAAACTTTAGCGCTCACGAGAACTGCTGTCATTTTTATTTGGACAGTTCTATTTAGTTAATTCGTTTTGCAGATGATTAATAGATAAATTCCTCACATCCAGAAATTTATTTTAGAATTTTTGGGGTTCCAGATCTTGCGCTAGCTACAGATTACTACAGACTGTTCTGTTTTTGACAGATTCTGTTTTTCTTGTGTTGTTTGCTTATGTTGATGAATCTATGGCTAGTAAAATAGTTTATAAACCATAGAGAAGTTGGAATACAGTAGGTATAACACCAATATAAATAAAGAATGAGTTCGTTACAGTACCTTGAAGTGATCTTTTATTTTCTTTTGCTAACGGAGCTCACGAGATTTTCTACTTTAAGTTTTGTGTTGTGAAGTTTTCAAGTTTTGGGTAAAGGTTTGATGGATTATGGAACAAGGAGTGGCAAGAGCCTAAGCTTGGGGACGCCCATGGCACCCACAAGATAATCTAAGGACACCTAAAAGCCAAAGCTTGGGGATGCCCCGGAAGGCATCCCTCCTTTCGTCTACTTCTATCGATAACTTTACTTGGAGCTATATTTTTATTCGCCACATGATATGTGTTTTGCTTGGAGCGTCTTGTATGATTTGAGTCTTTGCTTGTTAGGTTACCACAATCATCCTTGCTTTACACACCTTTTTAGAGAGTCATATATGATTTGGAATTTGTTAGAATACTCTATGTGCTTCGCTTATATATTTTGAGTTATATAATTTTGCTCTAGTGCTTCACTTATATCTTTTAGCGCACGGTGGTGGATTTGTTTTATAGAAACTATTGATCTCTCATGCTTCACTTAGATTATTTTGAGAGTCTTAATCGCATGGTAATTTGCTTAAAATCCTAATATGCTTGGAATGCAAGATTAATCATAAAACTTTCTTATGAGTGTGTTGAATACTAAGAGAAGCTTGATGCTTGATGATTGTTTTGAGATACGGAGGTAATAATATCAAAGTCGTGCTAGTTGAGTAGTTGTGAAATTGAGAAATAGTTGTGTTTAGGTTTGGAAGTCCCGTAGCATGCACGTATGGTAAACGTTATGCAACAAATTTGAAGCATGAGGTGTTATTTGACTGTCTTCCTTATGACTGGCGGTCGGGGACGAGCGATGGTCTTTTCCTGCCAATCTATCCCCCTAGGAGCATGCGCGTAGTACCGAGGTTTTTGATGACTTGTATATTTTTGCAATAAGTACGTGAGTTATTTATGACTAATGTTGAGTCCATGGATTATACGCACTCTCACCCTTCCATCCTTGCTAGCCTCTTCGGTATCGTGCATTGCCCTTTCTCACATTGAGAGTTGCTGCAAACTTTGCCGGTGCATCCAAACCCCGTGATATGTTACGCTCTTTCACACATAAACCTCCTTATATCTTCCTCAAAACAGCCACATACCTACCTATTATGGCATTTCCATAGCCATTCCGAGATATGTTGCCATGCAACTTTCCATCATCCCGTTTGTCATGACACGCTCATCATTGTCATATTGCTTAGCATGATCATGTAGTTGACATCATATTTGTGGCAAAGCCACCATTCATAATTCTTTCATACATATCACTCATGAATCATTGCACATCCCGGTACACCGCCGGAGGCATTTGTTGGAAATATGCCCTAGAGGCAATAATAAAAGTATTATTATATTTCATTGTTCATGATAATTGTCTTTTATTCATGCTATAACTGTATTATCCGGAAATCGTAATACACGTGTGAATACTTAGACCACACTATGTCCCTGGTAAGCCTCTAGTT
Organism: Triticum dicoccoides; assembly: GCF_002162155.2. Taxonomy (NCBI): domain Eukaryota; kingdom Viridiplantae; phylum Streptophyta; class Magnoliopsida; order Poales; family Poaceae; genus Triticum; species Triticum dicoccoides. The sequence goes on from NC_041380.1 coordinate 349,803,579, forward strand.
GACCAGCTCGTTGTGATCAATAGATAGTCATGGTTTCCTGACTATGAACATTGGATGTCGTTGATAACGGGATCACATCATTAGGAGAATGATGTGATGGACAAGACCCAATCCTAAGCATAGCATAAAAGATCGTGTAGTTCGTTTTGCTAGAGCTTTGCAAGTGTCAAGTATCTCTTCCTTCGACCATGAGATCGTGTAACTCCCGGATACCGTAAGAGTGCCTTGGGTGTATCAAACGTCACAACGTAACTGGGTGACTATAAAGGTGCATTACAGGTATCTCCGAAAGTAGCTGTTGGGTTGACACGGATTGAGACTGGGATTTGTCACTCCGTATGACGGAGAGGTATCTCTGGGCCCACTCGGTAATGCATCATCATATTGAGCTCAATGTGACCAAGGTGTTGGACACGGGATCATGCATTACGGTACGAGTAAAGTGACTTGCCGGTAACGAGACTGAACAAGGTATTGGGATACCGACGATCGAGTCTCGGGCAAGTAACGTACCGATTGACAAAGGGAATTGCATACATGGTTTGATCGAATCCTCGACATCGTGGTTCATCCGATGACAACATCGAGGAGCATGTGGGAGCCATCATGGGTATCCAGATCCCGCTGATGGTTATTGACTGAGAGCGTCTCGGTCATGTCTGCATGTCTCCCGAACCCGTAGGGTCTACACACTTAAGGTTCGGTGACGCTAGGGTTATGAAGATATGTATATGCAGAAACCCGAATGTTGTTCGGAGTCCCGGATGAGATCCCGGACGTCACGAGGAGTTCCGGAATGGTCCGGAGGTAAAGAATTATATATAGGAAGTGCTGTTTCGGGCATCGGGACAAGTTTCGGGGTTATCGGTATTGTACCGGGACCACCGGAAGGGTCCCGGGGGTCCACCGGGTGGGGCCACCTGTCCCGGGGGGCCACATGGGCTGTAGGGGGTGCGCCTTGGCCATCATGGGCCAAGGGCACCAGCCCCTATAGGACCATGCACCTAGGGTTTCCCCCTAGGAGGAGTCCTAGTGGTGGAAGGCACCCCTAGGTGCCTTGGGGGGGAGGGAAACCTCCCCTAGGCCGCCGCCCCCCCCTAGTAGATCTCATCTACTAGGGACGGCGCCCCCCTGGCACCCCTATATATAGTGGGGGAGAGGAGGGACTTCATACACCAGCCCCTGGCGCCTCCACCTCCCCCCGTTACGTCTCTCCCTCGTAGTCTCGGCGAAGCCCTGCTGCTGTGACGCCCTGCATCCACCACCACGCCGTCGTGCTGCTGGATCTTCATCAACCTCTCCTTCCCCCTTGCTGGATCAAGAAGGAGGAGACGTCTCCCGTCCCGTACGTGTGTTGAACGCGGAGGTGCCGTCCGTTCGGCGCTGGTCATCGGTGATTTGGATCACGTCGAGTACGACTACATCATCACCTTGCAAGCTTCCGCACGCGATCTACAAGTGGTATGTAGATGCAAACTCTCTCCCTAGACTCGTTGCTTAGATGAACTCATAGATGGATCTTGGTTAAACCGTAGGAAAAAATTTAATTTTCTGCAACGTTCCCCAACAGTGGCATCATGAGCTAGGTCTATGCGTAGTTCTCTTTGCACGAGTAGAACACAACTTTGTTGTGGGCGTGGATTTTGTCATCTTACTTGCCTCTACTAGTCTTTTCTTGCTCAACGGTATTGTGGGATGAAGCGGCCCGGACCAACCTTACACGTACACTTACGTGAGACCGGTTCCACCGACTGACATGCACAAGTTGCATAAGGTGGCTGGCGGGTGTATGTCTCTCCCATCTTAGTTGGAGCGGAATCGATGAACAGGGCCCTTATGAAGGGTAAATAGAAGTTGACAAAATCACGTTGTGGTGATTCGTAGGTAAGAAAACGTTCTTGCTAGAACCCAATTGCAGCCACGTAAAAGATGCAACAACAATTAGAGGACGTCTAACTTGTTTTTGCAGCGATTGATCATGTGATGTGATATGGCCAGAAGTTGTGATGAATGATGAATTGTGATGTATGAGATCATGTTCTTTGTAATAGGATTCACGACTTGCATGTCGATGAGTATGACAACTGGCAGGAGCCATAGGAGTTGTCATTATTTTTTGTATGACCTGCGTGTCATTGAATAACGTCATGTAAACTACTTTACTTTATTGCTAAACGTTAGTCATAGAAGTAGAAGTAGTCGTTGGCGTGACAACTTCATGAAGACACGATGATGGAGATCATGATGATGGAGATCATGGTGTCAAGCCGGTGACAAGATGATCATGGAGCCCCGAAGATGAAGATCAATGGAGCTATATGATATTGGCCATATCATGTCACAACTATATAATTGCATGTGATGTTTATTATGTATTATGCATCTTGTTTACTTAGGACGACGGTAGTAAATAAGATGATCCCTTATAAAATTTCAAGAAGTGTTCTCCCCTAACTGTGCACCGTTGCTACAGTTCGTCGTTTCTAAGCAAGCACCACGTGATGATCGGGTGTGATGGATTCTTACGTTCACATACAACGGGTGTAAGACAGTTTTACACAGCGAAAACACTTAGGGTTAACTTGACGAGCCTAGCATGTGCAGACATGGCCTCGGAACACGGAGACCGAAAGGTCGAACACGAGTCGTATGGAAGATACGATCAACATGAAAATGTTCACCGACGATGACTAGTCCGTCTCACGTGATGATCGGACACGGGCTAGTCGACTCGGATCGTGTAACACTTAGATGACTAAAGGGATGTCTAATCTAAGTGGGAGTTCATAATTTGATTAGAACTTTATTATCATGAACTTAGTCTAAAACCTTTGCAAATATGTCTTGTAGATCAATGGCCAACGCTAATGTCAACATGAACTTCAACGCGTTCCTAGAGAAAACCAAGCTGAAAGATGATGGAAGCAACTATACGGACTGGGTCCGGAACCTGAGGATCATCCTCATAGCTGCCAGGAAACAATATGTCCTAGAAGGACCGCTAGGTGACGCTCCCGTCCCAGAGAACCAAGACATTATGAATGCTTGGCAGTCTCGCGCTGATGATTACTCCCTCGTTCAGTGCGGCATGCTTTACAGCTTAGAACCGGGGCTCCAAAAGCGTTTTGAGCATCACGGAGCATATGAGATGTTCAAAGAGCTGAAACTAGTTTTCCAAGCTCATGCCCGGGTCGAGAGATATGATGTCTCCGACAAGTTCTACAGTTGTAAGATGGAGGAAAACAGTTCTGTCAGTGAGCACATCCTGAAGATGTCTGGGTTGCACAACCGTATGACCCAGCTGAACATTAACCTCCCAGATGAGGCGGTCATTGACAGAATCCTCCAGTCGCTCCCACCAAGCTACAAGAGCTTTGTGATGAACTACAACATGCAGGGGATGGAAAAGACCATTCCTGAAGTGTTCTCGATGCTGAAGTCAGCAGAGGCTGAAATCAAGAAAGAACATCAAGTGTTGATGGTCAATAAGACCACTAAGTTCAAGAAGGGCAAGGGTAAGAAGAACTTCAAGAAGGACGGCAAGGAGGTTGCCGCGCCTGGTAAGCCAGTTACCGGGAAGAAGTCAAAGAATGGACCTAAGCCTGAGACTGAGTGCTTTTGTTGCAAGGGGAAGGGTCACTGGAAGCGGAACTGCCCCAAATACTTAGCGGATAAGAAGGCCAGCAACACCAAAGGTATATTTGATATACATGTGATTGATGTGTACCTTACCAGTACTCGTAGTAACTCCTGGGTATTTGATACCGGTGCCGTGGCTCATATTTGTAACTCACAGCAGGAGCTGCGGAATAAACGGAGACTGGCGAAGGACGAGGTGACGATGCGCGTCGGGAATGGTTCCAGAGTCGATGTGATCGCCGTCAGCACGCTGCCTCTACATTTACCTACGGGATTAGTTTTGAACCTTAATAATTGTTATTTAGTGCCAAGTTTGAGCATGAACATTGTATCTGGATCTCGTTTAATACGAGATGGCTACTCATTTAAGTCTGAGAATAATGGTTGTTCGATTTATATGAGAGATATGTTTTATGGTCATGCTCCGATGGTCAATGGTTTATTCTTAATGAATCTCGAGCGTAATATTACACATGTTCATAGTGTAGATGCCAAAAGATTTAAAGTTGATAACGATAGTCCCACATACTTGTGGCACTGCCGCCTTGGTCACATTGGTGTCAAGCGCATGAAGAAGCTCCATGCCGATGGACTTTTAGAGTCTCTTGATTATGAATCGTTTGACACGTGCGAACCATGCCTCTTAGGTAAAATGACCAAGACTCCGTTCTACGGAACAATGGAGCGAGCAACCAACTTGTTGGAAATCATACATACCGATGTGTGCGGTCCAATGAGCGTTGAGGCTCGCGGAGGATATCGTTATGTTCTCACTCTCACAGATGACTTGAGTAGATATGGGTATGTCTACTTAATGAAACACAAGTCTGAGACCTTTGAAAAGTTCAAGGAATTTCAGAATGAGGTGGAGAATCAACGTGACCGAAAGATAAAATTCTTACGATCAGATCGTGGAGGAGAATACTTAAGTCACGAATTTGGTACACACTTAAAGAAATGTGGAATCATTTCACAGCTCACGCCGCCTGGAACACCTCAGCGAAACGGTGTGTCCGAACGTCGTAATCGCACTCTATTGGATATGGTGCGGTCTATGATGTCTCTTACCGATTTACCGCTATCATTTTGGGGATACGCTCTAGAGACAGCTACATTCACTTTAAATAGGGCACCGTCTAAATCCGTTGAGACGACACCGTATGAATTATGGTTTGGAAAGAAACCTAAGCTGTCGTTTCTAAAAGTTTGGGGATGCGAAGCTTATGTCAAGAAACTTCAACCTGAAAAGCTCGAACCCAAGTCGGAAAAATGCGTATTCATAGGATACCCTAAGGAAACTGTAGGGTATACCTTCTACTTAAGATCCGAAGGCAAGATTTTTGTTGCCAAGAACGGATGCTTTCTGGAAAAAGAGTTTCTCTCGAAAGAAGTAAGTGGGAGAAAAGTAGAACTCGATGAAGTACTACCTCTTGGGCGGGATAGTGACGCAGCATAGGAAACCGTTCCTGTGATGCCCACACCAACTGAAGAGGAAAACCATGATAATGATCAAGGTACTTCGGATCAAGTTACTGCTGAACTTCGTAGGTCCACAAGGACACGTTCCGCACCAGAGTGGTACGGCAACCCTGTCCTGGAAATCATGTTGTTAGACAACAATGAACCTTCGAACTATGAAGAAGCAATGGCGGGCCCGGATTCCAACAAATGGCTTGAAGCCATGAAATCCGAGATAGAATCCATGTATGAAAACAAAGTATGGACTTTGACGGACTTGCCCGATGATCGGCGAGCGATAGAAAACAAATGGATCTTTAAGAAGAAGACGGACGCGGATGGTAATGTTACCATCTATAAAGCTCGACTTGTCGCTAAGGGTTATCGACAGGTTCAAGGGATTGACTACGACGAGACATTCTCTCCCGTAGCGAAGCTAAAGTCCGTCCGAATCATGTTAGCAATTGCCGCATACTATGATTATGAGATATGGCAGATGGACGTCAAAACAGCATTCCTTAACGGGCATCTTAAGGAAGAACTGTATATGATGCAGCCGGAAGGTTTTGTCGATCCTCGGAACGCTAACAAAGTATGCAAGCTCCAGCGATCCATTTATGGACTGGTGCAAGCATCTCGGAGTTGGAACATTCGCTTTGATGAGATGATCAAAGCGTTTGGGTTTATGCAGACTTATGGAGAAGCCTGCGTTTACAAGAAAGTGAGTGGGAGCTCTGTAGCATTTCTCATATTATATGTAGATGACATACTCCTGATGGGAAATAATATAGAATTTCTGGACAGCATTAAGGCCTACTTGAATAAGTGTTTTTCAATGAAGGACCTTGGAGAAGCTGCTTATATATTAGGCATCAAGATCTATAGAGATAGATCGAGACGCCTCATAGGTCTTTCATAAAGCACATACCTTGATAAGATTTTGAAGAGATTCAGAATGGATCAGTCCAAGAAGGGGTTCTTGCCTATGTTACAAGGTATGAGACTGAGCTCAGCTCAGTCACCGACCACGGCAAAAGATAAAGAAGAGATGAGTGTCATCCCCTATGCTTCAGCCATAGGATCTATTATGTATGCCATGCTGTGTACCAGACCCGATGTAAACCTTGCCGTAAGTTTGGTAGCAAGATACCAAAGTAATCCCGGCAAGGAACACTGGACAGCGGTCAAGAATATCCTGAAGTACCTGAAAAGGACAAAGGACATGTTTCTCGTTTATGGAGGAGACGAAGAGCTCGTCGTAAAAGGTTACGTCGACGCTAGCTTCGACTCAGATCTGGATGACTCTAAGTCACAAACCGGATACGTGTATATGTTGAATGGTGGAGCAGTAAGCTGGTGCAGCTGCAAGCAGAGCGTCGTGGCGGGATCTACGTGTGAAGCGGAGTACATGGCAGCCTCGGAGGCAGCACATGAAGCGATTTGGGTGAAGGAGTTCATCACCGACCTAGGAGTCATACCCAATGCGTCGGGGCCGATCAAACTCTTCTGTGACAACACTGGAGCTATTGCCCTCGCAAAGGAGCCCAGTTTTCACAAGAAGACCAGGCACATCAAGCGTCGTTTCAACTCCATCCGTGAAAATGTTCAAGATGGAGACATAGAGATTTGCAAAGTGCACACGGATCTGAATGTCGCAGATCCGCTGACTAAACCTCTCTCGCGTGCAAAACATGATCAACACCAGAACTCTATGGGTGTTCGATTCATCACAATGTAACTAGATTGGTGACTCTAGTGCAAGTGGGAGACTGTTGGAAATATGCCCTAGAGGCAATAATAAAAGTATTATTATATTTCATTGTTCATGATAATTGTCTTTTATTCATGCTATAACTGTATTATCCGGAAATCGTAATACACGTGTGAATACTTAGACCACACTATGTCCCTGGTAAGCCTCTAGTTGACCAGCTCGTTGTGATCAACAGATAGTCATGGTTTCCTGACTATGAACATTGGATGTCGTTGATAACGGGATCACATCATTAGGAGAATGATGTGATGGACAAGACCCAATCCTAAGCATAGCATAAAAGATCGTGTAGTTCGTTTTGCTAGAGCTTTGCAAGTGTCAAGTATCTCTTCCTTCGACCATGAGATCGTGTAACTCCCGGATACCGTAAGAGTGCCTTGGGTGTATCAAACGTCACAACGTAACTGGGTGACTATAAAGGTGCATTACAGGTATCTTCGAAAGTAGCTGTTGGGTTGACACGGATCGAGACTGGGATTTGTCACTCCGTATGACGGAGAGGTATCTCTGGGCCCACTCGGTAATGCATCATCATATTGAGCTCAATGTGACCAAGGTGTTGGACACGGGATCATGCATTACGGTACGAGTAAAGTGACTTGCCGGTAACGAGACTGAACAAGGTATTGGGATACCGACGATCGAGTCTCGGGCAAGTAACGTACCGATTGACAAAGGGAATTGCATACAGGGTTTGATCGAATCCTCGACATCGTGGTTCATCCGATGACAACATCGAGGAGCATGTGGGAGCCATCATGGGTATCCAGATCCCGCTGATAGTTATTGACTGAGAGCGTCTCGGTCATGTCTGCATGTCTCCCGAACCCGTAGGGTCTACACACTTAAGGTTCGGTGACGCTAGGGTTATGAAGATATGTATATGCAGAAACCCGAATGTTGTTCGGAGTCCCGGATGATATCCCGGACGTCACGAGGAGTTCCGAAATGGTCCGGAGGTAAAGAATTATATATAGGAAGTGCTATTTCGGGCATCGGGACAAGTTTCGGGGTTATCGGTATTGTACCGGGACCACCGGAAGGGTCCCGGGGGTCCACCGGGTGGGGCCACCTGTCCCGGGGGGCTACATGGGCTGTAGGGGGTGCGCCTTGGCCATCATGGGCCAAGGGCACCAGCCCCTATAGGCCCATGCGCCTAGGGTTTCCCCCTAGGAGGAGTCCTAGTGGTGGAAGGCACCCCTAGGTGCCTTGGGGGGGAGGGAAACCTCCCCTAGGCCGCTGCCCCCCCTAGTAGATCTCATCTACTAGGGCCGGCGCCCCCCTGGCACCTCTATATATAGTGGGGGAGAGGAGGGACTTCGTACACCAGCCCCTGGCGCCTCCTCCTCCCCCCGTTACGTCTCTCCCTCGTAGTCTCGGCGAAGCCCTGCTGCTGTGACGCCCTGCATCCACCACCACGCCATCGTGCTGCTGGATCTTCATCAACCTCTCCTTCCCCCTTGCTGGATCAAGAAGGAGGAGACGTCTCCCGTCCCGTACGTGTGTTGAACGCGGAGGTGCCGTCCGTTCGGCGCTGGTCATCGGTGATTTGGATCACGTCGAGTACGACTACATCATCACCTTGCAAGCTTCCGCACGCGATCTACAAGTGGTATGTAGATGCAAACTCTCTCCCTAGACTCGTTGCTTAGATGAACTCATAGATGGATCTTGGTGAAACCGTAGGAAAAATTTTAATTTTCTGCAACGTTCCCCAACAGCATTCATATAGAGTCATCTTTTGTTCTAGTATCGAGTTGTAAATAAATAGAAGTGTGATGATCATCATTTTCTAGAGCTTTGTCCCAAGTGAGGAATAAAAAAATAGAAAGGCCATAAAAAAGAGAGAAAAAGAGAGAAGGGACAATGTTACTATCCTTTGCCACACTTGTGCTTCAAAGTGGCACCATGATCTTCATAGTAGAAAGTATCTCATGTTATCACTTTCATATACTAGTGGGAATTTTTCATTATAGAACTTGGCTTGTATATTCCGAAATGGGCGTCCTCAAGTGCCCTAGGTCTTCGTGATCAAGCAAGTTGGATGCACACCCACTAGTTTCTTTTGTTGAGCTTTCATACATTTATAGCTCTAGTGCATCCGTTGCATGGCAATCCCTACTCCTTGCATTAACATCAATCAGTGTGCATCTCCATAGCCCATTGATTAGCCTCGTTGATGTGAGACTTTCTCCTTTTTTGTCTTCTCCACAGAACCCCCTCATTATATTCTATTCCACCTATAGTGCTATGTCCATGGCTCACGCTCATATATTGTGTGAGAGTTTATAGGTTTGAGATTACTAAAGTATGAAACAATTGCTTGGCTTGTCATCGGGGATGTGCATGATGATAGCATTCTTGTGTGACAAAAATGAAACATGACTAAACTATATGATTTTGTAGGGATGAATTTTCTTTGGCCATGTTATTTTGAGAAGACATAATTGCTTAGTTAGTATGCTTGAAGTATTATCATTTTTATGTCAATATGAACTTTTGTCTTGAATCTTTCGGATCTGAATATTCATACCACAATTAAGAAGAATTACATTAAAATTATGCCAAGTAGCACTCCGCATCAAAAATTCTGTTTTTATCATTTACCTACTCGAGGACGAGCAGGAATTAAGCTTGGGGATGCTTGATACGTCTCCAACGTATCTATAATTTTTGATTGCTCCATGCTATATTATCTATTGTTTTGCACATTATTGGGCTTTATTATCCACTTTTATATTATTTTTGGGACTAACCTATTAACCGAAGGCCCAGCCCAGAATTGCTGTTTTTTGCCTGTTTTAGGGTTTCGAAGAAACAGAATATCAAACGGAGTCCAAATGGAATGAAACCTTCGGGAACGTGATTTTCTCACCGAATACAACTCAGGAGACTTGGACCCTACGTCAAGAGAACTAACAGGAGGCCACGAGGTAGGGGGCGCACCTACCCCCCAGGCGCCCCTCCACCCTCGTGGGCCCCCTGTTGCTCCACCGACGTACTTCTTCCTCCTATATATACCCACGTACCCCCAAACGATCGAGGCAGGAGCCAAAAACCTAATTCCACCGCCGCAACTTTCTGTATCCACGAGATCCCATCTTGGGGCCTGTTCCGGAGCTCCGCCGGAGGGGGCATCGATCACAAAGGGCTTCTACATCAACACCATATCCCTCCGATGAAGTGTGAGTAGTTTACCTCAGACCTACGGGTCCATAGTTAGTATCTTGATGGCTTCTTCTCTCTTTTTGGATCTCAATACAATGTTCTCCCCCTCTCTTGTGGAGATCTATTCGATGTAATCTTCTTTTTGCGGTGTGTTTGTTGAGACCGATGAATTGTGGGTTTATGATCAAGTCTATCTACGAATAATATTTGAATCTTCTCAGAATTCTTTTATGTATGATTGGTTATCTTTGCAAGTCTCTTCAAATTATCAGTTTGGTTTGGCCTACTAGATTGATCTTTCTTGCAATGGGAGAAGTGCTTAGCTTTGGGTTCAATCTTGCGGTGTCCTTTCCCGGTGACAGTAAGGGCAGCAAGGCACGTATTGTATTGTTGCCATCAAGGATAACAAGATGGGGTTTTCTTCATATTGCATGAGTTTATCCCTCTACATCATGTCATCTTGCTTAAGGCATTACTCTGTTTTTAACTTAATACTCTAGATGCATGCTAGATAGCGGTCGATGAGTGGAGTAATAGTAGTAGATGCAGGCAGGAGTCGGTCTACTTGTCTCAGACGTGATGCCTATATACATGATCATACCTAGATATTCTCATAACTATGCTCAATTCTGTCAATTTCTCAACAGTAATTTGTTCACCCACCGTAGAATACTTATGCTCTCGAGAGAAGCCACAAGTGAAACCTATGGCCCCCGGGTCTATCTTTATCATATAAATCTCCTACTACTTTGGTATTTACTTTGCCTTTATTTTACTTTGCATCTTTATCATAAAAATATTAAAAATATTGTCTTATCATATCTATCAGATCTCACTCTCGTAAGTGGCCTTATAGGGACTGACAACCCCTATTTGCGTTGGTTGCGAGGATTTATTTGTTTTGTGCAGGTACGAGGGACTCGCGTGTAGCCTCCTATTGGATTGATACCTTGGTTCCCAAAAACTGAGGGAAATACTTACGCTACTTTACTGCATCATCCCTTCCTCTTCGAGCAAAACCAACGTAGTGCTAAAAGAGGTAGCAGCGGTCCGTCTACATCGAGGGTGCGCGCAGGGCTTTTGCCCGGGCGAAGGTGCACTGGGCGAAGATGGATGCCGTGAAGCTGGTGAAGGAGGGGACGCCGGAGGGCAAGGAGCATCGCTGCCCCGAAATGTATTATGAGAGTGTCCTGAAGGGTTCCCGCCTTGTGGCGGATGAATGTGCCAGGGATGTAATTTTTGAACGAACATGCTCATGTGATCCTGTAATATGAAACGAGTTCATTTGCGCCATGCGACGCTTTTTTAATTTAAAATATTACCTTCGGTGTGGCCGTTTATAAAATCTGAGAGTTGGCCAGTCGTTGGCTTCTGCCCCCATGTAACTAGTACTGTGGTGTTCGGGATAAACGTGAGCACTCTTTACCCCAATTTTGGGTCCTTCAAGGGAGGTGTTCAGCGCAACAAACCAGGCAATCAGACTATAAGGCTTTATCACTCTCACTTAGCCATAGAAGTCTACAATTTTAAATTTTGGCGAAGCCCCTAGTATTCGGAAGGCCGAATTTGGGGCGCTATACATGCCTAAGCCGGACAAGGCCGACTCCTCGCCCGAATCGGAAAAAGTCTTTAAGGACTTGTGACCTCTCGAACAGCGACCAGTCCCTTGCCTTATCATGACAGTGAGTTTTCGGCTTTCTCTACTAAGGTGCTCGGCCGGAAGAACCGGGACACAATCGCAGTAGTTCTCCCACCGCTACCTTAGCCGATATAGAGGAACGTAAGGTACCAAAGCATGGGAGCTAGGCAAACCCAACTATTGACCCAAGACATCATTCAGAGCTGATGCATATAGTGCTATAAGTTCGGGGTGCCGCACTGTCAAAAGTGTTCGGACTTCTCGCGCAGTATTATGGGCTAAATGAAAGCCCCTGGCGTACTGACCGTACCCGAATGTACAGGTGCGGATTGTCGTAAATGGACATATAAGAGAAAAAAGTTGAATAATGCAATAATAGACCAATGTTATGCATTGTTATTTAAACAATACGTCGAAACGTATTGGTACAAGTAGTGCAATAAGCAGAAAGTAGGACTATTTGACATGTCCTATCCAAGGGCAAGCTGTGTATGGATAGTATAAAGCGGGTATATCGATTAGAGACCACCTGAGGGTTCCCGTGTACATCTTAGCTTCTTGCCGCCTTGGTTGTTCCTTCCCGTAATGTGTCTGGCAAACGTACTACCGGAAAGGGCTTCCAGAGAGTTAGGTCCTGAAAGAGAAAAAATGATAAAGGTATACAACCCCTAGGGCGGTTAAGCCGCATTGCGGGACGTGCCCTGATCGTGCCCCCACCAATGTCCATGGTATTTTCAGTGCGTAATTATGTACGCGCGGCATGGATTTCGTCGCTTGACCGAGACTGGGATGGGGGCCGAATTGCTAGGCGAGCTCTGAGCGTGCCAGGCGATCCTATTGCAGTTTAGTCTGGACTCGCTTGAAGGTGTCCGGGGGCTGTATCGCCGAATTAGTGGTTTGCCTTAAAAGGTTGCCTTGTGCTTCTGCTGCGAGGGCCGTAGTGTGCTCTTCTGTGCTGAGAGAGCGTTATGTGTTTCCATTTACTGTTATGACCCCCCTAGGTCCTGGCATCTTGAGCTTGAGGTATGCGTAATGCGGCACTGCATTGAATTTTGCAAATGTTGTTCGTCCGAGCAGTGTGTGATAGCCACTGCGAAACGGGATGATATCGAAGATTAACTCCTCGCTTTGGAAGTTGTCCGGTGATCCGAAGACCACTTCCAGTGTGATTGAGCCCGTGCAATGGGCCTCTACACCTGGGATGACGCACTTAAAGGTGGTTTTGGTGGGTTTGATCCTTGAGGGATCGATACCCATTTTCGCGCTGTATCCTAATAGAGCAGGTTTAGACTGCTGCCGCCGTCCATAAGGACTCGAGTGAGGTGAAATCCATCGATGATGGGGTCTACGACCAGTGTGGCGGATCCGCCATGACGGATACTGGTGGGGTGGTCCCTGCGATCAAAGGTGATCGGACAAGCGGGCCATGGGTTGAACTTTGGGGCGACGGGCTCCATCGCATAGACGTCCCTTAGTGCACGCTTCCACTCCCTCTTGGGAATGTGGGTTGCGTATATCATGTTCACCGTCTTCACTTGTGGGGGGAACCCCTTCTGTCCTCCCGTGTTCGGCGGCCGGGGCTCCTCCTCGTCATCACTATGCATCCCCTTGTCCTTATTTTCGGCATTTAACTTGCCAGCCTGCTTGAACACCCAACATTCTCTGTTGGTGTGATTGGCTGGCTTGTCGGGGGTGCCGTGGATTTTACACGAGCGATCCAGTATGCGATCCAAACTGGACGGAGCCGGAGTACTTCTTTTAAATGGCTTTTTCCGCTAACCGGATCTAGAGCCTCTGAATCTGGCATTGACTGCCATATCATCGTTGTTATCGCCGTTGTTGCAGCGCTTTGGTCTGTTACGACGTGGTCTGCGTTGGCATCTTTGGTATCCAAAGTGCCCGGATTCCTTGATGTGTTGTTGTTGTGAGCCAGCCAGCTATCCTCGCCCATGCAAAAGCGGGTCATGAGTGTCATGAGGGCTGCCATAGACTTCGGCTTCTCCTGGCCAAGGTGGCGGGCAAGCCACTCGTCACGGATGTTATGCTTGAATGCCGCTAGGGCCTCTGCATCCGGACAGTCGACAATTTGGTTTTTCTTGGTCAGGAACCGTGTCCAGAATTGCCTGGCCGATTCCCCTGGCTGCTGAGTTATATGGCTCAAGTCATCAGCATCTGGTGGTCGCACCTAAGTGCCCTGGAAATTGTCAAGGAATGCATCTTCCAAATCTTCCCAACTGCCAACAGAGTCTGCTGGCAAGCTATTCAGCCAATGCCGAGCTAGTCCTTTGAGTTTTAGTGGGAGGTACTTGATTGCATGTAGATCGTCACCGCGAGCCATGTGGATGTGAAGGAGGAAATCCTCAATCCATACAACGGGATCTGTTGTACCATCATACGTTTCGATATTTACGGGTTTAAAACCCTCCGGGAATTCGTGATCCATAGCTTCATCAGTGAAGCATAGGGGGTGTGCGGCGCCTCTGTGCCGGGCTATATCAGGACGCAGTTCATATGAGTCTTGTCTGCTATATTCGGCCCGGCCGGATTTACCTTTGGTGTATCCGGCGCGACGATCATCGTCTCGTGTTGGCGCGCGCCCGTGACCCGTATATTGACCTTGCAAGTTTTGCCCCGTTGTCCAATACGTATCGCAGGTCCAGTGTGTTGCCCCGGGCCTTGGTATTTTTGATTGAGTGGTGACGGGGTGCAGGCTGAACTTCAGGCTGAAATGCCTTTCTGTCTCGGCCACGCGGTGGCCGGTCAGCCGCATCGTACACTGGTGATGGAGGTTTCAATGCTTCCTCCTCTAGGTGAGGTAGCAACCTGCGTTTTGGGTAACTCTTGGAGGGGCGCTCGAGTTCATATTCCTCGGCCGCAAGGACTTCGGTCCATCTGTCTGTTAGCAAGTCTTGATCAGCTTGAAGCTGTTGTTGCTTTTTCTTCAGGCTATTTGCTGTTGCCATAAGCCGGCGCTTGAAGCGCTCCTGCTCAACGGGATCCTCAGGCACGATAAATTCTTCGTCGCCGAGGCTCACCTTGTCTTCGGAGAGAGGCATATAATTTCCCTCCTCCGGTTCTCCATCTGCTGCCTGCTCTGGAGGGCTAGCTTGTTCATCCTCCCGCTCTACATCGTGCTGGAGGGGATTATGGTTGTCTTCGGCACTATCTGGAGTGTTATTATCTCCTGTGCCGGTATCACTACTTTTGTTGTCGCGGGACTTAGAGCGGCCCCGCTGACGTTGGCGCTTGGGTTGCTTCTTGGAGGGGTCTTCCTCCGCTGTCTCATCGCCGTTGCCTTCTTTGTGGGTGTCCACCATGTATATATCATATGATGAGGTGGCGGTCCAGCGCCCTGTGGGCAGTGGTTCCTGTTCATCTCCTGCATCGTCATCCATACCGTCGATGTCTTCAGAGTCGAAGTCGAGCATGTTAGTTAAATCATCAACAGTGGCTACTAAGTGGGTGGTGGGTGGGAAGCGAATTTCTTCGCCGTCCGCATCCCATTCTAGCCGGACATAGGTCGGCCAAGGTTCTCCTGACAAGGAGAGAGACCTTAAAGAATTTAGCACATCGCCGAAAGGCGAGTGCTCGAAGATATCCGCGGAGGAGAACTCCATGATCGGCGCCCAGTCGGATTCGATGGGCACGGATGCAAGCGGTTTGGAGTCCGTGGCCGGAGACGAATCCAGTGGTTCAGCGACACGGCTCTCATAAGGGGTGAAGTCAGTATCCGGCTCTATCCCCACTGAGAGTGCGGCCTCCATGGCGAGGTCCATCCCTTCGCTCTCAGATGGCGCGATTTGCTCCGGATTGACGGCCGGAGTAGTTGCAGATGCGATCTCCCAAATATTGTCCGACGACAGAGTTACGTCATGCTCGTCGTGACTGTGCGGCGCACCTGACATGGGCTCGAATCCGTCGAAGATCAAGTCTCCGCAGATGTCGGCAGTGTAGTTTAAGTTTCCGAACCTGACCAGAT
Source organism: Triticum dicoccoides (assembly GCF_002162155.2). Classification (NCBI taxonomy): domain Eukaryota; kingdom Viridiplantae; phylum Streptophyta; class Magnoliopsida; order Poales; family Poaceae; genus Triticum; species Triticum dicoccoides. The sequence goes on from NC_041380.1 coordinate 349,819,236, forward strand.
GGCCAGGGGCGTAGCTCTCGATCTGCTCCAGATGGCCAAGGAGTTGGCCCGCAGTGCGAAGCTGCCGAATACGAGGATCTGTCCGGGGAGGAAAACCTCACCCTGGACCGCATCGTTACCGATGATCGAAGGGGCCATCGAGCCTTATGGTGACGACACAGTGGAACTCTCAATGAAAGCACCAATGTCGGTGTCAAAACCGGCGGATCTCGGGTAGGGGGTCCCGAACTGTGCGTCTAAGGCGGATGGTAACATGAGGAAGGGGACACGATGTTTACCCAGGTTCGGGCCCTCTTGATGGAGGTAATACCCTATGTCCTGCTTGATTGTTCTTGATGATATGAGTATTACAAGAGTTGATCTACCACGAGATCATAGAGACTAAACCCTAGAAGCTAGCCTATGGTATGATTGTATGTTGTCCTACGGACTAAACCCTCCGATTTATATAGACACCGGAGGGGGCTAGGGTTACACAGAGTCGGTTACAAGGGAGGAGATCTACATATCCATATTGCCTAGCTTGCCTTCCATGCCAAGGAGAGTCCCATCTGGACACAGGACGAAGTCTTCAATCTTGTATCTTCATAGTCCAACAGTCCGACCAAAGGATATAGTCCGGCTGTCCGGAGACCCCCTAATCCAGGACTCCCTCAGCGGGTATCGTTATTTTCTGACCTTCACAGATGATTTGAGCAGATATGGGTATATCTACTTAATGAAACACAAGTCTGAAACATTTGAAAAGTTCAAAGAATTTTAGAGTGAAGTAGAGAATCATCGTAACAAGAAAATAAAGTTTCTATGATCTGATCGTGGAGGCAAATATTTGAGTTACGAGTTTGGCCTTCATTTAAGACAATGTGGAATTATTTCACAACTCACGCCACCTGGAACACCACAGTGTAATGGTGTGTCCGAATGTCGTAACCATACTTCATTAAATATGGTGCGTTGTATGATGTCTCTTACCGATTTGCCTTTATCATTTTGGGGTTATGCATTAGAGACAACCATATTCATGTTAAATAGGGCACCATCTAAATTAGTTGAGACGACACCGTATGAACTATGGTTTGGCAAGAAACCTAAGCCGTCGTTTCTTAAAGTTTGGGGATGCGACACTTATGTCAAAAGGCTTCAGCCTGATAAGCTCGAACCCAAAACGAATAAGTGTGTCTTCATAGGATAACCTAAAGAAACTATTGGGTATACCTTTTACCATAGACCCGAAGGCAAGATCTTTGTTGCTAAGAGTGGATCCTTTCTAGAGAAGGAGTTTCTCTCGAAAGAAGTGAGTGGGAGGAAAGTAGAACTTGATGAGGTAATTGTACCTTCTCCGGAATTGGAAAGTAGTTCATCATAGAAATCAGTTCTAGTGATTCCTACGCCAATTAGTGAGGAAGCTAATGATAATGATCATGAAACTTCAAATTAAGTTACTACCGAACCTCGTAGGTCAACCAGAGTATGGTCCGCACCAAAGTGGTATGGTAATCCTTTCTGGAAGTCATGGTACTCGACCATGACGAACCTACGAACTATGAGGAAGCGATGATGAGCCCAGATTCCGCAACATGGCTTAAGGCCATGAAATATGAGATGGGATCCATGTATAAAGAACAAAGTATGTTCTTTGATTGACTTGCCCGATGATCGGCGAGCCATTGAGAATAAATGGATCTTCAAGAGGAAGATGGACGCTGATAGTAGTGTTACTATCTACAAAGCTCGAATTGTCGCAAAAGGTTTTCGATAAGTTCAAGGTGTTGACTACGATGAGATTTTCTCACTCATATCGATGCTTAAAAGTCTGTTCGAATCATGTTAGCAGTTCCCGCATTTTATGAAATCTGGCAAATGGATATAGAAACTACATTCCTTAATGGTTTCTTAAAGAAGAGTTGTATATGATGCAACCAGAAGGTTTTGTCAATCCTAAAGGTGCTAACAAAATGTGCAAGCTCCAGCGATCCATCTATGGACTAGTGCGAGCATCTCGGAGTTGGAATATATGCTTTGATAAGTTGATCAAAGCATATAGTTTTATACAGACTTGCGGTGAAGCCTGTATTTATAAGAAAGTGAGTGGGAGCACTACAGCCTTTCTGATAAGTATATGTGAATGACATATTGTTGATCGAAAATGATGTAGAATTTTCTGGAAAGCATAAAGGAGTGTTTGAAAGGAGTTTTTCATAGAAAGACCTCGGTGAAGCTGCTTACATATTGGGCATCAAGATCTATAAAGATAGATCAAGACGCTTGATAAGATTTTTCAATGATTACATACCTTGACAAGATTTTTGAAGTAGTTCAAAATGGAATAGTCAAATAATGAATTCTTGCTTGTATTGCAAGGTGTAAAGTTGAGTAAGACTCAAAACACGACCACAACAGAAAATAGAAAGAGAATGAAAGTCATTCCCTATGCCTCAGCCATAGGTTCTATAAAGTATGCTATGTTGTGTATCAAACCTATTGTGTACCTTGCCATGAGTTTGGCAAGGGGGTACGATAGTGATCTAGCAGTAGATCACTGGACAACTGTCAAAATTATCCTTAGAGGACTAAGGAAATATTTCTCGGTTATGGAGGTGATAAAAGAGTTCGCCGTAAAGAGTTATGTCGATGCAAGCTTTTTACACCGATCTAGATGACTCTAAGTCTCGATCTAGATACATATTGAAAGTGGGAGCAATTGGCTAGAGTAGCTCCATGCAGAGTATTGTAGACATAGAAATTTGAGAAATACATACGGATCCGAATGTTGCAGACCCGTAGACTAAACTTCTCTCACAAGCAAAACATGATCACTCTTTGGATGTTAATCACATAGCAATGTGAACTAGATTATTGACTCTAGTAAACCCTTTGGGTATTAGTCACATGAAGATGTGAACTAATCACATAAAGATGTGAACTATTGGTGTGAAATCACATGACGATGTGAACTAGATTATTGACTCTAGTGCAAGTGGGAGACTGAAGGAAATATGCCCTAGAGGCAATAATAAAGTTGTTATTCATATTTCCTTATATCATGATAAATGTTTATTAATCATGCTAGAATTATATTAACCGTAAACTTAGTACATGTGTGAATACATAGACAAACAGAGTGTCCCTGGTATGCCTCTACTTGACTAGCTCGTTAATCAAAGATGGTTAAGTTTCCTAGCCATGGACATGTGTTGTCATTTGATGAACGGGATCACATCATTAGAGAATGATGTGATGGACAAGACCCATCCGTTAGCTTAGCACTATGATCGTTTAGTTTATTGCTATTGCTTTCTTCTTCACTTATACATGTTCCTATGACTATGAGATTATGCAACTCCCAAATACCGGAGGAACACTTAGTGTGCTATCAAACATCACAACGTAAATGGGTGATTATAAAGATGCTCTACAGGTGTCACCGATGGTGTTTGTTGAGTTGGCATATATCCAGATTAGGATTTGTCACTTCGATTGTTGGAGAGGTATCTCTGGGCCCTCTTGATAATGCACATCACTATAAGCCTTGCAAGCAATGTGACTAATGAGTTAGTTGCGGGATGATGCATTACGGAACGAGTAAAGAGACTTGCCGGTAACGAGATTGAACTAGGTATGAGGATGCCGACGATCGAATCTCAGACAAGTAACATACCGATGACAAAGGGAAAAACATATGTTGTTATGTGGTTTGACCGATAAAGATCTTCATAGAATATGTAGGAGCCAATATGAGCATCCAGGTTCCGCTATTGGTTATTGACCGGAGATGTGTCTCGGTCATGTCTACATAGTTCTCGAACCCGTAGGGTCCGCACGCTTAACATTTGATGATGATTTGTATTATGAGTTATGTGATTTGATGTACCGAAGGTTGTTCGGAGTCCCGGGTGAGATCACGGACATGACGAGGAGTCTCTAAATGGTCGAGACGTAAAGATTGATATATTGGAAGGCTATATTCGGACATTGGAAAGGTTCCTAGTGATTCAAGTATTTTTCGGAGTACCGTGGAGTTACGGGAATTCACCAGGAGATGTAATGGGCCTTAATGGGATTTAGTGGAGAGAGGGGAGAAGGGCCAAGAGGTGGCGCGCACCTCGCCCCTGCCCAAACCGAATTGGACAAGGGGTAGGGGCGCGGCCCCCCTTTCCTTCTCCATCTCCATCTCTTTCCTTCTCTCCTACTCTGAATAGGAAAGAGGAGGGGAATCCTACTTGGACTGGGGAGTCCTAGTAGGATTCCCCACACCTGGTGCGCCCCCTTAGGGTCTGCCTCCTCCTCCCTCCTTTATATACATGGGCAGGGGGCACCCCAAAGGCACTCCAAGATTTGTCTTAGCCATGTGCGGTGCCCCCCTCCACAGTTACACACCTCAGTCATATCGTCATAGTGCTTAGGCGAAGCCCTGCGCCGGTAACTTCATCATCACCGTCGCCACGCCATCGTGTTGATGGAACTCTCCTTAGGCCTCAAGTGGATCAAGAGCCCGAGGGACGTTATCGAGCTGAACGTGTGCTGAACGCGGAGGTGTCGTACGTTCGGTACTTGGATCGGTTGGATCGCGAAGACGTTCGACTACATCAACCGCGTTACTAAACGCTTCCGCTTTCGGTCTACGAGGGTACATGGACACACTCTCCCCTCTCGTTGCTATGCATCACCTAGATGGATCTTGCGTGTGCGTAGGAATTTTTTTGAAATTACTGCGTTCCCCAACGGGGGGCACCCCATAGACACACAAGTTTATTGTTTATCCGTGTGCGGTTCCCCCCTCCACAGATTTCCACCTCGGTCATATCATTGCAGTGCTTAGGCGAAGCCCTACGCCGGTAGCTTCATCATCACCGTCATCACACCGTCATGCTGACGAAACTCTCCCTTGACACTCAGATGGATCAAGAGTTCACGGGACGTCACCGAGCGGAACGTGTGCAGATCACGGAGGTGCCGTACCTTCGGTGCTAGGATCGGTCGGATCGTGAAGACGTACGACTACATCAACCCCATTGTCATAACACTTCCTCTTATAGTCTACGAGGGTACGTGGACAACACTCTTCCCTCTCGTTGTTATGCATCACCTAGATAGATCTTGTGTGTGTGTGATACGTCCATTTTGGATCATGCTTTTATATCGATATTTATTGCATTATGGGCTGTTGTTACACATTATGTCACAATACTTATGCCTATTCTCTCTTATTTTACAAGGTTTACACGAAGAGGGAGAATGCCCGCAGCTGGAATTCAGGGCTGGAAAAAGAGCAAATATTAGAGACCTATTCTGCACAACTCCAAAAGTCCTGAAACTCCACGGAAGTCAGTTTTAGAATATATAAAAAATATTGGGTGAAGAAAGCACCAGAGGGGGGCCACCCACCATCCACGAGGGTGGGGGGCACGCCCCCCCTGTCTCGTGGGCCCCCTGGCAGGCCTCCGGTGCCCATCCTTGGCTATAAGAAGTCTTTCGCCCTGGAAAAAATCACAAGAAAGCTTTTAGGATGAACCGCCGCCGCCACGAGGCGGAACCTTGGCAGAACCAATATAGGGGTCCGGCGGAGCTGTTCTGCCGGGGAAGCATCCCTCCGGGAGGGGGAAATCATCACCATCGTCATCACCATCGATCCTCTCATCAGGAGGGGGTCAATCTCCATCAACATCTTCTCCAGCACCATCTTATCTCAAACCCTAGTTCATTTCTTGTATCCAATCTTTGTCTCAAAACCTCAGATTGGTACCTGTGGGTTGCTAGTAGTGTTGATTACTCCTTGTAGTTGATGCTAGTTGGTTTATTCGGTGGAAGATCATATGTTCAGATCCTTTATGCATATTAATACCCCTCTGATTATGAACATGAATATGATTTCTGAGTAGTTACGTTTGTTCCCGAGGACATGGGAGAAGTCTTGCTATAAGTAGTCATGTGAATTTGGTATTCGTTCGATATTTTGATGAGATGTATGTTGTCTGTCCTCTAGTGGTGTCATGTGAATGTCGACTACATGACACTTCACCATTATTTGGTCCTAGGGGAAGGCATTGGGAAGTAATAAGTAGATGATGGGTTGCTAGAGTGACAGAAGCTTAAACCCTAGTTTATGCGTTGCTTCGTAAGGGGCTGATTTGGATCCATGTGTTTCATGCTATGGTTAGGTTTACCTTAATACTTCTTTTGTAGTTGCAGATGCTTGCAATAGGGGTTAATCATAAGTGGGATGCTTGTCCAAGGAAGGGCAGTACCCAAGCACCGATACACCCACATAACAAATTATCAAAGTAACGAACGTGAATCATATGAATGTGATGAAAACTAGCTTGACCATAATTCCCATGTGTCCTCGGGGGTGCTTTCCTTTATATAAGAGTTTGTCCAGGCATGTCCTTTGCTACAAAAAGATTGGGCCATCTTGCTGCACCTTATTTACTTTTGTTACTTGTTACCCCTTACAAATTACCTTATCACAAAACTATCTGTTGCCGATAATTTCAGTGCTTGCAGAGAATACCCTACTAAAAACCGCTTGTCATTTCCTTCTGCTCCTCGTTGGGTTCAACACTCTTACTTATAGAAAGGACTATGATAGATCCCCTATACTTTTGGGTCATCAAGACTCTTTTCTAGCGCCATTACCGAGGAGTGAAGCGCCTTTGATAAGTGGAATTTGGTAAGGAAAGATTTATATAGTATGTTGAAATTTACTGTCACTTGTTACTATGGAAAGTAATCCTTTGAGGGGCTTGTTCGGGTATCTTCACCCCGAACAGTAGAGCAAAGAGTTGCTCCTCAACCTACTGAATCTACTAAAAATGTTTACTTTGAAATTCCTTCGGGTATGATAGAGAAACTGCTAGCTAATCCTTTTATAGGAGATGGAACATTGCATCCCGATTTGCACCTAATCTATGTGGATGAAGTTTGTGAATTATTTAAGCTTGCAGGTATGCCCGAGGATGTTATCAAGAAGAAGGTCTTCCCTTTATGTTTGAAGGGAAAAGCGTTGACATGGTTTAGGCTATGTGATGATATTGGATCGTGGAACTACAACCGATTGAAATTGGAATTTCATCATAAGTTTTATCCTATGCATCTGGTTCATCGTGATCGTAATTATATATATAATTTTTGGCCTCACGAAGGAGAAAGCATCGCTCAAGATTGGGGGAGGCTTAAGTCAATGTTATATTCATGCCCCAATCATGAGCTCTCAAGAGAAATTATTATTCCAAAAAATTATGCTCTGCTTTCTCTCAATAATCACTCCATGCTTGATACTTCTTGTACTGGTTCTTTTACGATGAAGACTATTGAATTCAAATGGGATTTATTGGAAAGAATTAAATGCAACTCTGAAGATTGGGAACTTGACAAAGGTAAGGAGTCAGGTATAACACCCAAGTTTGATTGTGTTATATCTTTTATGAATACCGATGCTTTTTGTGAATTTAGCACTAAATATGGACTTGACTCTGAGATAGTAGCTTCTTTCTGTGAATCATTTGCTACTCATGTTGATCTCCCTAAGGAGAAGCGGCTTAAATATCATCCTCCAATTGAAGTAAAAGTAGTTGAACCTATTAAATTTGAAGAAAAGACTATCACTTTTAATGTTGATCCTATTGTTCCTATCGCTTATATTGAGAGACCACCCTTTCCTGTTAGAATAAAGGATCATGCTAAAGCTTTAACTGTGGTCTACAAAAGTAACATTAGAACACCCAAACCCTCTGAGCAAATTAAAGTTGAACCTAGTATTTCTATGGTTAAAGATCTCTTGTCTGATAGTATTGATGGGCATGTTATTTACTTTTGTGATGAAGCTGCTAGATTTGCTAGACCCGATACTAAAAATAAACATAGACCTGTTGTAGGCATGCCTGTTATTTCTGTTAAAATAGGAGATCATTGCTATCATGGCTTATATGATATGGGTGCTAGTGAGAGTGCAATACCTCATTCTTTATATGAAGAAATTATGCATGATATTGCACCTGCTGAGTTAGAAGGTATTGATGTTACAATTAAGCTTGCCAATAGAGATACTATTTCATCGATTGGGATTGTTAGAGATGTTGAAGTCTAGTGTGGGAAAGTTAAATATCCTACTGATTTTCTTGTTCTTGGTTCCCCACAAGATGACTTTTGTCCCATTATATTTGGTAGACCCTTCTTGAATACTGTTAATGCTAAGATAGACTGCAAAAAGGATATTGTTTTTGTTGGTTTAGGGGATATGTCTCATTATTTTAATTTGGCTAAATTTCCTAGACAACCCCATGATAAAGAATTTCCTAGTAAATATGAAATTATTGGTCTTGCTTCTATTGTCGTGCCTCCTAATGATCCTTTAGAACAATACTTGCTAGACCATGAAAATGACATGTTTATGAATAAAAGAAGGGAAATAGATGAAGTATTCTTTAAACAGGGACCTATTTTGAAACACAACTTGCCTGTTGAAATTCTAGGGGATCTTCCTCCACCCAAGAGTGATCCCGTGTTTGAGCTTAAACCATTGCCTGATACTCATAAATATGCTTATCTTGATGAAAAGAAGATATATCATGTTATTATTAGTGCTAACTTTTCGGAGCGGGAAGTAGAGAGATTATTGAAAACTCTGAAGAAGCACCGTGCTGCTATTGGATATACTATGGATGATTTTAAGGGCATTAGTACCACTCTATGACAACATAGAATAAAATTAGAGAAATACACTAAACCGGTTGTTGATCACCAACGACGGTTAAATCCTAAGATGAAAGAAGTGGTAAGAAAATAAATACTAAAGCTTTTGGAGGCAGTTATAATTTATCCCGTTGCTGATAGTCAGTGGGTAAGTCCTGTCCATTGTGTCCCTAAGAAGAGAGGTATTACTGTTGTTCCTAATGATAAAGATGAATTGATCCCACAAAGAATTGTTACAGGTTATAGAATGGTAATTGACTTCCACAAATTAAATAAAGCTACTAAAAAGGATCATTACCCTTTACCTTCAATTGATCAAATGTTAGAAACATTATCCAAACATACACATTTTTGCTTTCTAGATGGTTATTCTGGTTTCTCTCAAATACCTGTGTCAAAAGAGGATCAAGAAAAGACCACCTTTACTTGCCCTTTTGGTACCTTTGCTTATAGATGTATGCCTTTTGGTTTATGTAATGCACCTGCTACCTTTCAAAGATGTATGACTGCTATATTCTCTGACTTTTGTGAAAAGATTGTTGACGTTTTCATGGATGATTTTTCCGTATATGGAACTTATTTTGATGATTTCTTAAGCAACCTTAATCGAGTTTTGCAGAGATGTGAAGAAACTAATCTTGTCTTGAATTGGGAGAAGTGCCACTTTATGGTTAATGAGGGCATTGTCTTGGGGCATAAAATTTCTGAAAGAGGTATTGAAGTTGATAAATCTAAAGTTGACGCTATTGAAAAGATGTCGTGTCTAAAGGACATTAAAGGTATAAGAAGTTTTCTTGGTCATGCCAGTTTTTATAGGAGGTTCATTAAAGACTTCTCAAAAATTTCCAGGCCTGTGACTAATCTCTTACAAAAAGATGTTCCTTTTGTCTTTGATGATGATTGTGTAGAAGCATTTGAAATACTTAAGAAAGCTTTGATTTCTACACCCATTGTTCAACCACCTGATTGGAATTTACCCTTTGAAATTATGTGCGATGCTAGTGATTATGCTATAGATGCTGTCTTAGGACAAAGAGTTGATAGGAAATTAAATGTTATCCAATATGCTAGTAAAACTCTAGACAGTGCCCAGAGAAATTATGCTACTACTGAAAAAGAATTTTTAGCAGTTGTATTTGCTTGTGATAAGTTTAGACCTTATATTATTGATTCTAAAGTAACTGTTCACACTGGTCATGCTGCTATTAAATACCTTATGGAAAAGAAAGATGCTAAACCTAGACTTATTAGATGGGTTCTCCTACTACAAGAATTTTATTTGCATATTATTAATAGAAAAGGAGCTGAGAACCCCGTTGTAACATCCCAAACATTCTAAATTTTGGAATGTTATATTAAATAAATAATTATGATTGTTTGTTTGTTTGCTGTGTGATTGATTGAGTGGAAATTGAAACTTTTGAAAGTTGCATGAGAGGGAATAAAAGGACTTCCCAAAACTTTTCATCTTGCATTTTGATCTTCCTGAATTCAAATTCATTTCATCACAAAACCCTAGAGTGAAGATAATATGACTTCTTCCATTCAAAGAAATGAAAAGGGGTTTGAAAATGATTTGAATTCCATTTGAAACATTTCAAATTTATAAACTTTAAGCAACTCAATGAGTTCATAAAATGACTTCTTCAAATTTGAAGGAAAAGAGTTGGAACTTTCAAAGAAATAATTTGAAAGTCACTTTGAAGTTATTTGGATTTCCAAATTTCAAATCCTTTTGGGAGTTATTTAGTTTTAATTAAAATTATTTTTCTCCTAAAAATAAATAAAAGGAAATAAGGGTAAAATGATTCCCTTCAATGGAAAATTAGGATAAAATAAATTTGAAATCATTTTGCTATTTTAAAAATGATTTTTATTGATTTTAAATGCAACAGTAGCATTGTTTGACTTTTATGATTTTTTATGAAATTTAGCTGAACTTGAAAAATACTTCATCTTATTGCTGCTATTTTTCTGAACATTTTGGTATATAATATGCCTATGTAAATATTTTACTTATTTTCCTCTGTTGCAGTTTTCTGTTCTGTTTGTTTTTAAAGAAAAACAAATCACCCAGGCGCCACCTGGACCGAAACAGGTTTCGGCCCAGGGCAAACCATGTGGCCTAGCCAGCCATTAAGGCCCACGGCCTGCTCCCGCGCCCGAAGCGCCTTCCTGTCGCTCGCCCGCTCGTTTCTCTCCCTCGCTCATCTCTCCCCTATCGCTGACCGACGGGGCCCACTCCCCAGGTCGTCCCTAACCTCCCGCAGACCCCGCTGGATGAGCACGCACACGCCGAACCCGCTGGCCGAAGCTCTAGGGATAGAGCTTATTCCTCGCCCCCGAGCCCTCTCTCCGCGCCTATAAGAAGCCCTGGATCCCCTCTCTCCATTCTGCCACTTCGTTTCGCCTCACACCACCTGTAGCCGACGCCCTCCTACTTTGGATCTCGCCGGAGCCGGAGCTTCCTTGCCGGAGTAAAACACCGTCAGTAAACTGCCCCGACCCTGTTCTTCTTCACCAAACTATTGCCCGAGTCCAGGAGCACCTTGTTGACATGTTATTGTGCCCCTAGGACCGCCGGTGACGCCACCCCGACGACCTGTGTCCTCACCGGAGCACGGGGCCACCGCTCTCGCCTCGCCCGTCCTGGCCACCCCGAGGATCGCCGCCACCACCACCGTGACGCCCACGCCGCGACGCATCTCCCCGTCTCCTTCCCCACCATCGAGGACCACCGCAGTCGCCGCCCCGCCATCGCCCGAAGCCAGCGCCGCCGTCTCCTGCTCCTCGTCGTCGCTTCTGTAAGGCGACCCCCCGTTTGTTTAGTTTTCTTTTATTATTTTATTGTTGGTTTAGTATTAGATCGGTTAACCGGGGTTTCCTTAAATTGCAGGTTTTATTAAAAAAACCGATCAGTTTTTGTTTTAGTTAGCCGCCGCCGCCGTTTTACTTAGATAGCGACTGTTCGCCGTATAAGCTTCCACAGCGAACGCTGCTCAGCCACCCGCAAGCCGCCACGTGGCCAGGGCCTGTTCGCAGTTATTTCTTTTTCTGTTTAGTCCCTGAGTTTTACAGATTAGTCCCTGAACTTCCGATAGCTGTCTCTTTTTAACCGTAGGTCCAAATTCGATGAAACCAGTGGCAAAATGTTCGTCTCGAATAGATTTATCCAGAGAACCAACTTTGAAGACTTTTGGCCAATTTAAAATTTGAATTTATTCAGATTTGAATTCAAACTTCAACTGACCATAACTCCTAAACCGTAGCCCAGATTGAGTTGATACTTTTTGCGTTTTGTCACCGTAGGCAAACCCTACCACTTGGACCGAGCTCATGGCACTTTTCACACACTTAGGATCTATCCATAGTAGTTTTTCTCGTATGCCTTATATGTACCATACTTCACATCACCAATTTTGAACCGTATGTCACATGTTGTTTTGCACTTAGTATTTTTTTTATAGTTAAGTGTGTGGTGTTTTCATTTGGATTTTTCGAGGCTTTTCATGTTGAATGTTATTTGGTTCTCCGAAATGATTGCTTATGTGAATGCAATGTTTGACTTTATAGATTTTCATCGGAGAGTGACGAATAGTTCTATTAAGTAAATTTCTGAGAGCGATTTAATCTTCATCAACTATTACCAGGCAAGTTCACATTTGACCATTCTTCCAATTACCTATGTTTATATTATGCACTTAGTCCTTTTGTGGTAGGATTGCATGGTAGGATTTATTGTTACCAGATGGCTATGTCGTGACCTAGTAGTTCATTTGAGGTAGGTCTGATTTATACATCCTTGTCACCGCCGTGTAAGTTTATTTTTGCCTCGCTAAATGTGGACGTGGTTTGGGAAGCGAACATGGTGAGACATGAGTGACAAAGTAGTAAGCAGGACCAAGACATGTAAATGAACTACCTGGGCGGTATTTGGTTTGAATGGTGGCGAAGTACAGTGGGAGCATGCATGGTTAATCCATGGTGGTGCACCACTAGTTGTCGGCCGCCCAGGCTCAAAGAGATCAATCGTATTATCATGTCTAGAAGCTTACGTGTGCAGCCACAAGCCAATATGGGCTCTGGCTTAGTTGAGTAGTTAGTGTGACCCCTTCCGGGATGGGCTAGCAGATGTAGAAGGATGTAGGTGTACCGGCCTATCCGTGGGTTAAGGGGGGAACATTTTCGAAAGACTATGTCTCGGTCATCCTGTTCTCAAATGTTAGACAGAGTGAGAACTTCAAGGGAGGCGATCGAGTCTTGTGGGGAAAAATGCGCAAACTTCTGTAGAGTGTTAAAACCTAATCGATTAGCCGTGTCTCCGGTTACGGACAACTTGAGCATCTAGTAGTGGAAATGCTGTGAGATCTCATCACTCTTAATTAAACAGTTGGGAGTTAAGTGAAGCTTTGGGAATGGATTGAGTTGGGTTTACCAACTCATCGTATGATATCCAGTAGTGGTAGAATAATATCTTTTATTCTAGGAAAAAATTAGCTTTATGCTAAAAAACTAAACTTAGAGCTTTCCACCAGCCAAATTGCATGTACAAATAGGTTCATTATTCTTATGATGTGACTTGCCAGTACATTCAATGTACTGACCTACATGTCTGCAATGTCTTATGTTGCAGGAATTTTCTACGACAAGTAAGAGTTACGTTGTAGGGTTACGGTCTACACTCAACTTGTCGTTGGCGTTGATGGGACTCCACCCCGTTCGATTGTTTTCGCTGAGATTTATGAGGTATATATCAGTTTTACGTTATTTATACATGTGATTGCACTTTGATATATACATTGATGTACCGTGTGTGCCAGCATACCGATCCAGGGATGGCACGGATACGCAGAGGCTTGACCGTTTGAGGTCGGGTCGCTACACCTGTCGCAGACAACTTGTCTAGGTTAGAGAATGTTCTTGATGACCCACTACCTATAGATGATAGCTTTCCTCATGAACAATTAGCTGTTATAAATGCTTCTCGTGCTGCTCCATGTTATTCTAATTATGCTAATTACATTGTTGCTAAATTTATACCACCTAGTTTCACATACCAACAAAAGAAAAAGTTTTTCTATGATTTAAGACATTACTTTTGGGATGACCCACACCTTTATAAAGAAGGAGTAGATGGTGTTATTAGACGTTGTGTACCTGAGCATGAACAGGAACAGATCCTATGCAAGTGCCACTCCGAGGCTTATGGAGGACACCACGCTGGAGATAGAACTGCACATAAGGTATTGCAATCCGGTTTTTATTGGCCTACTCTTTTCAAAGATGCCCGTAAGTTTGTCTTGTCTTGTGATGAATGTCAAAGAATTGGTAATATTAGTAGACGTCAACAAATGCCTATGAATTATTCACTTGTTATCGAACCATTTGATGTTTGGAGCTTTGATTATATGGGGTTGTTTCCTTCCTCTAATGGGTATACACATATTTTAGTTGTTGTTGATTACGTTACTAAGTGGGTAGAAGCTATTCCAACTAGTAGTGCTGATCATAACACCTCTATTAAGATGCTTAAAGAAGTTAATTTTTTTTTTGAGGTTTGGAGTCCCTAGATACTTAATGACTGATGGTGGTTCACACTTTATTCATGGTGCCTTTCGTAAAATGCTTGCTAAGTATGATGTTCATCATAGAATTGCATCTCCTTATCACCCACAGTCTAGTGGTCAAGTAGAACTAAGCAATAGAGAGCTTAAATTAATTTTGAAAAAGATTGTTAATAGATCTAGAAAGAAGTGGTCAAAGGAACTTGATGGTGCATTATGGGCCTATAGAACTTCACATAAAAATCCTATGGGTATGTCTCCATATAAAATGGTTTATGGAAAAGCATGTCACTTACCTCTCGAACTAGAACATAAGGCATATTGGGCCATTAAAGAGCTCAACTATGACTTCAAACTTGCTCGTGAGAAGAGACTATTTGTCATTAGCTCACTTGATGAGTGGAGAACTCAGGCCTATGAGAATGCCAAACTGTTTAAAGAAAAATTTAAAAGATGGCATGACAAAAGGATACAAAAACGTGAGTTTAATGTAGGTGATTATGTATTGTTATACAACTCTCGTTTAAGATTTTTTGCAGGAAAACTCCTCTCTAAATGGGAAGGTCCTTACGTTATCGAGGAGGTTTATCGTTCCGGTGCCAGAAAAATCAACAACTTCGAAGGCACAAATACGAGGGTGGTGAACGGTTAAAGAATCAAACATTATATCTCAGGTAATCCTATAATTGTTGAAACTAATGTTATTGAAACCATAGCCCCGGAGGAGTATATAAGGGACACCTTCCAGAATGTTTCAGCCTCCGAAAAGGAAGAGGTATGTGGTACGGTAAGTAAACCGACTCCAAAACAGTTATAATAGCAATCTTTCTCCGTTTTGGAATATTTAAGAAAATAGGAAAATAAGAAGCAGTCCGGAAAGGACACGAGGCGTCCACGAGAGTGGAGGGCGCGCCCCCTGCCTCGTGGGCACCTCATGTGCCCTCCGGACTCTGTTTTCTTGCACGATACTTCTTTTGGTCGATAAAAATCCATTATATAATCTCCCAAAGGTTTTGACCACCGTACCATGCAAATATCCTCTGTTTTTGTTTCGATTTGTTTCTTCTGCAGATTTAGATCGAGATGTCTTCTCAAGAGTCAGTTGGGGAGAGCCAGGTATCCCACTCGACACCGGGACCAGGAGCAAACAGTGATACTGACCACTTTGGGCCATCAACGGAGGATGAGATAGAGGCCGACTTGAAAAGGATAGATGCCATGGAAGAGGATGAAGAAGTTACTTCTCGCTTCCGAGCCGGATTCACGATGGGGGAACTACAGATCTCAGCTATTCCAAACTCGGTCATCCCTTCCAATGTTAGATTTCTTTCTTATGAAAATATGAAAAGAGTGTTACTTGTTCCCCTGCAGCTATGCAACATCCATGGGTGAAATAATGGACCTCAAGCAGCAAGTCAATAAGCTCGAGGAAGAGAATCATATCCTGAGGGGCACCATAGCCAAGAATATCACATCACCACCTCTGAAGAAAGAGACATAAATATAGGGGTATGGGCACTCCCCTTGGCAACTGCCAAGCTTTGGGGAGTGCCCCGGTATCGTATCACCATCACACTTTTATCTTTACCCTTTTTCTTAGTTTGATCCTTTTGGTAATATCTTGATCTAGTAGAATAAAGTTTTAGTATGATTTAGTTTTGAGTTTTGCTTTATGATCCTTCTATGTAATCGAGTCTGTGAGCTATATATAATAAAGATTAGTTTTGAGTCAAGGGCTTGGTTATCTTGCTATGATCTTGAGGGAATAAAAGTAAGAATAAAAAGAAATAAAGAGATCATATTGATCTTATGGAGAGTAATGACTTCACATATAAAGAGTGTGATGAATAAAAGTTGTTGAGAGTTGACAAACATAGTTTTGGTCATCGTTGCAATTAATAAGAAGTAATAAAGAAAGAGAGGTCTTCACATATAAATATACTATCTTGGACATCGTTTATGATTGTGAGCACTCATTAGAATATGACATGCTAAAAGGTTGATGTCGGACAAGGAAGACAATGTAATGGGTTATGTTTTCTTATATCCGAAATAAATTATATTTTCATGGATCATCCAACATGTTGAGCTTGCCTTTCCCCCTCATGCTAGCCAAATTCTTTACACCAAGTAGAGATACTACTTGTGCTTCCAAATATCCTTAAACCCAGTTTTGCCATGAGAGTACACCATATCTACCTATGGATTGAGTAAGATCCTTCAAGTAAGTTGTCATTGTTGCAAGCAATAAAAATTGCTCTCTAAATATGTATGATTTATTAGTGTGGAGAAAATAAGCTTTATAAAATCTTGTGATGTGGAAGAAATAAAAGCGACAGACTACATAATAAAGGTCCATATCACAAGTGGCAATATAAAGTGACGTTCTTTTGCATTAAGATTTCATGCATCCAACCATAAAAACACATGACAACCTCTGCTTCCCTTTGCGAAGGGCCTATCTTTTATTTTTGTCTTATACCTTATACAAGAGTCATGGTGATCTTCACCTTCCCTTTTTACATTTTATCCTTTGGCAAGCACTGTGTGTTGGAAAATCCTGATATATATAGCTAATTGGATGTGGGTTTTCATAAACTATTATTGTTGACATTACCCTTGAGGTAAAAGGTTGGGAGGCAAAACTATAAGCCCCTATCTTTCTCTGTGTCTGATTAAAGCTTCATACCCATAAGTATTGTGTGAGTGTTAGCAATTGTGAAAGACTAAATGATAGTTGAGTATGTGGACTTGCTGAAAAGCTCTTATATTGACTCTTTCCGATGTTATGATAAATTGCAATTGCTTCAATGATTGAGATTATAGTTTGTTAGTTTTTAGTGAAGTTTCTGATTCATACTACACATTGTGAATAAGATTGTTACTTTAGCATAAAAAATCATATGACAATATATATATATATATATATATATATATATATATATATATATATATATATATATATATGTTGCTGTTATAAGAATGATCATGATGCCCTCATGTCCGTATTTTATTTTATCGACGCCTCTATCTCTAAACATGTGGACATATTTTTCGTTATCGGCTTCCCCTTGAGGACAAGCGAGGTCTAAGCTTGGGGGAGTTGATACGTCCATTTTGCATCATGCTTTATATCGATATTTATTGCATTATGGGATGTTATTACACATTATGTCATAATACTTATGCCTATTATCTCTTATTTTACAAGGTTTACACGAAGAGGGGGAATGCCCGCAGCTGGAATTCTGGGCTGGAAAAGGAGCAAATATTAGAGACCTATTCTGCACAACTCCAAAAGTCCTGAAACTCCATGGAAGTTAGTTTTAGAATATAAAAAAATATTGGGCGAAGAAAGCACTAGAGGGGGGCCACCCACCATCCACGAGGGTGGGCAGCGCGCCCCCTGTCTCGTGGGCCCCCTGGCAGTCCTTCGGTGCCCATCTTTGGCTATATGAAGTCTTTCGCCCTGGAAAAAAAATCATAAGCAAGCTTTCGGGACGAACCACCTCCGCCATGAGGCGGAACCTTGGTGGAACCAATCTAGGGCTTCGGCGGAGCTGTTCTGCCGGGGAAGCATCCCTCCGGGAGGGGGAAATCATCACCATCGTCATCACCATCGATCCTTTCATCGGGAGGGGGTCAATCTCCATCAACATCTTCACCAGCACCATCTCATCTCAAACCCTAGTTCATCTCTTGTATCCAATCTTTGTTTCAAAACCTCATATTGGTACCTGTGGGTTGCTAGTAGTGTTGATTACTCCTTGTAGTTGATGCTAGTTGGTTTATTCGGTGGAAGATCATATGTTCATATCCTTTATGCATATTAATACCCCTCTAATTATGAACATGAATATGATTTTTGAGTAGTTACGTTTGTTCCTGAGGACATGGGAGAAGTCTTGCTATAAGTAGTCATGTGAATTTGGTATTCGTTCGATATTTTGATGAGATGTATGTTGTCTCTCCTCTAGTGGTGTCATGTGAATGTCGATTACATGACACTTCACCATTATTTGGGGCTAGGGGAAGGCATTGGGAAGTAATAAGTAGATCATGGGTTGCTAGAGTGACAGAAGCCTAAACCCTAGTTTATGCGTTGCTTCATAAGGGGCTGATTTGGATCCATATGTTTCATGCTATGGTTAGGTTTACCTTAGTACTTATTTTGTAGTTGCGGATGCTTGCAAGAGGGGTTAATCATAAGTGGGATGCTTGTCCAAGGAGGGGCAGTACCCAAGCACCGGTCCACACACATATCAAATTATCAAAGTAACGAGCGCGAATCATATGAGCGTGATGAAAACTAGCTTGACAATAATTCCCATGTGTCCTCGGGAGCGCTTTCCTTTATATAAGAGTTTTCCCAGGCTTGTCCTTTGCTACAAAAAGGATTGGGCCATCTTGCTGCACCTTATTTACTTTTGTTACATGTTACCCGTTACAAATTACCTTATCACAAAACTATCTGTTACCGATAATTTCAGTGCTTGCAGAGAATACCTTACTGAAAACTGCTTGTCATTTCCTTCTGCTCCTCGTTGGGTTCGCCACTCTTACTTATCCAAAGGAACACGATAGATCCCCTATACTTGTGGGTCATCAGTGTGTAGGATTTTTTTTGAAATTACTGCGTTCCCCAATGATACGTCTCCAACGTATCTATAATTTTTGATTGCTCCATGCTATATTATCTACTGTTTTGGACATTATTGGCCTTTATTATCCACTTTTATATTATATTTGGGACTAACCTATTAACTAGAGGCCCAGCCCAGAATTGTTGTTTTTTGCCTGTTTTAGGGTTTCGAAGAAAAGGAATATCAAATGGAGTCCAAACGGAATGAAACCTTCGGGAACGTGATTTTCTCAACGAACAAGACCAGAGAGACTTGGACCCTATGTCAAGAAAGGAAACAGGAGGCCATGAGGTAGGGGGGCACGCCCACCCCCACCAGGCGCGCCCTCCACCCTCGTGGGCCCCTTGTTGCTCCACCGACGTACTCCTTCCTCCTATATATACCTACCTACCCCCAAACGATCAGATACGGGGCCAAAAATGTAATTCCACTGCCGCAACTTTCTGTATCCATGAGATCCCATCTTGGGGCCTGTTCCGAAGCTCCACCGGAGGGGGCATCGATCATGGAGGGCTTCTACATCAACACCATAGCCCCTCCGATGAAGTGTCAGTAGTTTACCTCAGACCTACGGGTCCATTGTTAGTATCTAGATGGCTTCTTCTCTCTTTTTGGATCTCAATACAATGTTCTCCCCCTCTCTTGTGGAGATCTATTCGATGTAATCTTCTTTTTGTGGTGTGTTTGTTGAGACCGATGAATTGTGGGTTTATGATCAAGTCTATCTATGAATACTATTTGAATCTTCTTTGAATTCTTTTATGTATGATTGGTTATCTTTGCAAGTCTCTTCGAATTATCAGTTTGGTTTGGCCTACTAGATTGATCTTTCTTGCAATGGGAGAAGTGCTTAGCTTTGGGTTCAATCTTGCGGTGTCCTTTCCCAGTGACAGTAGGGGCAGCAAGGCACGTATTGTATTGTTGCCATCGAGGATAACAAGATGGGGTTTTCTTCATATTGCATGAGTCTATCCCTCTACATCATGTCATCTTGCTTAAGGTGTTACTCTGTTTTTAACTTAATACTCTAGATGCATGTTGGATAGCGGTCGATGAGTGGAGTAATAGTAGTAGATGCAGGCAGGAGTCGGTCTACTTGTCTCGGACGTGATGCCTATATACATGATCATACCTAGATATTCTCATAACTATGCTCAATTATGTCAATTCCTCAACAGTAATTTGTTCACCCACCATAGAATACTTATGCTCTCGAGAGAAGCCACTAGTGAAACCTATGGCCCCCGGGTCTATCTTTATCATATTGATCTCCTACTACTTAGTTATTTCCTTTGCTATTTACTTTGCCTTTATTTTTACTTTGCATCTTTATCATAAAAATATAAAAAATATTATTTTATCATATCTATCAGATCTCACTCTCGTAAGTGGCTTTATAGGGACTGACAAACCCTATTTGCGTTGGTTGCGAGGATTTATTTGTTTTGTGCAGGTGCGAGGGACTCGCGTGTAGACTCCTACTGGATTGATACCTTGGTTCTCAAAAACTGAGGGAAATACTTACGCTACTTTGCTGCATCATCCCTTCCTCTTCGGGGAAAACCAACGTAGTGCTCAAGAGGTAGCACCCAACAGTACTAGGGGTACGAGAGAGAGGCAGAGCCTAGCTACGACATAGGTGTAACACCCGGTGTTTTACGAGTTCAGACCCCTCTCGGAGGAGGTAACAGCCCTATGTCTCGTTCCTTGAGGCTTGTTTTCTTTGGGGGTATGATTACAGAGAATGCTTAACCGTTGCTTGGGAGGAGGAGTGTGGCTTATATGGAGTGCACCATGGCCTCCTTTACTCCCACATCTCTAGGGTGGTCAATGCTCATAACTACGGCAATTACACATGTAAATAGTCACAACTACGACAGTTACATGTAACAATAGCTATGACTATACTCAAAGACCGACTTAGGATTCCCCGACCATTGTAGCTCTTGTCGTCCCTTCATCTCCTTTGTCCGAGTGCTGATAGACATGCCGATTGGAGAGGAGGTGTCCGAGTGCTTTCGAGGTGTCCGAGTGGACTTCCAGTTATATGCATCTGAATGCTAATGTGGTCCAGACACCTACCAATGATGGTGTGGGTCCCTAGGTGGGCCCCAACTAATAGGTCATTGACCCTACGGTAGTAGGTGACCTCATCAGGTACCACAAAGCATCGGGCGCGCCCGGGGCATGGTCACAGAGTTGGCCCGCTGGCAGCTCAGGAAAGAAGAGAGTGCGGCGGCGAGGAATCTTGTCTGGATCGACCGTCTTGAGCCAGACACGGAACGAACCCATGTTGTTGCGCTGCGCCATGGGCTCCGCAACCTGAACCATGAACCCGCAACCCCTCAGAACCACCTCCACCGTCTACCTAGTCCACGCGTGCGCCAGCACGCCGACCAGCTCCAAGGGGATCAGGAAAGAGAGGGCGGCGGCTGTCTCCTGTGCTTGGTGCATCCACGGCCGAAGAGAGAGCGAGAAGCCCGGGCTAGGGGCGAGATCGCGATCCACCATGAGCCAGCGTATGATTGGGGGCTCGCAAATGACGAGGAAGTCCTCCGAGAAAAATGGCCTGATGGACATGTCACTTGGTTCGATGCCAAATTCGGTATGGAGCGTGGCCACCACCGCGGCCAGGACTACCTATGGCCTCGTCCCGGTGATGGTGACCATGACTTCACGGGAAAGGTGTTGCTCCATGCACCGCATATCATCCAATGGCTCCAGAAAGGAGCAATCCATTGAGGCCACCAAATCCACCGTGCCACCGGCCTCCGGCGCGGAACCAAAAAGCAAGGGCCGGCCATGCTTGCCATTGATGGCCCTCGGGCCACCTTGATACGTCTCCGTCGTATCTATAATTTTTGATTGTTTCATGCCAATATTATACCACTTTCACATACTTTTGGCAACTTTTTATATGATTTATTGGACTAACCTATTGATCTAGTGCCCAGTGCAGGTTCCTGTTTTTTGCATGTTTTTTTGTATCACAGAGTATCCATATATCAAACAAAGTCCAAATGCAATAAAATTTCACGGAGAATTATTTTGGAATATATGTGATTTTTGGGAGTTGGAATCACCACAAATGGAGGCCCACACAGCCCACAAGACACCAGGGCGCGCCAGAGGCCCCTAGCACAGTGGTGGGTTGTGCCCTCCTCGAACGTCAGTTGGAGCTGTACTTCGGGCGCAAGGAAGCTTCTATCCTGAAAAAATCGTGTTAAAATCTCAGCGCAATCGGAGTTACGGATCTTCGGGAATATAAGAAACGGTTTTCGGCCAGATCTGGGGAGCGCGAAACAGAAGAGAACAGAGAGGGAGATCCAATCTCGGAGGGGCTCCTGCCCCTCCGCCGCCATGGAGACCAAGGTCCAAAGGGGGAACTCTCCTCCCCATCTAGGGCGGAGGCCAAGGATGAAGAAGAAGTAGGGGGCTCTCTCCCCATCGCTCCCATCGCTTCCGGTGGCATCGGAGTGCCACTGGGGCAACGATCGGGACGACAATCTACATCAACAATCTTGCTACCGTCAACACCAACTCTTTCCCCCTCTATGCAGCGGTGTAACACCTCTTCTCCCCACTGTAATCTCTACTTAAACATGGTGTGCAACTCCATATATTATTTCCCAATGATCTATGGTTATCCTATGATGTTTGAGTAGATCCGTTTTGTCCTATGGGTTAATCATGATCTTGGTTGGTATGATTGTATATTTTACTTATGGTGTTGTCCTACCGTGCCCTCCGTTCTCGCGCAAATGTGAGAGTCCCTCGCTGTAGGGTGTTGCAATATGTTCATGATTTTCTTACGGCGGGTTGCGAGAGTGACAGAAACTTAAACCCGAGTAGGTGGGTTATGGCGTATGGGAGTAAAGAGGACTTGATACTTAATGCTATAGTTGGGTTTCACGACCTTAATGACATTTAGTAGTTGCGGAAGCTTGCTAGAGTTCCAATGATAAGTGCATATGATCCAAGTAGAGAAAGTATGTTCGCTGATGCCTCTCCCTCATATAAAATTACAAGAATGATTACCGGTACTTGTTATCGATTACCTAGAGACAAATAAATTTCTTGTTGACAAAAGCTCCCTACTAAAACTAACTTTGTTGTGTCTTTATCTAAACAGCCCCTATATTTTATTTATGTGCTCTTTATTATCTTGCAAACCTATCATGTCACACCTACAAAGTACTTCTAGTTTCATACTTGTTCTAGGTAAAGCGAACGTCAAGCGTGCGTAGAGTTGTATCGGTCGATAGAACTTGAGGGAATATTTGTTCTACCTTTAGCTCCTCGTTGGGTTCGACACTCTTATTTATGGAAAAAGGCTACAAACAACCCCCTATACTTGTGGGTTATCAAGACCTTTTTCTGGCGCCGTTGCCGGGGAATAATAGCGCGGGGTGAATATTCTCGTGTGTGCTTGTTTGCTTTATCACTAAGTAGTTTTTATTTTCTGTTCTAAGTTGTTCTCTATCTTTGGTTATGGGATATGGAACACAAAACACCAAAAAAATTAGTGGTATTTGCTACTCATGGAGATGGGGAACCTCCTAAAACCCTCGATGCTCGTTATGCGAGAGATATTATGCACTACTTTGATAATCCCGAGAAAACCACATTCAACTATATAATGGGAGTAATGTTGGATCAACGTGAATACTTTACGGATTATCGCTTGACTCATAAAGGGAAATTGTTATGGGATAAAATTCATATGGTGCATTGGTATGCTTGAGAGCTATGCTTGAGATATGATTATACTTGTTGCTCTGGGATGAACACTCCACATCTTCCCTTTTCATGTGAATTTAATGATAGTGAAACCTTGGCTTATTATGTTAGAGGTATATATGATTATTATGATGGGGAACAAATAGAACAATTTGTTGCTTTTAAGAGTGCATATGAAATTGAATCTTTGTTTGAAAAGTTTGAAGATTTTGATGATTCAGTTTATAGACCGAAAATCTTGCTACCCTTAAATATTGCTATGATAATTATAAATACAATTACGATATTGATGTATTTATTGAGAATAACTCCGCTGTCCAAGAAAAGACTAATATTTTGCACGAGTCTATGGAAGAAGAAATTGAAGAAACTGCGAGCTCATTGGATGAAAAAGATGAAGAGGAGAGCGAAGAACAAATGGAGGAAGAACGGATTGATCACCCGTGTCCACCTTCTAATGATAGTAACTCTTCAACTCATACATTATTTAATTTCCCTTCATTCTTACCGAAGGATGAATGCTATTATGATTGCTATGATCCCGTTGATTCATTTGAAATATCCCTTTTTTGATGAACTTGATGCTTGCTATGCTTGTGGCCAAGATGACAATATGAGTTATGCTTATGGATATGAACTTGCTATTATTCCTTATATTAAGAATGAAATTGTTGCTATTGCACCCACACATGATAGTCCTATTATCTTTTGAATTATCCCAACTACACTATATCGGAGAAGTTTGCTCTTGTTAAGGATTATATTGATGGGTTGCCTTTTACCGTTGCACATGATGATTTTGATGAATATAATATGCATGTGCTTGCTGCTCCTACTTGCAATTATTATGATAGAGGAACTATATCTCCACCTCTCTATGTTTCCAACACGATAAAATTGCAAGAAACTGCTTATGCTATGTATTGGCCTTTACTTGATGTGCATGAATTGTTCTTGTATGACATGCCGATGCATAGGAAGAGAGTTAGACTTCTTCATTGCTTAATATATGTTGCTTTGTTCTCACTACTAAATGCCAAATCATTGCTAATTAAAATTGGCTTTGATATACCTTGGGATCCGGGTGGATCCATTACTTGAGCACTTTATGTCTAGCTTAATGGCTTTAAAGAAAGCGCTGCCAGGGAGACAACCTGGAAGTTTTAGAGAGCCATTTATTTATGTTGAGTGCTTTTATAAAGTCTATAAACAAAAAAATATAGAGGGGAACACAAAACTTTTCAAAAGGGAAAGTGAAAGTGAAAGAGACAAGCATTGTTGAAGTGGGGGAGCTCCTTGAACTTTGTTCATGCTCATGAAAACTTTGTGAATCTTTATTACAGAAAATTTCCAACAAAAATAATTATCCCCTTGTACAATTCCATTGTATTATACAAATAATATGCCAAGGTTTGCCTTCAGGATGTTTACATTGCTTGTTGGTTTGTGCGGTGCAAAACAGAAACTTTGGCTGTAGTACGTGATTTTACATTTTTTTTACCGAAACGTCAAACGGTTCTGAAACTTTTTGCACTGTGTTTCTATTCAGATTGTTTATTTGTACTAATTTTTGGAGTACCAGAGGTATGGTGAATGTTCAGATTACTACAGACTATCCCGTTTAAGACAGATTCTATATTTGATGCATTGTTTTGCTTGTTTTGATGAAACTATTGATTCTATTAGTGGATTAAGCCATGAAAAAGTTATATTATAGTAGCTACAATGCAGAAACAAAATATGAATTGGTTTGCAACAGTACTTAGAGTAGTGATTTGCTTTATTATACTAATGGATCTTACCGAGTTTTCTGTTGAGTTTTGTGTGGATGAAGTGAACAAAGATCGAGGAGGTCTCGATATGAGGAGAAGGAGGAGAGCCAAGAGCTCAAGCTTGGGGATCCCCAAGGCACCCCAAGTAAATATTCAAGGAGACTCAAGCGTCTAAGCTTGGGGATGCCCCGGAAGGCATCCCATCTTTCTTCAACAAGTATTAGTATGTTTTCGGTTTCATTTCGTTCGCATGACATGTGCAAATCTTGGAGCATCTTCTACTTTTAATTTTCACTTTTCTTTTATGAACCATGCTGGTATGAGATAGTCCATGGTTTATTTATAAAATGCTCATCGCACTTCACTTATATCTTTTGAGTGTGTCTTTATAGAATGCTTCATGTGCTTCACTTAAATCATTCAAAGTTTGGATTGCATGTTTCTCTTCACATAGAAAACCGTTGTTTGAAGAATGCTCTTTTGCTTCACTTATATTTGTAAGAGCATGGTCTTTTTTAGAAAGAATTAGACTGTCATGCTTCAATTATATCTATTTAGAGAGTCAAAAGGAATTGGTCAATTGCATGGTTAGTCATAAAATCCTACATAAAACTTATGGATCATTAAATATGATATGTTTGATTCCTTGCAATAGTTTTGCGATATAGAGATGGTAATATGTGGGAGGTACTAGTGAATGGTTGTGTTTAGTAGGAATATTGGTGTTGAGGTTTGTGATTCCTGAAGCATGCACGTATAGTCTCTCGTTATGCTATGAAGTTGGAGCATGATTTATTATTGATTGTCCTCCTTATGAGTGGCGGTCGGGGACGAGCGATGGTCTTTTCCTACCAATCTATCCCCCTAGGGGCATGCGTAGTAGTACTTTGATTCAAGGGCTAATAAACTTTTGCAATAAGTATATGAGTTCTTTATGACTAATGTGAGTCCATGGATTATACCTTTCGCAATTTGCTAGCCTCTACGGTACCGTGCATTGCCCTTTCTCACCTCGAGAGTCGGTGCAAACTTCGCAGGTGCATCCAAACCCCGTGATATGATACGTTCTATCACACATAAGCCTTATTATATCTTCCTCAAAACAACCACCATACCTACCTATTATGGCTTTTCCATGGCCATTCCGAGATATATTGCCATGCAACTTTCACCGCTTCCATTTGATGACTTGAGCATTCATTGTCATATTGCTTTGCATGATCATATAGCTGACATAGCAGTTGTGGCTCAGCCACCGTTCATCATTTTTCATACATGTTACGTTAGATCATTGCACATCCTGGTACATTGCCAGAGGCATCCATATAGAGTCATATTTTGTCATAGGTATCGAGTTGTAGTTTTTATTTCTTTTGAGTTATAAGTAAATAGAAGTGTGATGGTCATCATTATTCATTTTTAGAGCAGTGACCCAGTGAGGAAAGGATGATGGAGACTATGATTCCCCCACAAGTCGAGATGAGACTCCGGACA
>NC_041380.1:349846462-349850534 GCF_002162155.2 Triticum dicoccoides
AGAAAAAGGAAAAAAAAGAAAAAATAGAAAAAAAATAAACAAAGAGAGAAGGGGCATTGTTAGTATCCTTTACCACACTTGTGCTTCAAATTAGCACCATGTTTTTCATATGGAGAGTCTCCTATGTTGTCACTTTCATATACTAGTGGGAATTTTTCATTATAGGATTAGATGCACACCCACTTAGTTTTCATATTGAGCTTTCATACACTTATAGCTCTTGGTGCATTCGTTGCATGGCAATCCCTACTCCTCATGTTGATATCAATTGATGGGCATCTCCATAGCTCGTTGATTAGCCGCATCGATGTGAGACTTTCTAATTTTTTGTCTTCTCTATATTTACCCCTATCATTATACTCTATTCCACCCGTAGTGCTATATTCATGGCTTGCGCTCATGTATTGCGTGAGAGTTGAAAAATCTGAAGCGTGTTAAAAAGTATGAACCAATTGATCGGCTTCACGATGAACCAATTTGTCTTCTCTATATTCTTCATGCACTTTTGCTACTAATGGTTATGTGCAAGAGAAGAGAACCATCACGATGGATGATGTGTTCATCTACCATGAGCATACGTACTTTGCTTTGTTTTGTGCGTGTGTAGGATACTTGGACTTTGTGTTGACTTCCACTTCATGTGAGCTGACCATTCGAGCTCTCAAGAGCGAGCCTCATATATTCTACCACGACTCGCTTATACACCACATTTGCTTGCGCTTCGACATTCTAAAGGATGCACAAGGACACGCCTTCAAGGTGACTTCTTTCTTGAACATGGATATCCCGGATCATACTACTTGTGTTGCTTGCACCATGAGACCGATTGGTCATCTTGGACTACTTGACTGCACACATGTTAGAGATCTTACTTCGACTTGCCATTTTCACATTTTCATGCCTCATGACATATATACCTTGTGTGTTGCGTCCAATTCTTGGATTACTTGCTACTGTCATATGGTTGGTTGCAGCAATATCATTTCTTCACATATGCCATGTCCCATTGCTTGTCACATGATTGACTTGATTGCCTCACACATGATGAACAAGTGATCTTTCTATTGTGTTGAGCGTCACACTATCTTCACTACACCCTATGCTTGTTATGCTTGGATTGTCTTGCACTTGACACATGTGTTTAGACATATCATCTTCTTTGGTCTTGTGAATGATTCTTATGCCTACCATATACCTTTCATTGAGCAAATTGTGAATGCTTGCTATGAGCTTGAGGTAGATGCTTATTCTCTTGTCACACATATTTGCATTGTTGAGGAAATCGTTAACTGGTAACTGCTCGGTTGGCTGGCGAGTAGGGGATTAATAGGCTAATCGGCAAGTTAATCGGCCATTTAATCAATTAATCGGACGATTTATCAGTTTATCAGCTACTCGGTGACCCTACGAGTAGGGATTAATCGGCAAGTTAACTGGTTAATCGGATGAATTCTTGAACAGGGCATATTTGCATCACTACCTCACATTTAGATGCTTGTCCCCATGATATCTTCGCTTGTGCTCAATTTATGTGCTTACATGCCATGCCAAAATCCTTTGTCGCATCATATGCTATGCTTGATGACGACACTTGTTGGGTGAATCACCTCTTGAATGCTTGGATTTGCACTAATGCTAACCACATTTGTCTTTCCAAGTGTTTGTTGTTGTTACTCCTTTTGAAGGAATCCCTAGACGGTGCGACATTGGAGAGTGCCCATTTCGAGCTACTAGATAATGAGTAATTGGTGATCGTCCACTCCTACATGGTGAAGCCATCTCTTTCCCATGGTGATTTGGTTTTTGATCCGAGGTCGGATCTTTCCCAATGGGAGGGGGGGGGGAGATGATGCGGAGCATCCTACGGACATCATCATGTCAAGAGCCCGTTTGGCAAGTGACACATGCGACATCTTCTTCACATACATAAAGGTGAATCATCTCCTTTACACATGCTCACTTGACCCTCCACTCATGTGCATGCATAGGTACTGTCGGAGCTTCACAGACGACGAGAAGGAGTGCAAGCGCGAAGGAACACCTACACCATCCACGAGGGAAGCGTGGAAGCGAAGACGAAATAAGACGGAGTTGCGGAGTCTATAGCAGTCGGACGACTGACGTGCCACCGAACGTCCGACACTCTACAGTGCCGAGATGACCGGCGTCCATCGGACGTCCGACACACCTTCTACCCAGACAGAAGTCCCAGCCAGCGCACGCTCCAGCGACCAGATACCCAACAAGGACCGGACGTCCGACACCCCCAGCGCCTGGACGACCGAGCCCCTCCAGACGACCGAGACAACTAGTCCAGTATGAAAATGTCAAAAGAACGAAGGCCATCGGACGACCGACGCACCGGACGTCCGACCTCGACCGGAAGTCCGACGCCGCCTGATACGAGCCGAAACGCCGGACGTCCGACATCTACCGGACGACCGGACCCCCGCTAGCGACCATTCGTCCGGTAACTGTTGGACAACCGAAGTCTGTCTGTGCACAGCGTGTTGGGCCGAGGCCCCATGTACCCCTTCGCCCACTTAGACTATAAATAGGACTTCCCCTTCTCCTTTCTAGGATAGCAAATATGATAGCTCATTTGTATGTGAGCTTTGCTCCTACCTACCTCTACTCTTGAGAAAGAGAGAGAGACTACCACTCCCATGGAGTTCAAGGCCTCCATGTGAGAAGATCCTGCGAGATATCATCAAGACCCCTCACGGGAAAATCCTTCTAGGATATCATCAAGACCTCCTCATGGATATGACTTTACCTGGTATCTTTCCTTTTGTTGTTCATGTACCTTGTGGATCTTGTGTGTTTGATTGTCTAGTGGATGTGTGATTGGACTTGTTCTTGAGTGTTCCTCTTGTGATTTCCCTCGTGTTTCCCTTCGTGTTCTTCGTGGGATCCCCTTCATTTCGTGAAAGATCGGCCCTAGGGTTTCTACCTTACATCAGCGGGGTGCCACCGACATGCGCTCCTGCCCATTCACCGACGAAGAACTCCTCCGCAGCATGCAATCACGACTAATAAGCCCCCGTGCCACCGCAACGAACACACAGAGTATCATTTGTGCAGTCGCTCAAGATGTGTCAGTCGTCTCCGCAGTTGTAGCAGCATCCATGGAGGGCGGCCGGGATGCAGGTCCGCGGCGACCACGAGGTGGGGAGGGTGGGTGAGAGTCGATGTCGCGATGTAGGCAGGGGGAGGCAAGGTTGGGCTGCGAGGGCGGCGGGAGGTCTTGGGTTCGCCACTCTGACGCAGCCGACCCTGGAGGCGGGGGGCGGGAGCTCCTGCCGGCACTGCCCTGGACGATTGGGCCGAAGGCTGTGTCGAGCACCTCGGGTATGACGACGATGGAACGGAGAGCCGGCCTAGGAGGGGGAGAAAGCGACTCCGGCAAGGAGGAGGAAGCCGAGGGAGACCTGTGAGGCCATCGGAGAGGGGGGTGGACGCCGACACTGGAGTAGTGGCCGGCGGGGGAGGGGAGGGGGGAGGGGGCGCTCAGGGAAGGAAGCTCTCGCTCTCGCTCAGGGAAGGAAACTCTCTATCTCGCTCACGGAAGGAAGCTTGGAGTCAAAACTCTGCCACTTTGTCTCACATTATCATGAACTCACAATGATGGAAAACACGTGTGCCACTTATCATTTAATTTTTTTATTACCTTTAATGTTCTTTGTACTATTACGATTGAAGATGAATAGATTGTAAGTTTCTCGTGCAAAAAAAAGTAGCAGAGTAGGCAGTACATCTGGCCGGACCCTGCATAGTCTTTCTGACTTGGATCTTGGTTGTTCTTTTAAACTAGCGGGATCTTGATCAATCCCTGCATCATTGAAGTAGCCCAGCATGCCTGCATGGGCTCCACACGGTTTTTCCAAAGTCGCTTTCTTGGAGGCGTTCGCGAATTCTTCCACACCGATCGAACATCCTGCTTGATTCGCGGCCTTTTTCCAGCGTCCGCCCCGTGCAGGTGGCATGATCGCCCCTCGCGCGAACTGCACTGTTCCCTCCCAAGTCCCCGGCAAGCGTAACACGGGGAGCTTCAAACCGGGTCGATGGTTTT
>NC_041380.1:349850738-349882135 GCF_002162155.2 Triticum dicoccoides
CGATGGTTGTTGATGAAATCAAGGCAATGCGTGCAAGTAAATTGGCCACTGGCCAGTGACTCATCCGGTACCTTGCCCACCCGCTGCCCAACTGTATTCCTCACAACACCACCTTCACGATTCACGATCCCATCAGCGGCAAAAACTTCAGTAGCGACCACCCACCCTGACATGCATATGGAAACCGTACATATGACTAGAGTACACACTTCGAGCGTTCTTCCAAACCAGCCATGTAAAAAAACTTGAGCAGGCGGGCAGCCCGAAGCGGATGCTCCTGCCGCTTGCCGCTGCCGCCTGCTTCTGCCGGCTCGCGGCAGAATCCCACGACGGAATGATGGGCCACCACCTGGACGAAAAAGGGAAGGCCTCTCCGGTCTCGGCCACGCAGCGATTATAATAGGCCCTCCAAACCGCGTGGGCACGGGCACCCCGCGCGAAACAAACTCTGCCGAGACGAGCGCATCATCATTCCACCACCTCCGTCCCATCCCAAGCACACGACACGAGAGCGCGCGCGCCACCGCTCTGCCAGGCCAGTCCGGGACATGGGCACCACGAACGAGCTGATGCACCGCCACGTCCAGGCGGCCGCCGTGCCACCGCTGCCCGCGTCCTTCGCGGCGACCAGCGCCAGGGGCATGGGGTCGCAGCCGGGGCAGGGCGGCAGGCAGCGGGCGGGGCTGCCCCCGACGCCGCCCTCGGGGGCCGGCTCCCACTCCCTGCACGTCGCGGACGCGTGCATGCCGATGCAGGACGACTCGGCGCCGCGCAAGGCGCACCGCCGCTCCCGCAGCGACGTCCCGTTCGGCTACTTCCCGCCGCCGTCCCCCAAGACGGAGTCCGGCTGGGGCCTCCCCTGCGCCGGCGGCGGCGGCGGCGGCGGCGGCGACGAGCTGTTCAACGCGTTCATGAGCATGGAGGGCATGGACGGGCTGAACAGCTCCGACGGGGACAGCCGCGGGAGCAGCATGCCCCCGGCCAACGGCGCCGACAGCAGCGAGAACGAGTCGGAGGACTACAGCGGCGTCGAGAGCCAGGTGTTCCTCTGGGGCGAGGCCGGCAGGAAGAGGAACGCCGCCGGGGAGCCGGCGGCCGCGGCTACCCGGCACGCGCGGAGCCTGTCCATGGACAGCCTCATGGGGAAGCTGAGCTTCTCGGCCAACGGCGGGGAGCCGAGCAAGTTCAGCCTGGAGTTCGGCAGCGGCGAGTTCACCCCGGCCGAGATGAAGCGGATCATGACCGACGAGAAGCTCGCCGAGATGGCCCTCGCCGACCCAAAGCGCGTCAAGAGGTAGGCACCCGTCACAGCTAGCCACAATGCACATCAATGCACTGCTGCTACCGAGCTGGACTGACATGACATGTCACTCCGATTGCGCCGGTCCTCGCAGGGTGCTCGCCAACCGGCAGTCGGCGGCGCGGTCCAAGGAGCGGCGGATGCGGTACATCGCCGAGCTGGAGCACAAGGTGCAGATCCTGCAGACGGAGGCCACCACCCTCTCCGCACAGCTGACTCACCTACAGGTACATCCACCAGACGACCACCCATCCGTGCGTGCACTATGCACGCAATGTTCCTGGCCACCGGTCACTCGATGATCCACAGTTTCTATGGCGCTAAAATCTTCTTCTTCCTCCTCCTCCTCTTTGTTGCAGCGCGATTCGTCGGGGCTGGCCACGCACAACAACGAGCTCAAGTTCCGGCTGCAGGCCATGGAGCAGCAGGCGCAGCTGCGCGACGGTGAGCAACCATCCAATTCTCGCACACAAAATTCAGAGCAACTCTGTTCGAACCATCGATTTCGTCTGTGTCGTCGGTCGTGGTGCGCGCGTCGGCGTGGTTGCGTTTGCCCGTTAGTCGTCACCATGTAGAGGTAGTGCGACACTGATACGATTAGCAAGGCTCTCGCATGTTGTTATTATTTTCTAATCATCGAGAGCTTGTCCTCTGACGAAGCTGTTAATTAGTTGCCGGCATGTAGCCGGACGAGATTTATAATGCGTTTTGTTGGAATGACCGGACTACGAGGCGACTCCGTCAGGCGCCGGATCCATTTCTTGGCTGCTTCTTTTTCTACCATACAAGATAGTACAAGAATATTTAACCTGTTAATAAATCCAAGAAGGCTCCGTCGCCTTAGTTCATGTCACGATGTCGACGGGCACTAACCCTGTCACAAGAGGCCGGCAGTCGTAAGATAACACAAGTGGCGCAATCACCTTGCATGTTTCGTCATTCACATCACATTACTGCTGCTGCCATGGATCCTTAATCTGCTTTGTTAATTGAACATTCCACATTTGTAGGAGTGCTGTATTTTGGTAGTAACCAGTTTATCCTGAACAACTACCCCGTTTCTCTATGAGCAGCTCTGAACGAGGCGCTCACCGGCGAGGTCCAGCGCCTGAAGCAGTCGGCGACGTCGGAGCGCGGCGGCGACGCGGGCTCGTCCAGCAACCTGGCGCAGCAAATGCAGCTCCGCTGCCAGAACCAGATGCTCGAGATGCACAAGCAGCAGCAGCAGCAGCAGCAGCAGATACCCTTCTACCAGCTGGAGCAGCCGGAGCAGAATGGCGAGTCAAACTGATGGCTTCAGGAGGAAGAACCCAATCAAGTTCTAGTCCTTTTAGATGATCTGAACGATTTACTACATTTCCTAACACATTTGTTTTGCACGTTGATCTCGTCTATAGCTGTTTGTGCCTGTCCGGGGGAAATAATCCGGCAGTGTATTATTTTTTCTGAATGATTTTTTCGTCCCTTCACATCGTGGCTGGAATTAAAATGTCAGAACTAAATTCATTTGTAGTATATATCAAAATCTGTATTGAGTAATGTGTGTAGCTGTACGGTGTGCTACGCCTTTCAGATTCTTTTTTTTTATGGAAGAACCTTTGTTGACAATCGATGCTCTACTCTGCAGAAATTTGGTACGACAGTCGACATGGTGTGGACTTCACAGATGGACAACGAGTAAATTCAACACACGGGTTTGTACCGCGTACGAAGCACCACAGCACAATCGCCAAATAACTTTTTTTTTTGCGGGGTACTCGACAAAATAACTTGGATATAACTAGATGTGTCCTAGATACCTTAAAAAAACATGTCCTAATTATTGCACATCTAAATGACTAAATCAAACAATGACTAAATCAAAACATTAAAAAAAGGGAGTACCTAGAACTCATCTAGATGAGACGTAATTTGGTCTCATTCACCTGAAAAACAAGAATGAATACAACCAACGTCAGCACACATGCATCTTATAGCATCACATCCAATGGCTATAAAAGGTGAATGAGACCAAATTAAATCTCATCTAGATGAGTTCTAGCAAAACTGTAAAAAAAAAACCTCACGATTCTCCGCATAAAATCAACGCCATAAAACTTAAATGTATAATATTTAGAGCACATCTAGATGTGCTTTAGCAAGACCGAAGTAACTTTTAGTTGAGTTTAATTTACGTCCATCACTTTGTCCAAAGAACCAAACAAATCGCTCCACTTCCTAAAAAAATGCTCCACCTTTGAACAACAACAGTACAAAAGTCTACTCCTATTCATAATTCAATCAATCATCAGATTTAGCATCTTTTCTTGCATTTTCATAACTCCTGAAATGACGAGTAGACACGAATTATGAAAATGCAAACTTGTGCCGTGGGTAGTATGCTCGAGACCACACAGCTATTGCTTCTTTCTCATCGTTCATACGCCGATAAATGATGAGTTCTGAATGGTTCTCTTTTTTTCATGTCACGGCCAATTACTCCTATTTTACTTTCTAAAAAGTGGCATTCTATGTCCAATATCCCGATCGAAGTATAGAGGCCGAAATAAATAGAATAAGGATCAATACAAAAAGGAGAAAAAAAAATTCCCTTTTAAAGAAAAATGATTGTTGTTCAAACATTCAATTATGAAGGTTCTTCCTAATTGATGAACGTAGCAAACCTACCAAACTCACCAGATACTTAAGGACGTCCACCTCTCTCAGACTGACCAATTTTGACGGCGGCTTTTGTTTTCGTGGTGCCAATGAAACTAACTAAACCGCAATGGAGCTCCTCCCAAATACTGACTTGACCAACCTCTAATACTTTTCATAACCAAAATGAAGCTGGAAACTGGATCCCATGCTAATAGGTTCCAATGATTTTTTTTTTCATAAAAAACGATAGAAAAAACACGTAGCCGGAAACACGTTTTTTTCCACGTTTTCCCCTTTCCGAGAGCACAATTGTTCTTCTTGCAGAAGCAAATTTGTACCTCCACAAGAAGCAAATCCGTGTCTCTTGTGAAAAATGTTTTTGTTTTCGAGAGGCACAACTATGTCTCTCGCCGAAGCAAACTTGTGCTTCCACAAGAAGCAAACATGTGCATCTTGTGGAAACAAAAAAACACGTTTTTTCCTTTCCCTGTGCCTTTTGTGGAAGCAAATATGTGCCTCTACCGAAAAAGCGCATTTTTGTTTGTTTTCGGACAGACACAAGTGCGCCTCTCGCGGAAGCAAACCTATGCCTCCACAAAAAGAAAACTTGTGCCTCTCATGAAAAAAACATGTTATTTTCCCTTTCCGAGAGGCACGAAGAAAAGAAATGTGTTTTCTTTAAGCAATTTTCTCTCTCAAGAATCTACGGAAAATCGGATGGAAAGTGAAAAGCCAAAAAAAATAGAAACACCATCTAAACACCGAAAACACGTAGAGAAAAATAAAAACAAAAACAAAATAATGAGGGAGCCCCAGCACGCGACACATGGGGGCGGCTGAGAGCGTGCCAGTGGCGTGCTCTCAGCCCACGAAAATTGACCCTTGAGGGGCTCTCGCAAGGTGTACACCTTAGTTACTTGCTCTCCTGATGTGGACATCAGCAAAAAAAATATCCAAATCATGTTGCTTTGTTCTTACATGGGCTCTTGCCGGGCTTAGATTTGGACGGGTGCGGGCATCGACGGGCTCA
Organism: Triticum dicoccoides; assembly: GCF_002162155.2. Classification (NCBI taxonomy): domain Eukaryota; kingdom Viridiplantae; phylum Streptophyta; class Magnoliopsida; order Poales; family Poaceae; genus Triticum; species Triticum dicoccoides. The sequence continues at coordinate 349,855,709 of NC_041380.1, forward strand.
TGTTTAGTGGTGGAATTGGAGCCTAATCCTATGCAGCATCTTTGCCGGCCCATTTACAGATTTTTTTCTCTTATGTTGAAATTCAAAATAATCCATGGCCGATGTGATTCTGGAGGATCAAAAGTATGTCAAGGGGCGGTGATTAGACTACTTGAACAAATAAAACTTATCATTTTTCCAATTTTAGTTGTAGGCAAATTTTAGCAATTCTACCAAGTCAAATACACCCTGCACATGCAAGTCTAAGAGTTGTGCAATGGAAAGTAAAGACTTTGCATATGAACGTAAAGGAGAGATTGAAGATTTCAAACGCAATATAGACATGATGATTTTTAGCATGCTTCTGATAGGTGGTGCTATCGTACGTCCACGTTGATGGAGACTTCAACCCACAAAGGGTAACGGTTGCATGAGTCCACGGAGGGCTCCACCCACGAAGGATCCACGAAGAAGCAACCTTGCCTATTCCATTATGGCTTACGTCCATGAAGGACTAGCCTCACTAAAGTAGATCTTCACGAAGTAGGCGATCTCCTTGCCCTTACAAACTCCTTGGTTCAACTCCACAATCTTGAAGGCTCCCAAGTGACACCTAACCAATCTAGAAGACACCACTCTCCAAAAGGTAATAGAAGGTGTTGTTGATGATGAACTCCTTGCTATTGTGCTTCAAATGATAGTTTCCCCAACACTCAAACACTCTCTTACAAATTTGGCTTTGGTAGGATAGGAGATTGCATGGAAATCAACTTGAGGAAGGCTAGAAATCAAGGTTCAAAATGGTTGGATTGGAATCTATTGATCTCAACACATGAGTAGGTGGTTCTCTTCTCAGAAAATGAGTAGTGCAAGTTGTGTCTCCTTTTGATGGCTCTCTCAGGGAGTAGGTGGTGGTGGATAGGTATAAATAGGCAGAACCAAAAATCCAACTGTTACAACTCTTTGACCCAACCCGTTGACACCGACATGAAAATCTCGGTCAGACTGACTAGTGCAAAAGACTTGACCATTAAGCTTTTTGGTGAGACCGATCATACCAACTCGGTGGGACCGAAGTGCGATGGCCAGGGAAATACCTTGTTTCAGAAATTCCGATTTGTTCATCTTGGTGATTCTGAAATGAAGCAACTTCATCACAGAAACTTGGTCAGGCCATCTCGGTGAGACCGGGATCCATTTAGGTTGCACCAAAGTATTAGGGTTTGGCATATGGCATCATATATGGTAATCTCGGTGGGTCTGGATGAGAGCTTTCCGGTGGGACTGAGATCAACTTTAGGGTTTTGGATAGGATGGAAGTGGAGAAATATTTGAGGGTTTTGGAGCAATATCACTAAGCACTTGAGTAATTGAGTCATGATCAAAACCTCATCCCCTTTTAATAGTATTGGCTTTCCTATGGACTAAATGTGATCTTGGATCACTTGACCAAAAATGTAGAGTCTTGAAGCTTTGCAAATCTTTATCCTTTGTATTTTGAGGGGTCCGCATCCATTAGTCTTTGGCATGCCAATTGTCGGTGTCAAAACCGGCGGATCTCGGGTAGGGGGTCCCGAACTGTGCGTCTAGGCCGGATGGTAACAGGAGGCAGGGGACACAATGTTTTACCCAGGTTCGGGCCCTCTTGATGGAGGTAAAACCCTATGTCCTGCTTGATTGATATTGATGATATGGGTAGTACAAGAGTAGATCTACCACGAGATCAGAGAGGCTAAACCCTAGAAGCTAGCCTATGGTATGATTGTATGTTGTGATTGTTGTCCTACGGACTAAAACCCTTCGGTTTATATAGACACCGGAGAGGGTTAGGGTTACACAAGGTCGGTTACAAAGGAGGAGATATCCATATCCGTATTGCCTAGCTTGCCTACCACGCCAAGTAGAGTCCCATCCGGACACGAGACAAAGTCTTCAATCTTGTATCTTCATAGTCCAACAGTCCGGCCAAAGGATATAATCTGGCTGTCCAGAGACCCCCTAATCCAGGACTCCCTCAATAGCCCCTGAACCAGGCTTCAATGACGATGAGTCCGACGCGCAGTATTGTCTTCGGCATTGCAAGGCGGGTTCCTTCTCTGAATACATCACAGAAGAATTTGAATACGAGGATAGTGTCCGTCCCTGCAAAATAAGTTCCACATACCGCCGTAGAGAGAATAATATTTTTGCAAATCCAATTTGCTGACTTGTTTTGGTAGCATGACGTTATGTCATAGCCCGGTGATTGTTCGAACCTTTTTTCTTCAACTAGCTCCACACATAACGCGAGGCGGTTTCTTGGCACGTCTTGTCAAAGCAGAGATCGTGTTCCCCCAATTACGGGATTCTCATTAATGCGGTCGTGGGTAACCCAACCGTGTCTAGGACTCCTAGATTATAGGCAAGTCCTAAACGACTACGGAGAGGACGCTTGATATTCACCCTCTTTATAAAGGGACAAGGTTTTCGCTTTTTCCCTCTCGTGCTCAATCGAACCCTTTGCCCGCCTCGAGTTCCAACACCCAAAGCCCAGGTTAGGTGCTCCTGATCTTCAATCATGTCCGGATCCAGCCTTCAAGGCCGATGGATGCCCTCCTCCATGACGGAAGAGGACATCAAGAAGTTGAGGGAGACCAGATACCTGACCGCCGAGGTTTCGCATCGGCTTCCTGCTCAAGGGCAGGTCGTCCCTACTCCCGAACCCAACGAGAACGTCGTGTTCGTCTCCCACTTCCCTCCGAGGCCTAGGCCTCACTCTGGATCCCTTCGTCAGGGGTTTGATGTTCTATTACGGGCTAGATTTCCACGATCTAGCTCCGAACTCCTTTCTCCACATCTCGACATTTATTGTCGTGTGTGAGGCCTTCCTCCGCATTACCCCTCACTTCGGCCTGTGGCTCAAGACCTTTGAAGTGAAGTGGAAGATGATCGCGGGGCAACATGCAGCGTGCGGAGGTGCATCAATAGGCAAGATGGTAGGAGCTCCATGGCCGAAGGTTCCTTTCCAGAGGTGTCCGAATTATGGAAACGGGAGTGGTTTTACGCCACGGCTCCCAGAAGTGCCAAGTGGGCGGCTGCCCCCGCTTTCCGCTCGAGCCCCCCACCACGACTAGTGTCATGGATTAGCAGAGGTCTGAGCTGGGGTCCAGCCAAGGACGTGCCTATACTACAAAGCCGCATTCGAGATCTCTTCGAGGGAGATTTTAATTTGGTCGTGGTAATACAAGTTATGCTGGTTCGTCAAGTCCAGCCTTGCAAACGCCGGCCCCTTCTCTTGTGGGAGTTCAACCCAGAAGGACCGCGTGCCATTCAAAGTTTCCTCGGCCTGACACACGAGGAGATGTACAAGTCATTCTTTGAACCTCAAATAGAGTGTCCGGATACTACCGAGGATGTGGGCCTGAGCAGTAACCGCGCCGCCGAACAAGTAAGAAATCCTCTAGCCGAACACACTGTATTTTATTCATCATGAAGTTATTTCTGAGAGTTTGCTCTTTGACCAGGACTGGCTAACAAAGGCGAAGATGATTCGGTGTTTGGCCCCCCTCCCTGAGGGTTTGGAAAATCCGGTATTGGAAAAGATGCTCGAGCTCGCACCTTGCCCAGAGCCCTCGAAGGAAGATACAGGGGGGGGGGGTAATACGGGCGGACGCGGGCCCCCATCACTGCTAGTTCCCACCGAGGGAATGAGCGTCTCCATGAAGGAGGATAACCGGGGGAGGAAAAGGACTGCTTCCGAGGATCCTGAAGCCGAGGTCTCCAAACGGGAGAAGAAGTCTCCCACACAGGGTCCTGCCTCGGGGGGTGCTTTTGCCGCACAAAGTCCGCGGGGGGATCAGCCCTCCAACGAGCCGTAAGTGATCCAAAAAATACTTTAATAGTGAAGGTATACTATCTTTCTTCTGAGAAAATAACCGCCGCATATATCTTGCAGTTCGGGCCTTAGCCCCTCTCAGCTGAGCTCGTCTTCGGGGGATCTTCTTCCAGAGATGATGGAGAGCGAAATGCCTCCCCCGGACTCCTCCGCTCAAGAAGCGGGCGACCTCGAAGTGTCGTCACGGAGGGCCTCTCCGGATACGGTGAGGCCAGAAGATAATCCCATAGACCCCCGAAGTCCCCAGCGTCCGGCTCCCGAAGAGAGCAAACAAAAGAGTCCGGCACCATCTGGTATGCGGTCGGACGTTCTGAGGGAGCTGGTGGGACGAGCGGCCATCTCAGAAGAACACCGTACGCTGATGGGTACGGTGATGGAGAGAATTTCGTCTGCCGAAAGCGGATTACATGAAGCCTTTATAAGTCTACTGATAGGCTTTGAGGTACGTGAGATAATATGTGATAGTACCGCACATGTTAGGTGTGCCCTGTGTAGATAGTAGCCCCTGAGACTCTGGTTGTCGTCGAGAACAGCGGCGAACAAAGGATCATAGTCCCAGGCAATAACCAGACTTCCCGTATGTGCAGGTGGTGGAAGCTCCGGTGGCTAGCCGAACTAGTGAGTTTGCCAAATTAAAACGGCAACTGGATGCGGCAGACGCTGACATCGAGCTTGTTAACAAGAGGCTTGATGACGCACATGGTAAGTGTTATTATCTGGTGAACGCCACATAGTAAGAGTAGCATGATGCCAGTATCTTTAATATGTTGTGACTGCAGATGGAGCTGCCACCATGGAATCCTTGCGGGCAGAACTTGCCCGAGCCAAGGAATAATCGATGATTAGTAATGCGGCTGCTTTGAAGGCGGCCGAAGAGTTGAAAGCCGAGAAGGCCGCACATTGCGAGAGCCAAGAGAAGATGGCCAAGATGGCCGTAGAATTAAAAGACACTGCCGACCATTGCCGGCTCCTTGGAAAAGAAAACCGAGCGAAGGCAACGGACCTTGAGAAGGCCACGATGGCGGGCAAAGACACCCGCTCTGCTATGAGAGCGAAGAAGGAGGAGCTGCGGGAAGCCGGGGATATTGCGGCTGGGAAGCCCTTCATGCTACGGAGGAAGTTCGGAGATCCATGGTATGCCCCTCTAGAACGGCTGTGGAGTTCAGCAGATGAGTATATGGACTTGGCGGCGAGCGCTGCCGATGCGGCCAAATACTTCCAAGGTCAAACGGATTGTGAAGTGGACAAGCTATTTTGGTCGCAATTCAACGTTCCAGAGCATCCGCTTCCATTGACTGATCAGCTAGCCGAATGGGCCGAACTAAATAGGTTGTCCGGACTCGCCATGAGGTCTGTCATGGATCAGCTATGGCCGGAAAAGCCAAAGCCATACAACTATTTCAGTTTAGTGCAGCGGTTCCTTGGTGCGGTGCCACGCATTAATGCGATGAAGAGGTCGGCGTGCATAGAAGGCTCATGGATGGCCCTTGCCCGTGTTAAAGCATACTGGGCGGAGATGGACGCTACCACTGTTGCGGCGCAGGGTTCGGCCATAGGCCGAGTGACTGTCGAGCACTATTTCGAGGAGGTTCTCGAGGGTGCTCGTTTGATAGAGGCCCAGTGCTCGAAGAATATTATGTTTGACTGATATGTATTCTCATTGTAAACACAATGCTTTTATGAAATTTTATAAGGCTATGTTTATACTTTTGCCTGAAAGTAGTATGATGCCTCCTGTGCGGCCGTTTATGTATACATGTGTATAACCTGAAAGATTGCAGCCGCCGGCTTCAACCCCCACACATATAATGCGGAGGTGCTCACGAAAAACGCGTGTTCACACTTAACCCAACGTCTTGGTCCTATTAAGGAGGTGATAGTGTAGCGAACGAGGCAACCAGACTATAATGCTTTAATACTTTCACTTAGCCATAGGAGTTTGACAGTGGGGCTACTAGATAGCCCCTGGTGGCTCCGCACTCTCCCGATTTCGGGGTGCGTACATGCCTGGCCGGAAAACGTCCCTTCGTTAAGGCGGAGGAATTCTAACATTCCGATAGGTCATCGAGTGGTTGACCAGTCTCACGCTATATCATGACAGTCAGTTTTCGGCTTTCTCTACTGAGGTGCTCGTTTGGATGAACCAGGGCACAATCGCAGTAGTTCTCCTGGTGCTGCCTTAGCCGATAAAGCGAAATGTAAGGCACCAAAACACAGGAGCCGGGCAAACCCAACATTTAACCAAAGACAATGATTCAGAGCTGATGCATATAATGCCAAACTCGCGACGCCGAACACTCCCTAAGGTATTCAGTCTTTATGGTATAAACTGGGCCTAAATAGTGCCCTTTGTAAGAAGCCTCTTGTGTCCAGGTACGTGCATTATTCTGACGTGGCCACATGCCAAGACGTCAGCATCCTTCTCAATTGTGCTGAGAATTCGGTGGATGTGTATCAACAAGAGACAATAAAAAAGGTTTACGCAGGGTCTTAATCTAAAAAGAATCCTTGGAACGGGTCCCTGCTGCACGTCTGTGCCTGTGTCTCCGTTGTGCCGTATCCTGGATGGGTGTAGCACGATGGTCATCTGTAAAAGAGAGGAATTTAGGTGAAAAAGTTGTCGTGCAGAGAGATATTTTTTTAAAGAAACCATGTATTACTAGAAATGAGTATAAATTGCCACTTGTCTGCGCGTGTTGGCCCCCTTGTATTTGTAATAGGGGTGTGGCCATCAATCCGGTATAAATTACATATAGCAGCACCGGACCTGTCTAACCGCGTCCGTGGTCTTGACGACCTATCAAATACTTTAGTTGGCGAGGCCGTTTTTAGTGTGCGGCTGCCAAGGCAGTCGCATTCTCTTCTCCGCGCAAGGATCACTTAATACTTCCGTTCACTGTAATGATGCCGCGTAGACCGGGCATCTTGAGCGTCAGGGAAGCGTAATGTGGTATTGCATTAAAGCGAGCAAAAGCTTCACGTCCAAGTAGTGCTTGATAGCCACTTTGGAATGGAGCGATGTGGAAGGTTAAATGTTCGCTACGGAAGTTATCGGGGAAGCCGAATATAACCTTTAGTAGCAGGGAGCCCGTGCAATGAGCCCCTGGGCCTGTCGTTACTCCTTTAAAGGTAGTATTGCTATGGCAAATTTTCGTTGGGTCTATCCCCATTTCGCGGATTGTATCCTGGTATATCAGGTTGAGACTGCTGCCACCGTCCATCAGGACTCGTGTGAAGTGGTATCTGTCAATTATTGGGTCTAATACCAGGGCAGCCCATCCTGCACGCCGAATACTTGCTGAGTAATCACGATGGTCGAAAGTGATCAGTTGAGACGACCAGTGGCAGGACTCCGCGGTGATAGGCCCTTGGGCATATTTTTCTGGGAGTGCCGTTTTGTTTCTCCCCTTGATCAACGTTTACTGTTTTGACTTCTGGTGGAAATTTCTTTTGTTCCCCAGTGTCTTGCTTGAGAGGCTCATCCTCGTCTTTGCTTGGTGTATCCTCCCCCTTGTGTACGGCGTTGAGCTTGCCGGACTACTTGAAGACCCAACATTCTCCGTGGGTATGATTAGCGGGTTTACCAGGGGTGCTATGGATCTGACATATTTGGTCTAGAATTTTGTTTAGGCTGGACAGTTCATCTCTAGCACCTTTAGAGGGCGGCTTTTGCTGACCTGGCCGATTGCTTTTGAATCCGACGTTTACTGCCATGCTCCTCGTGCTGTCTTCTTTATTCCGGCGTTTGTTATTGCTGTTGCGCCGTGATTTCCCGTTTCCATCTCTAACTTCGGATGTACTGGGGTCGCTGGTGCTGCATCTGGCTAGCCAGCTATCCTCACCCACGCAAAAGCGGGTCATGAGGCTTGTTAATGCGGCCATTGTTCTCGGCTTTCCTTGGCCGAGGTGTCTGGCAAGCCATTCGTCACAGACGCTATGCTTAAAAGCTGCCAAGGCTTTGGCGTCCGGACAGTCGACAATTTGGTTCTTTTTAGTAAGAAACATGTTCCAAAGCTTTTGGGCTGACTCTCCGGGCTGTTGAGTTATATGACTCAAATCATCCGCGTCCGGAGGTCGGACATAAGTCCCTTGAAAATTTGCCCGAAAGGCGTCTTCGAGCTCTTCCCAACTTCCAATGGAGCTTTCGGGGAGGCTCTTAAGCCAGTGCCGAGCTGGCCCTTTGAGTTTGAGGGGTAAATACTTAATGGCATGGAGATCATCTCCCCGAGCCATGTGGATATGGAGGATATAGTCCTCAATCCAGACCCCAGGGTCTGTTGTTCCATCGTATGCCTCTATGTTTACGGGTTTGAATCCCTCTGGAAATTCATGGTCCAGCACCTCATCGGTGAAACATAGGGGGTGTGCGGCACCCCTATATCTGGGTGTACCACGTTGTTCAGATGTTTGTTGTGTTGCATCGTATGCTGGAGCACGCTTGCGTGGTCCATATATGGATCTGGTTTCGCCCTCCTTTTGATGCGAGCCCTCGCGTAGACCGCATATTGGCTTATGTGCGGCATTGCTTGCCGCTTTATGTTGGCCGTGAGGTCGTCTATCCAGCCAGATGGCTGTTTTAATTTTTGGTTGTGGGGGGTCTGAGGCCTCCTCATCGAATTCAGGTAGCAACTTCCGCTTTGGGTAGCTCTTGGTGGGGCGATTGCTGCCGTACTTCGCTGCTGTGTTGAGTACTTTACTCCATCTGATTTGGAGTGTGTCTTGCGCAGCCTTGAGTCTTTGCTTCTGCTTTTTCAGACTCCTCGCGGTGGCAACAAGCCTTTGACGGGCATTCTGCTGCTTCGGGTGCCTGTCCGGCGTTATGTCGTCCGGACTATCATCTTTGACAGAATTGGTTTGTTTGGTTTGATTCTCCGTATAGCCGTGGTCCGGCGGTGGTTCGCCCTGCTCCAACGCTGGGTCTGTATGATCGTTATTTCTGCCGAGGCGGGATTTGGGGCGGCGCTTGCACCGCCACTTTGACTGCTTCTCGAGGGAACAAGCCTTCGTTGCGTCCTTCCGTTCCTCGTCGTCGTCTTCTTTTGGTGTGTCCACCATGTATACGTCATATGATGAGGTGGGCGTCCAGCGCCCTGTGGGCGGTGGTTCCTCTTCGCCTCCCGCATCGTCGTCCATACCGTCGATGTCTTCGGAGTCGAAGTCGAGCATGTCGGTTGAGTCATCGACAGTGGCTATTAAGTGGGTGGTGGGTGGGTGTCGAATTTCTTCGTCGTCCACATCCCAATCCTGTTGGCCACAATCCAGCCAGGGCTCTCCTGACAAAGAGAGAGACCTTAGTGAATTCAGAATATCGCCGAAGGGCGAGTGCTAAAAGGTATCCATGGCGGTGAATTCCATGATCGGCGCCCAATCGGATTTGATTGGGAGGGGCGCAGGCGGTTCGGAGTCAGAAAAAGAGTCCGGCACCTTGGAGTCACAGGCTGCGCAGAGGATTAGGCTGGTGTTCAGCTCGATCGCCGTTGAGACTGCAGCCCCTGAGGCGGTGTCTAACCACCCGTCCTCGATTGGCGCAGTTGGCTCCAAGCTCAGGGTCGGAGCTGATGCGGGCGCGACCTCTGGGGTACTGTTTGGCGGCAGAGCTAGGTCATACCCATCGTGACAGTGCGGCGCGTCCGGCTGTGGCTCGAATCCGTCGAAGATCAAGTCTCCGCGGATGTCGGCCGTGTAGTTCAAACTTCCAAATCTGACCTGACGGCCAGGGGCGTAGCTTTCAATCTACTCCAGATGGCCAAGCGAATTAGCCCGTAGTGCAAAGCCGCCGAATACGAAGATCTGTCCGGGGAGAAAAGTCTCACCCTGGACCGCATCGCTATCGATGATAGTAGGAGCCATCAAGCCTAACGGCGACGACACAGAGGAACTCTCAATGAAAGCACCAATGTCGGTGTCAAAACCGGCGGATCTTGGGTAGGGGGTCCCGAACTATGCATCTAGGCCGGATGGTAACACGAGGCAGGGGACACAATGTTTTACCCAGGTTCGGGCCCTCTTGATGGAGGTAAAACCCTACGTCCTGCTTGATTGATATTGATGATATGGGTAGTACAAGAGTAGATCTACCACGAGATCAGAGAGGTTAAACCCTAGAGCTAGCCTATGGTATGATTGTATGTTGTGATTGTTGTCCTACAGACTAAAACCCTTCGGTTTATATAGACACCGGAGAGGGTTAGGGTTACACAAGGTCGGTTACAAAGGAGGAGATATCCATATCCGTATTGCCTAGCTTGCCTTCCACGCCAAGTAGAGTCCCATCCGGACACGAGACAAAGTCTTCAATCTTGTATCTTCATAGTCCAACAGTCGGGCCAAAGGATATAATCCGGCTATCCGGAGACCCCCTAATCCAGGACTCCCTCACCAATCATTGATCTTCTCTGAAATCTATTATCAATGTGCATTAGATCAATGACACATATTTTGTTATTAATTACCAAAACCACCTGGGTATTAATTACACTTTCAGATTTCAACTCGAGACCCCAGGCATCGTACTCGACGTGATTCCAACTCAAGACCTTAGGCATCGTACAAACCGTGGATAACCAACGGGACACCTTAAGATGTTGTGACTTTTATTGTTCTTCGAATACAACGCTAAAAAAGAGTGGTTTCCATGTTTTTGGTTTTTTGACCGTTTTTTCTTCTGCTTTTTTCCTTTTCTCTTATTTTTTTCATTCTATTTTATTCTTAAAAATCTTGATTTTTTTAAAAAAACCATGAACTTTTCTTAATTTTGTGTACTTTTTTCAAATCCATAAGCTTTTCTTCAAATTTGTGAATTTTTTTAATCCACAATTTTGGTCTTGAAAATCCATGAACACACGAAATTTTTCTCAAATTCATGAACTTTTTTCGAAACACGTGAACTTTTCTTCAAATCAGTGAACTTTTCAAAAACTATGATTTTTTATTCAAGATCGACAAGCTTTTATCAAAATCGATGATTTATTTTGCTAAATAGATGAATTTCTTCAAGTTGGTGAACTATTTTTGAAGATTGATGAACTTTTTCAATTTTTTTAAATTCGTCTACTTTTTTCATAATGGGTGAACTTTTTGCAAATCAATGATCTTTTTTTATAAATCAATGAAGTTTCAAATTCGTGTTGATGAACTTTTTTTAAATTGATGATTTTTTTCAAGTGTGTGATTTTTTTTAAAATCAATGAACTTTTTTCAAACTCGATGAATTTCTTCAAATTGGTGAATTATGTTTGAAGATTGATGAACTTTTTCAAATTTTTTAAATTTGTCTACTTTTTTCACAATGCGTGAACTTTTTGCAAATCAATGATCTTTTTTTACAAATCAATGAAGTTACAAATTCGTGTTTGTAGCGACCCGACCTCAGATGGTCAAGTCTCTGTGCATAAATGTCATCCCTGGATCGGTAATGATGACACACAAAGTACTCGAAGGATTTATAACAGAGTAGCAATCACACACTTATTACATCGAATATCTCAAAAGAGAACTTATTACAGTAAATATGGCTTAAGGCCATCTAAATAAGATAACATCGGAAGATTTGGAAGATAAAGTGAGTCCATCAACTCCAACGGCATAGCTGAGTGCATGACAAACGACCTAGCGCACCTTACTCTTCGTCTGAAAAGTCTACAACATGATACGTTGCAGCCCGAAAACGGGTTAGCACATGGAATATGCTAGCAATATAACACAGTAGAGCATAGAACAGATAAATGCTATCACTACATGCATATATGGCTGGCGGAGGCTCTATGGTTATAATGTTTTGTGAAAAGCCAATTTTTTCCTACAACAAAGGAACATATTTTATTTAACTATCATGGTAGTTGTTAAACATTGAGAAGGTTCCTCCAACTCAATCCCAATTAGAAAGTAATTAACAACCCAACAAATTAAGTAATAGAGTGATGAGATTAATATGATAATCCAAGATCCAGATACTTAAGATGTCCATAACCGGGGACACGGCTAACCATGATTAGTTTGTACAGTCTGAAGAGGTTTGCGCACTTTTCCCCACAAGACTCATTCTCCTCCATTGGATTTCTCGCACTACATGGTGTTTGAGAAACGGATGACCGAGACACAGTTTTTCAGAAACATTAACTCTAACCCCGAGTAGACCGTACCAACCTACATCCCCTACATCTGCTAGCCTACCACTGGAAGAGGTCATGCAACTTACTGCACTATGCTAGAGCCCATAATAGCTTGTGGCTGCACACGGAAGTTTGTAGCATGAATAATCTTATGATCCCTTTGAGCCTGGGTGGCGAACCATACGAATGATCACACGGGTACTCCAGGATATCCTAGGACAACACTGGATTCTCCAGGTGCCCGCAACCAATCCACCCAGATGTGTATTTAAGTAGCCACCTTAAGTTCACCATTAGTTAATAACCTCACATCTGTCATGGATACTCTCAAACCCAATCCACGTTTACGAGCATAGCATGGCGATATAAGCATAACATAGGAGTAACTCCCAAGGGTTTGATAATAAAAGGGCAATAGGTTCTACCTCATCATCTACTTCCCAAAACCCGCATGTTAAGAGATCCTACTCATGCAATGTTTGAGGGTTGTAACTAATGCATAAAAACTAGGTAAGAAAAGAGTATGATCAAAGTGTTACTTGCCTTGCTGATGATCCACAAAATCTAGTGACTCGTAGTAGTACGCTACGCACTCCGGGAATTCTATCGCAAACAAACAATAGCATACATAAGCAATCAAGCAAAGATGCACGGATAAAACTCAAATAAGAAGATCAAATCTGAAAAATCAACTGAAGATCAAATCTGAGCTACGGAACTGAAACTACGGTCAAAAGAATTTCAAAACCAAATCTACTTGCAACCAAATTTTTAGTTTGTCAAAACCTTGTTCAAGTTGATTAAACAGAAAGAGGGGTTCGAGACGAAGATTTTGGCGATGGTTTCACTGGATTTGGACAAACGGTTAAGAAACGGCAGGCGTTTGAATATCAGGGGCTAATCTGTGATAAAAGTAATCACGGATAGGTCCCTGGGCGAAAAATAAAAAGAAAACACTAACGAACGAACGTTAGCTCTCAGAACCTAAACAGCAAAAACCGTTCGTTAAAACGAACGAACGGACGAACGTCTGCTAAATAACTAAAGCGAGAAAACCGAATCGATAAAAATAAAAAAACACATCTAGGGTTTCTAAAAAAATCGGCCGGTTTTTATTACCTAAACCAAAAAAACGGCGGCTCGGATCCGGCGAACGGCGGCGGCGGCGGCTCTGGCGTGCAGCGCGGCGGCAAGAGACGCGGGTGAGCGGGCGGCATCGCGAAGGCGGCTGCGAGGCAGCGCGGGCGGCGGAGCTCGGCGGCGGGGTGCGGCGGTGGAGCGGGAAGAGGTAAGGAGGGGTGGCGGCTGGGGGGTTAAATAGGAGGGAGGAAGTGGGTTCGGCGGCTTGGGGAAGAAGTCGAGGAGGAGGAGTCCTCCTTGGACTGGCAGCGGCGGCGACGACGTGCGTCGGCCGGACTCGGCCGGGGCGAGGCGGTGCGGCGGCCGGGCCGTGGCCTGGCGCTAGCTGGGTCGGCCCAGTTCGCCCGCGAACTCTCTCTTAAAAAAACAGATTTCGCCTAAAAAATCCTAATAAATAAAATAAAAATCTAAAAATGCCAAAAAAATCATCGTCTAAATAAAATATTTAGGACAAAGTGAACATTTTCTTGGCCTAATAATGCAGTTTTGAAAAATGCATATTTTTCTAATTCAAATAAAATTACAATAAAATACAAATAAATTTATTTATTTGATTTTAATATTTTCCTCTAATATTTCATTTATTTTGGAGAAGTCATATTATCTCCTCTCATATATTTTAATATGAAATATTTTTGGAGAGAAAAATAATTAAAACCAAAATGATCCTTGTTTCGATATTTGAAACAATTCAAATATGAAAACGATGAAATCCCCAACTCTCTCCATGGGTCCTTGAGTTGCTTAGAATTTCGAGGATCGCGAAACGAAATGCAATAAAATATGATATGCATGAATGACCTATGTATAACATTCCAAATTGGAAATTTGGGATGTTACAAACCTACACCCTTTAAGATGAATCTCGTCCTCAAGATTCGGGTTGGCTAGAAAATAGGTGTGGGTGGTCTTTCCGTAGATCGTCCTCTCGTTCCCAGGTGGCTTCATCCTCGGTATGGTGGCTCCACTGAACTTTGCAAAACTTGGTAACCTTACTGCATGTGATTCGGCTGGCAAACTCGAGAATCTTGATAGGTTTCTCCTCGTAGGTCAGATCACTATCCAACTGAATTGCTTCCATGGACACTGTATCTCTTAGAGGAATATCGGCCATCTCTGCATGGCACTTCTTCAACTGGGAAACGTGAAACACATCATGAACCCCTGACAGTCCTTCGGGTAACTCCAACTTGTAGGCTACTTCTCCCATACGTTCCAAAACTCGGTATGGTACTACAAATCTCAGGGCTAACTTTCCCTTAACTCCAAATCGTTTAACTCCTCGCAGCGGTGATACACGAAGGTATGCCCTGTCTCCGATTTCATAGAATACCTCCTTGCGTTTTGAGTCTGCATAACTTTTCTGCCTGGACTGAGCTACCTTCAGTCTGTCTCGAATTAGCTTAACCTTCGCTTCTGACTCTTTAATTAAGTCTGGTCCAAACAACTGACGGTCTCCAACTTCATCCCATATCAACGGTGTCCTGCACCTCCGTCCATATAAAGCTTCGAAAGGTGCCATCTTTAAACTGGCCTGGTAGCTATTGTTGTATGAGAACTCCGTGTAGGCCAAATTGTCATCTCAACTAGATCCATAATCGAGCGCACAAGATCTCAACATGTCTTCTAGAATCTGATTGACTCTCTCGGTCTGTCCATCTATCTGCGGATGAAAGGCAGTACTAAACTCTAGCCTGGTTCCTAAAGTATGATGCAGCTAGTGCAAAAACTTTGAAGTAAACTGTGTCCCTCTATCTGATATGATAGTGCTTGGAACTCCATACAAACATACAATCCTGGTCATATATATCTGGGCCAACTTCGCACTTGTATAGGTGGTTTTCACTGGGATAAAGTGAGCCACTTTGGTCAAGCGATCAACTACTACCCAGATAGAGTCATATCCCGACCGGGTCCTGGGTAACCCGGTGATAAAATCCATGCCAAGCTTATCCCACTTCCATTCGGGTATCGGCATAGGCTGCAGTAATCCTGTTGGCTTCTGATGTTCTGCCTTCACTCTCTGACATACATCACATATAGCTACATACTCGGCAATATCCTTCTTCATACCAGTCCATCAGAAACGCTCCTTCAAATCCAAATGCATCTTGGTGTTTCCGGGGTGTATCGAGTATGGCTAGTCATGAGCCTCCTGAAGTATCAACTTCCTGATCTCTGCATTATTGGGTACATAAACACGGTCCTCAAACCACAAGGTGTCGTGC
Source organism: Triticum dicoccoides (assembly GCF_002162155.2). Lineage (NCBI taxonomy): Eukaryota > Viridiplantae > Streptophyta > Magnoliopsida > Poales > Poaceae > Triticum > Triticum dicoccoides. The sequence goes on from NC_041380.1 coordinate 349,871,041, forward strand.
TCATCCTCACGAAAACCTTTGTCCTTTCCCTTGCTCATTTTCTCCTTTATCTCGGCAATTTCTTTGTCATCCTTCTGAGCTTCTCGAATCTTTCCCAATAATGTTGACTGAACCTCTAATGCTGCAACAAAACCTCTAGGAACTATCTCCAAATGAAGTTCCCGGAAATCCTCAGTTAACTCATGTGGTAACCCTCCCGTTAAGAGAGTATTGGCGTAACTCTTCCGGCTCAAAGCGTCTGCTACGACATTGGCCTTGCCTGGATGATAATGCAACTTCATATCATAATCCTTTATAAGTTCCAACCATCTCCTTTGCCTGAGATTCAACTCCTTCTGTGTGAAAATGTACTTTAAACTCTTATGATCCGTGTACACGTCACAATGATTTCCAATAAGAAAATGTCTCCAGGTCTTGAGCGCATGCACTACTGCTGCTAACTCCAAATCATGCGTGGCATAATTTAAATCATGTGGTCGAAGCTGATGTGAGGCATACGAAACAACCCTTCCATCTTGCATAAGTACACTTCCAAGTCCTAAGCAAGACGCGTTGCGATACACTTGGAAATCCTTGCGTATATCTGGCAGAATCATCACTGGGGCTGTAGTCAGACATTTCTTCAACTCCTAAAAACTGGCCTCACATTCTTCTGTCCATTTGAACTTAGTGTCCTTCTTCAACAACTCTGTCATGGGCTTCGCAATTTTAGATAAATTCTCGATGAATCTCCGATAATATCCTACGAGTCCCAGAAAACTGCGGATCTCTCCAACTGAAGTGGGTGCCAACCACTCAGTGACTGGCTGAACCATTGTAGGGTCTACTGCTATACCTTCTCTTGATATAACATGTCTAAGGAATCCAACTTACTTCAACCAAAACTCACATTTGCTGAACTTTGCATATAACTGATGTTCCCTGAGCTTCTCGAGAACTAAACGCAAATGCTCCTTGTGCTCCTCTTCATTCTTCGAGTATACCAGAATATCATCAATGAACACCATGACAAACTTATCCAAGAACTCCATGAACACCTTATTCATCATACTCATGAAATAGGCAGGGGTGTTGGTCAATCCAAATGACATAACCGTGTACTCGTATAGCCCATACCTTATGGTGAAAGCTATCTTAGGTATATCCTGTTCTCGGATCTTCAGCTGGTGGTATCCTGATCGTAGATCGATCTTGGAAAATACTTTAGCTCCTTGCAGCTGGTCAAACAAATCATTGATCATTGGTAGTGGGTACTTGTTCTTGATCGTCACTTCATTTAGTGCACGATAGTCAACCACCATTCTTAGAGATTTCTTCTTCTTCTCAACCAAGAGCACTGGGGCTCCCCATGGTGACGAGTTTTGTTGAATGTAACCTTTCTCCAATAACTCCTTAATCTGTTTCTTAATCTCCTTCAGATCATTTGCAGGCATCCGGTATGGTCTCTTTGATATTGGTCCGGTGCCTGGCATAGCTCTATCAAAAACCCAATGTCTCGATCCAGTGGCATGCCTGGTAGTTCCTTTGGAAATACATCCGGGTAATCCTTCACTACAGGCACCTCCTCTTGAACAACGCCTGTGAGGGAGTTTACATGAGTCCTCTTTGGTGTATGCCTGGATACGTACTTAATCCTTCTTCCCTCCGGGGTGGTGAGCAGAATTGACTTGCTAGCATAATCAATGTTTCCTCCATACTTCGATAGCCAATCCATACCCAATATCACATCCAATCCTTGTGACTCCAGAATTATTAGGTCTGAGGGGAAAATATGGCTGCCAATGGTTAAGGGTATCCAGTCGCACCATCGGCTGGCCATATACTCTACACCTGGTGAGCTTACTAGCAAGGGTGTCCTAAGGGCTAAAGTGGGTAACTTAAACTTGTCCACAAATCCCCTTGAAATGTATGAATGCGATGCACCAGTATCAAAGAACAAGAGCGGTAAATGACTTAACCAAAAACTTACCGATAACTGCATCTGGCTGCTCTTCAACCTCCTCCACGTTCACGTGGTTCACTTGTCCCTTGTTGAAAGGGTTGGGCTTCTTCCCAAAGCTTCCATTGCCATTTCCATTCTTTGCTTCAGTACAATCGGTGGCCTATTGTCCAGTCTTCCCACACTTGAAGCAAGTAACATGGCTTAGATCCCTCTGAAGGAAATATGCGCTATAGGCAATAATAAAGTTGTTATTTATATTTCCTTATATCATGATAAATGTTTATTATTCATGCTAGAATTGTATTAACCGGAAACTTAGTACATGTGTGAATACATAGAGAAACAAAGTGTCAATAGTATGGCTCTACTTGACTAGCTCGTTGAATCAAAGATGGTTAAGTTTCCTAGCCATAGACATGAGTTGTCATTTGATTAACGGGATCACATCATTGGAGAATGATGTGATTGACTTGACCCATTCCGTTAGCTTAGCACTTGATCATTTAGTATTCTGCTATTACTTTTTTCATGACTTATAGATGTTCCTATGACTATGAGATTATGCAACTCCCATTTACTGGAGGAACACTTTGTGTGCTACCAAACGTCACAACGTAACTGGGTGATTATAAAGGTGCTCTATAGGTCTCTCCAAAGGTTCTTGTTGGGTTGACGTATTTCGAGATTAGGATTTGTCACTCCGATTGTCGGAGAGGTATCTCTGGGCCCACTCGGTAATGCACATCACTATAAGCCTTGCAAGCATTGTAACTAATGAGTTAGTTGCGGGATGATGTATTACGGAACGAGTAAAGAGACTTGCCGGTAACGAGATTGAACTAGGTATTGAGATACCGACGATCGAATCTTGGGCAAGTAACATAGCAATGACAAAGGGAACAAACGTATGTTCTTATGCGGTTTGACCGATAAAGATCTTTGCAGAATATGTAGGAGCCAATATGGGCATCCAGGTTCCGCTATTGGTTAATGACCAGAGAAGTGTCTCAGTCATGTCTACATAGTTCTCGAACCTGTAGGGTCTGCACGCTTAACGTTCGTTGACGATATAGTATTATATGAGTTATGTATGTTGGTGACCGAATGTTTCTCGGAGTCCCGGATGAGATCACGGACATGACGAGGAGCTCCGGAATGGTCCGGAGGTAAAGATTCATATATTAGATGATATGGTTAGGCCAAGGGGTCAGGCCCACGGGGCTATAAGTCGGTGCAAAAGGAGTTTTGCGGAGGCCAGGGGGCCAAACGCCGGAGACCCTGGCGCCTGGCCCTGGGCCAGATGCCGAGGCCCATGGCGTCTGGGCCAAACGCCAAGGATTGTGGCGTTTGGTCCTGGAGTCCGAGTGGGACTCTTGCCTTTCGGGCAAAACCGACTTTGAGGAGGCTTTTGCTCCAAGTTTCGACCCCAGGGCTCAACATATAAATAGAGGGGCAGGGCTAGCACCAAAGACACATCAAGAAATACCAAGCCGTTTGCTGGCAACCCCGTCCCCGCTAGTTTATCCTCTGTCATAGTTTTCGTAGTGCTTAGGCGAAGCCCTACGGAGATTGTTCTTCACCAACACCATCACCACGCCGTCGTGCTGCCACAACTCATCTACTACTTCGCCCCTCTTGCTGGATCGAGAAGGCGAGGATGTCATCGAGCTGAACGTGTGCTGAACGCGGAGGTGCCGTCGTTCGGTACTTGATTGTGACGGATCGTGAAGGTGTACGACTACATCAACCGCATTGATAAACGATTCCGCTTATGGTCTACGAGGGTACGTAGACAACACTCTCCCCTCTCGTTGCAATGCGTCACCATGATCCTTGCGTGTGCGTAGGATTTTTTTTGAAATTACAACCTTCCCCAACAGTGGCATCCAAGCCTGGTTTTATGCGTAGATGTTATATGCACGAGTAGAACACAAGTGAGTTGTGGGCGATACAAATCATACTGCTTACCAGCATGTCACACTTCGGTTCGGCGGTATTGTTGGATGAAGCGGCCCGGACCGACATTACGCGTATGCTTATGCGAGACTGGTTCTACCGACGTGCTTTGCACATAGGTGGCTGGCAGGTGTCAGTTTCTCCAACTTTAGTTGAACCGAGTGTGGCTACGTCCGGTCCTTGAGAAGGTTAAAACAACACTAACTTGATGAACTATCGTTGTGGTTTTGATGCGTAGGTAAGAACGGTTCTTGCTTAGCCCGTAGCAGCCACGTAAAACTTGCAACAACAAAGTAGAGGACGTCTAACTTATTTTTGCAGGGCATGTTGTGATGTGATATGGTCAAGACATGATGCTATATTTTGTTGTATGAGATGATATGTTTTGTAACCGAGTTATCAGCAACTGGCAGGAGCCATATGGTTGTCGCTTTATTGTATGTAATGCAATCGCCCTGTAATTGCTTTACTTTATCACTAAGCAGTAGCGATAGTTGTTGAAGCAATAGTTGGCGAGATGACAATGATGCTACGATGGAGATCAAGGTGTCGCGCTGGTGACGATGGTGATCATGACAGTGCTTCGGAGATGGAGATCACAAGCACAATATGATGATGGCCATATTATATCACTTATACTGATTGGATGTGATGTTTATCTCTTATGCATCTTATTTTGCTTAGATCGACGGTAGCATTATAAGATGACCTCTCACTAAATTTCAAGGTATAAGTGTTCTCCCTGAGTATGCACCGTTGCGAAAGTTCTTCGTGTTGAGACACCACGTGATGATCGGGTGTGATAAGCTCTACGTTCAAATACAACGGGTGCAAAACATTTGCACACGCGGAATACTCAGGTTAAACTTGACGAGCCTAGCATATGCAGATATGGCCTCAGAACACTCAGACCGAAAGGTCGAGCGTGAATCATATAGTAGATATGATCAACATAGTGATGTTCACCATTGAAACTACTCCATCTCACGTGATGATCGGACATGGTTTAGTTGATATGGATCACGTGGTCACTTAGAGGATTAGAGGGATGTCTATCTAAGTGGGAGTTCTTTAAATAATTTGATTAATTGAACTTTAATTGATCATGAACTTAGTCCTGGTAGTATTAGCATATCTATGTTGTAGATCAATAGCTCGCGTTTAGCTCCCCGGTTTTATTTTTGATATGTTCCTAGAGAAAACTAAGTTCAAATATGTTAGTAGCAATGATGCGGATTGGATCCGTGATCTAAGGATTATCCTCATTGCTGCACAGAAGAATTATGTCCTTGATGCACCGCTAGGTGACAGACCTATTGCAGGAGCAGATGCAGACATTATGAACGTTTGGCTAGCTCAATATGATGCCTACTTGATAGTTTAGTGCACCATGCTTAACAACTTAGAATCGGGACTTTAAAGATGTTTTGAACATCATGGATCATATGAGATGTTCCAGGAGTTGAAGTTAATATTTCAAGCAAATACCCGAGTTGAGAGATATGAAGTCTCCAACAAGTTCTATAGCTAAAAGATGGAGGAGAATAGCTCAAGCAGTGAGCATGTGCTCAGATTGTCTGGGTACTACAATCACTTGAATTAAGTGGGAGTTAATCTTCCAGATAAAATAGTGATTGACAGAATTCTCTAGTCACCATCACCAAGTTAGTAGAACTTCGTGATGAACTATAGTATGCAAGGGATGACGAAAAACGATTCCCGAGCTTTTCATGATGATGAAATCGATGAAGGTAGAAATCAAGAAAGAGCATCAAGTGTTGATGATTAACAAGACCACTTGTTTCAAGAAAAGGGCAAAGGGAAAGAAAGGGAACTTCAAGAAAAATGGCAAGCAAGTTGCTGCTCAAGTGAAAAAGCCCAAGTCTAGACCTAAGCATGAGACTAAGTGCTTCTACTGCAAAGGGACTGGTCACTGGAAGCGGAACTGCCCCAAGTATTTGGCAGATAAGAAGGATGGCAAAGTGAACAATGCTATATTTGATATACATGTTATTGATGTGTACTTTACTAGTGTTTATAGCAACCCCTCGGTATTTGATACTGGTTTAGTTGCTACGAGTAGTAACTCGAAACGGGAGTTGCAGAATGAACAGAGACTAGTTAAGGGTGAAGTGACGATGTGTGTTGGAAGTGGTTCCAAGATTGATATGATCATCATCACTCCCTATACTTTTGGGATTAGTGTTAAACCTGAATAAATGTTATTTGGTGTTTCCGTTGAGCATGAAGATGATTTGATCATGTTTATTGCAATACGGTTATTCATTTAAGTTAGAGAATAATTGTTGTTTTGTTTACATGAATAAATCCTTCTATGGTCATATGATGTCTACTACACAACCTTCTTCTTGTAGACGTTGTTGGGCCTCCAAGTGCACAGGTTTGTAGGACAGTAGCAAATTTCCCTCAAGTGGATGACCTAAGGTTTATCAATCCATAGGAGGCGTAGGATGAAGATGGTCTCTCTCAAACAACCCTGCAACCAAATAACAAAGAGTCTCTTGTGTCCCCAACACACCCAATACAATGGTAAATTGTATAGGTTCACTAGTTCGGCGAAGAGATGGTGATACAAGTGGTATAGGATAGTAGATAATGGTTTTTGTAATCTGAAAATATAAAAATAGGAGGGTAACTAATGACAAAAGTGAGCGTAAACGGTATTGCAATGCGTTGAAACAAGGCCTAGGGTTCATACTTTCACTAGTGCAAGTTCTCCCAACAATAATAACATAATTGGATCACATAACTATCCCTCAACATGCAACAAAGAGTCACTGCAAAGTCACTAATAGCGGAGAACAAACGAAAAGATTGTGGTAGGGTACGAAACCACCTCAAAGTTATTCTTTCCAATCAATCCGTTGGGCTATTCCTATAAGTGTCACAAACAGCCCTAGAGTTCATACTAGAATAACACCTTAAGACACAAATCAACCAAAACCCTAATGTCACCTAGATACTCCAATTTCACCTCAAGTATCCGTGGGTATGATTATACGATATGCATCACACAATCTCAGATTCATCTATTCAACCAACACATAGAACCTCAAAGAGTGCCCCAAAGTTTCTACCAGAGAGTCAAGACGAAAACGTGTGCCAACCCCTATGCATAGGTTCGTGGGCGGAACCCGCAAGTTGGTCACCAAAAAATACATCAAGTGGATCAATAGAATACCCCATTGTCACCACGGGTATCCCACGCAAGACATACATCAAGTGTTCTCAAATCCTTAAAGACTCAATCCGATAAGATAACTTCAAAGGGAAAACTCAATCCATTACAAGAGAGTAGAGGGGGAGAAACATCATAAGATCCAACTATAATAGCAAATCTCGCGATACACCAAGATCTTATCACCTCAAGAACACGAGAGAGAGAGAGAGATCAAACACATAGCTACTGGTACATACCCTCAGCCCCGAGGGAGAACTACTCCCTCCTCGTCATGGAGAGCGCCGGGATGATGAAGATGGCCGTCGGAGAGGGATTCCCCCTCCGGCAGGGTGCCGGAATGGGTCTAGATTGGTTTTCGGTGGCTATGGAGGCTTCTGGCGGCGGAACTCCCAATCTATTGTGCTCCCTAAAGTTTTTAGGGTATATGGGTATATATGGGAGGAAGAAGTACGTCGGTGGACCTCTGGGCTGTCCACGAGGTAGGGGGGCACGCCTAGGGTGGTGGGCGCCCCCCCCACCCTCGTGGGCAGCCCGGGACTCTCCCGGTCCATCTCCGATACTCCGTGGGCTTCTTCTGGTCCAAAAATAAGTTCCGTGAAGTTTCAGGTCAATTGGACTCCGTTTGATTTTCCTTTTCTATGATACTCTAAAACAAGGGAAAAACAAAAACTGGCACTGGGCTCTGGGTTAATAGGTTAGTCCCAGAAATCATATAAAATAGCATATAAATGCATATAAAACATCCAAGGTTGATAATATTGGAGATATGTTGGAGACGTATCATCATACACCCAAATGAAAATGTTTTGTTGGATCTCGATCGTAGTGATACACATATTCATAATATTGAAGCCAAAAGATGCAAAGTTAATAATGATAGTGCAACTTATTTGTGGCACTGCCGTTTAGGTCATATTGGTGTAAAGCGCATGAAGAAAATCCATGCTGATGGGCTTTTTGGAATTACTTGATTGAATCAGTTGATGCTTGCGAACCATGCCTCATGGGCAAAGATGACTAAGACTCCGTTCTCCAGAATAATGGAGCGAGCAACTGACTTATTGGATATAATACATACTGATGTATGAGGTCCGATGAGTGTTGAGGCTCGCGGCGGGTATCGTTATTTTCTGACCTTCACAGATGATTTAAGCTGATATGGGTATATCTACATGAAGAAACATAAGTCTGAAACATTTGAAAAGTTCAAAGAATTTTAGAGTGAAGTGGAAAATAATCGTAAGAAGAAAATAAAGTTCTATGATCTGATCGTAGAGGCGAATATTTGAGTTACGAGTTTGCTCTTCAGTTAAAACAATGTGGAATAGTTTCACAAACTCATGCCACCTAGAACACCACGGCGTAATGGTGTGTCCGAACGTCATAACTGTACTTTATTTGATATAGTGCAATCTATGATGTCTCTTACCGATTTACCACTATCGTTTTGGGGTTATGCATTAGAGACAACTTCATTCACATTAAAAAGGGCACCATCTAAATCCGTTGAGACAACACCGTATGAACTATGGTTTGATAACCCACAAGTATAGGGGATCACAATAGTTTTCGATAAGTAAGAGTGTCGAACCCAATGATGAGCTAAAGGTAGAACAAATATTCCCTCAAGTTCTATCGACCACCGATACAACTCTATGCACGCTTGACCTTCGCTTTACCTAGAACAAGTATGAAACTAGAAGTATTATGTAGGTGTTTTTGGATATGTTTGCAAGATAATAAAGAGCACGTAAATATATAGTAGGGGCTGTTTAGATAAAGACACAACTAAGTTAGTTTTAGTAAAGAGCTTTTTGTTACGAGAAAGTTATTTGTCCCTAGGCAACCGACAACTAGACCGGTTGTCGGTGTCAAAACCGGCGGATCTCGGGTAGGGGGTCCCGAACTGTGCGTCTAAGGCGGATGGTAACAAGAGGCAGGGGACACGATGTTTACCCAGGTTCGGGCCCTCTTGATGGAGGTAATACCCTACGTCATGCTTGATTGTTCTTGATAATATGAGTAGTAGAAGAGTTGATCTACCACGAGATCGACGAGGCTAAACCCTAGAAGCTATCCTATGGTATGATTGTTGTTGTCGTTCCTACGGACTAAACCCTCCGGTTTATATAGACACCGGAGGGGGCTAGGGTTACACAGAGTCGGTTACAAGGAAGGAGATCTACATATCCGTATTGCCAAGCTTGCCTTCCACGCCAAGGAGAGTCCCATCCGGACACGGGACGAAGTCTTCAATCTTATATCGTCATAGTCCAATAGTCCAGCCAAAGGATAAAGTCCGGCTGTCCGGATACCCCCTAATCCAGGACTCCCTCAGTAGCCCTTGAACCAGGCTTCAATGACGATGAGTCCGGCACGCAGATTGTGTTCGGCATTGCAAGGCGGGTTCCTCCTACGAATACTTCATAGAAGATTTTGAACATGAGGATCGTGTCCGGCTCTGCAAAACAAGTTCCACATACCACCATAGAGAGAATAATATTTCCATAAATCTAATCTACTGACGTACCCCGTAGTGTGACATCACACCACATCCAGGTCTTTATTTGAATCATTTTTCATAACCAATCTCAGCGTGTTTCGCGAGGCGGTTTCCTTGGCACGTCTTGTCGAAGCAGAGATCGTGTCCCCTTTTTTACGGGATTCTCATCAATACAGACGTGGGTAACCCAACTGTGCATATTGGTAGGACTCCTAGATCTTAGGCAAGTCCCAAATGACCACGAGGAGGACGCTTGATATTCACCATCTTTATAAAGGGGACAAGGCTTTTTCTTTTTTCCCTCTCGTGCTTAATCAAATCCTTCCCTCGCCTCGAGTTCTAATACCCAAAGCTCAAGTCAGGTGCTTCGGACCTTCAACTATGTCCGGATCCAACCTTCATGGTCGGTGGATGCCCTCCTCCGTCACAGAGGAGGACATCAAGAGGTTGAGAGAGGCCAGATATCTGACCGCCGAAATTTCGCATTGGCTGCCCGCCCGAGGGTAGGTCGTCCCTACTCCCGAACCCAACGAGAATGTCATGTTTGTCTCCCACTTCCTCCGAGGACTAGGCCTCGCTCTGGATCCCTTTGTTAGGGGTCTTATGTTCTATTACGGGCTAGATTTTCACGATCTGGCTCCGGATTCCCTTCTTCACATCTCGACATTTATTGTCGTATGTGAGGCCTTCCTCCACATTACCCCTCACTTCCGCCTGTGGCTCAAGACCTTCGATGTGAAGCCGAAGATGATCAAGGGGCAGCATGCAGCGTGCGGAGGCGCTTCAATAAGCAAAATTGCTAACGCTCCATGGCCTGAGGGTTACTTCCCAGAGGTGTCCGGATTGTGATAGCGGGAGTGGTTCTACATCCCAGCTCCCCAAAGTGCCAAGTGGGTAGCTTCCCCCACCTTTCGCTCAGGCCCCCACCACAACTGACATCATGGATCAGCAGGGGGCTGAGCTGGGGTCCAGCCAAGGACGTGCCAATACTGCAAGGCCGTATCCGAGATCTCTTTGAGAGAGATTTCAGTCTGGTTATGGTAGTGCAATTCATGTTAGTTCGTCAAGTCCAGCCTTGCAAACGCTGGCCCCTTCGCATGTGGGAATTCAACCCGGAAGGACCGCGAGCTATTCAACATTTCCTCGGCATGACACACGAAGAGATGTACAAATTGTTCTTCGGACCACAAATAATGTGTTCGGACATCACTGAGGATGCAGGTCTGAGCAGCAATCGCCCGGATACCCAAGTAAGTAGCCCCGCATCCGAACACACTGTCCGTTTATTTATCGCAACATTGCCCTAAAAAATCCGCCCTTTGACCCAGGATTGGATAGCGAAGGCAAAGATGATCAGGTGTCCGGCCCCCCTCCCTGAGACCTCACCAAATCCCGTGCTGACCAGGATGCTGGAGATCGCGCCTTATCAAGCGCCCTCAGGAGAAGATAAGGGGGGGGGACAAGGAGGCTAGTGCCTCCGCTAAGGAGGTTA
>NC_041380.1:349882534-349916069 GCF_002162155.2 Triticum dicoccoides
GGGGGGGGGGGGAGGAACTAAAACTTCCTGTCCCCAGGGATGGAAGAGAACCGCCTCTAAGGACCCGGAGACAACGGTCTCCAAACGGGGGAAGAAATCTCCGTCGGAGGGTCTGGCCCTGGGGGATACCCTGGCCGCACTATGCCCTCAAGGGGATCATCCCTCCACCGAGCTGTAAGTAAAAGGGTAAATGAAAATATCTCACTTTACCTCTGAGGAAAATAACCAAGGTATTTATCTTGCAGTTCGGATCTTAGCCCTTCTCAGCAGAGCTCGTCTTCACGGGATCTTCTTCCAGAGATGATGGAGAGCAAAACGCCTCCTCCTGCCATATCGCCTCATGAGGCGGGCGACCCTGAGGTGTCGTCGCGGAGGGTTTCTCTTGATCCGACAAGGCCAGAAGGTAATCCTATGGCCACCCGAAGTCCTCAGTATCTGGCTCTTGAAGAGAGCAATCAAAAGAGTCCGACACCATCTGGTGTGCGGTCGGACATACTGAGGGATCTGCTAAAGCAAGCAGCTATCTCAGAGGAGCACCGCACATTGATGGGTACGGTGATTGAAAGGATTTCGTCCGCCGAAAGCGAGTTGCATGAAGCCTTTATGAGTCTACTGGCGGGTTTTGAGGTACATGAAATGATGTACATTTTTGACAGTACCACACATTTTTAGATGTGCCCTGTGTAGATAGTAGCCCCTGAGACTCTGGTTGTCGTCGAAAACGGCGGCAAATAGAGGATCGTAGTCCCAGGTAATAACCAGACCACCTTTATGTGCAGGTGGTTGAAGCTCCAGTGGCTAGCCGGACTGATGGGTTTGCCGAACTAAGGCAGAAACTGGATGCGGACGATGCCGACATCGTGCTTGTTAACGAGCGGCTTGACGAGGCACAGGGTAGGTGATTTTTCTGGTGATTGTCACATAGTAAGAGCAGCATGATGCCAATATCTTTAATATGTTGTGACTGCAGATGGAGCTGCTGCCGTGGAGACCCTTCGGGCAGAGCTTGCCCGAGCCAAGGATCAAGCAAGGAGTAGTAATGCGGCCGCTTTAAAGGCGGCTGAAGAGTTAAGGGCCAAACAGGCCGCGCATTGCGAGAGCAAAGAAAAAATAGCCAAGATGGTTGTAAAGTTAAAAGATGCTGCTGACCATTACCGGCTTCTTGAAGAAGAAAACCGGGTGAAGGCGATGGACCTGGAGAAGGCCCGGGTGGCTGCCAAGGAAGCCCGCTCCAAAATTAGAGCGACAAAGGAGGAGCTGAATCAAGTTGCGGATATCGTTTCTGGGAAGCCCTTCTTGTTGCGGACTAAGTTCGGAGATCCGAAATATGCTCCTCTGGACCGGCTATGGAGTTCTGCGGACGAGTACATGGATTTGGCTGCAAGTGCTGTTGATGCGGCCGAGTACTTCAAGGATCAGAAAGGTCCTGAAGTGGAGAAGCTGTTGTGGTCACAGTTTCACGCTCCAGTCTGTCCGCTGTTGCTGAATGAGCGGTTGACCGGTTGGGCCGAGCTCCATAGATTATCCGAACTTGTCGTGAGGTCCGTTGTGGATCATTTGTGGCCAGGAGGGCCAAGGCCGAATGGCTACTTTAGCTTAGTGCAACAATTCCTTGGTGTTGTGCCACGCATCGATGCTGTGAAGAGGTCGGCGTGCATAGAAGGCTCGCGGATGGCCCTTGCCCGTGTCAAAACATACTGGGAGGAGATGGATGCCACCACTGTTGTGGCACAGGGTTCGGCCATAGGCTGAGTGGCTGCCAAGCACTACTTTGAAGAAGTTCTTGAAGGCACTCGTTTGATAGAGGCTCAGTGCTTGAAGAATATTATGTTTAAGTGACATGTATTCCCATTGTAAAAACAATGTTTTATTGAGTTTATCAAGGCTGCATTTATACTTTTGCCCGAAAGTACTATGATGCCTCCTGTGTGGCCGTTTATGTATATATGTATATAACCTGAAAGATGGCAGTCGTCGGCTTCAGCCCCCATGCATATAATGAAGGGGTGTTCGTAGAAGACGCATGTTCACACTTGATCCAACGTCTTGGTCCATTAAGGAGGTGATAGTGCAGCGAACTAGGGAATCAGACTATAATGCTTTAACACTTTCCCTTAGCCAGAGGAGTTTGACAGTGGGGCTACTATATAGCCCCTGGTGGCTCCGCGCTCCGAATTCGGGGCGCGTGCATGCCTGGCCGGGAAACAACCCTTCGTTAAGGCGGAGGAATCCCGAAGATTCTGCTAGGTCATCGAGTTGTTGACCAGTCTCACGCTATATCATGACAGTCAGTTTTCGGCTTTCTCTACTAAGGTGCTCGTCCGGATGAACCAGGGCACAATCGCAGTAGTTTTCCTGGTGTCACCTTAGCCGATAGAGCGGAACGTAAGGCAGCAAAACACAGGAGCCAGGTGAGGGAGTCCTGGATTAGGGGGTCTCTGGACAGCCGGACTATATCCTTTGGCCGGACTGTTGGACTATGAAGATACAAGATTGAAGACTTCGTCTCATGTCCGGATGGTACTCTACTTGGCGTGGAAGGCAAGCTAGGCAGTACGGATATGTATATCTCCTCCTTTGTAACTGACCTTGTGTAACCCTAGCCCCTTCCGGTGTCTATATAAACCAGAGGGCTTTAGTCTGTAGGACAACATATAATCATACCATAGGCTAGCTTCTAGGGTTCAGCCTCTCCGATCTCGTGGTAGATCAACTCTTGTAATACTCATATCATCAAGAATAAGTCAAGCAGGACGTAGGGTTTTACCTCCATCAAGAGGGCCCGAACCTGGGTAAAACATCGTGTTCCCTGCCTCCTGTTACCATCCGCCTTAGACGCACAGTTTGGGACCCCCTACCCGAGATCCACCGGTTTTGACACCGACATTGGTGCTTTCATTGAGAGATCCTCTATGTCGTCGCCGTTAGGCTTGATGGCTCCTACGATCATTGATAGCGATGCGGTCCAGAGTGAGACTTTTCTCCCCGGACGGATCTTTGTGTTCGGCGGCTTCGCACTGTGAGCCAACTCGCTTGGCCATCTGGAGCAGATCGAAAGTTACGCCCCTGGCCACCAGGTCAGGTTTGGAAGCTTAAACTACACGGCCGATATCCGCGAAGACTTGATCTTTGACGGATTCGAGCCCCTGCCTTGTGCACCGCGCGGTCACGATGAGTACGATTTAGCTCTGCCATTAGACCGTATTCAGGAGATCGCACCGGCGGCCGCTCCGAGCCTCAATTCGGAGCCAGTTGCGCCATCCATGGACGGGCAGATTGACCCCATCATGGAGGCCGTATCCTCAGCGGCGATCGAGCCGAATATCGACCTTACCCTTCACGAGAGCCGTGTTGTCAAACTACCGGATTCTTCTCCGGCCATGGACTCCGAACTGCCTGCGCCCGTTCCTGTCGAATCCGATTGGGTGCCGATCATGGAGTTTACCTCCTCAGATATTTTTCAGCACTCGCCCTTTGGTGACATACTGAACTCATTAAAGTATCTCTCCTTGTCAGGAGAGTCCTGGCCGGACTCTGTCCGGCAGGATTGGGATGCGGATGACGAAGAAATTTGCCGCCCACCCACCACCCACTTAGTAGCCACTGTCGATGACTTAACCGACATGCTCGACTTCGACTCTGCAGACATCAATGGTATGGACGATGGTGCGGGAGGCGAAGAGGAACCACTGCCCACAGAGCACTGGACAGCCACTTCATCACATGATGTATACATGGTGGACAAACCAAAAGAAAACGACGACGAGGAACGGAAGGACGCAACGAAGGGTTGTCCCCTCGAGAAGCAGTCAAAGCGGCGGCATAAACGCCGCCCCAAATCCCGCCTCGGTAGAAACAACGATCATATAGACCCAGCGTTAGAGCAGGGTGAACCGTCGCCGGACCACGGCAACACGGAGAATCAAACGGAACAACCCGACTCTGTCAAAGATAATAATCCAGACGACATCACACCGGATAGACACCCGGAGCAACAGAATGCCCATCAAAGGCTTGTTGCCACCGCGAGGAGTCTACAAAAGCAGAAGCAAAGGCTCAAGGCCGCGCAAGACACACTCAGAATCAGATGGAGTAAAGTACTCAACACAGCAACGAAGTACGGCGGTAATCGCGACACCAAGAGCTACCCGAAGCGGAAGTTACTACCTGAATTCGATGAGGAGGCCTTAGATCCCCTGCAACAAAAAATTAAAATGGTCATCCGGCCGGATAGACGACCTCATGGCCAACATAGAGCGGCAAACAACGCCGCACATAAGCAAATACGCGATCTGCGCGAGGGCTCACATCAAAAGGGCGGTGCAACCAGATCCATTTATGGACCACGCAAGCGCGCTCCAGCATACGATGCAACACAACAAACATCCGAACACCACGGTACACCCAGATACAGGGGTGCCGCACAGCACCTATGTTTCATCGATGAGGTGTTGGACCATGAATTTCCAGAGGGATTCAAACCCGTAAACATAGAGGCATACGACGGAACAACAGACCTCGGGGTCTGGATTGAGGACTATATCCTTCATATCCATATGGCTCGAGGAGATGATCTCCACGTCATCAAGTACTTACCCCTCAAGCTCAAAGGGCCAGCTCGGCACTGGCTTAAAAGCCTCCCCGAAAGCTCCATTGGAAGCTGGGAAGAGCTTGAAGACGCTTTTCGGGCGAATTTTCAAGGGACTTATGTCCGACCTCCGGATGCGGACGATTTGAGTCATATAACTCAAGAGCCCGGAGAGTCAGCCCAGAAGCTTTGGAACAGGTTCCTTACTAAAAAGAACCAAATAGTCGACTGTCCGGATGCCGAAGCCTTGGCAGCCTTTAAGCACAGCATCCAAGATGAGTGGCTTGCCAGACACCTCGGCCAAGAAAAGCCGAGAACAATGGCAGCATTAACAAGCCTCATGACCCGCTTTTGCGCAGGTGAGAACAGCTGGCTAGCCCGATGTAGCACCAGCAACCCAAGTACATCCGAAGTTAGAGACGGAAACGGGAAATCATGACGCAGCAAAAATAATAAGCGCCAGAATAAAGAAGACAACCCGAAGAGCACGGCGGTAAACGCCGGATTCAGAAGCTCTCGTCCAGGTCAGCAAAAGCTGCCCTCTAAAGGCGCGAGAGATGAACTGTCCAGCTTAAACTAAATTCTAGACCAAATTTGTCAGATCCAAGGTCCTATCACCGCGGAGCTCTGCCACTGGCCGTCTCAACCAATCACCTTCGACCATCAGGATTACTCAGCAAGTATCCGGAGCGCAGGATGGACTGCCTTGGTATTTGATCCAATAATTGACAGACACCACTTCACACGAGTCCTGATGGACGGCGACAATAGCTTAAACCTGATATATCAGAACACAATCCGCAAAACGGGGATAGACCCAACAAAAATTTGCCACAGCAATACTACCTTTAGAGGAGTAATGCCAGGACCAGGGGCTCACTGCACGGGCTCCCTGCTACTAGAGGTTATATTCGACTTCCCCGATAACTTCCGTAGCGAAAATCTAACCTTCCACATTGCTCCATTCCAAAGTGGCTATCAAGCACTACTTGGACGCGAGGCTTTTGCTCGCTTTAATGCAATACCGCATTACGCTTCCCTCATGCTTAAGATGCCCGGTCCACGTGGCATCATTACAGTAAATGGAAATATTGAGCGATCCCTGCGCACCGAAGAGAATACGGCTGCATTGGCAGCCGCACACTAAAGTGGCCTCACCAACTAAAGCATTCGATAGGTCGTCAAAACCACAGACACGGTTAGACGAGTCTAGTGCAGCTATATGTAATTCATACAGGTTTGATGGCCACACCCCTATTACAAATACAAGGGGTTCAATGCACGCAGACAAGTGGCAATTTTACTCATCTTGAATTGTACATGGTTTCTTTAAACCTACTCTTTTGCACGACAACTTTTCACCTAAGTTCCTCTCTTTTACAGATGACCATCGTGCTACACCCGTCCTGGATACGACACAACGGAGACACAGGCGCAGACGTGCAGCAGGGACCCGTTCCAAGGATTCTTTTTAGATTAAGACCCTGCGTCAACCTTTTTTACTGTCTCTTGTTGATACACATCCCCCGTATTCTCAGTACAATTGAGAAGGATGCTGACGTCTTGGCATGTGGCCACGTCAGAATAATGCACGTACCTGGACACCAGGGGCTTCTTACAAAGGGCACTGTTTAGGCCCGGTTTAAACTATAAAGACCGAATACCTTAGGGAGTGTTCGGCGTCGCGAGTTTGGCCTTATATGCATCAGCTCCAAATCATGTCTTTGGTCAAATGTTGGGTTTGCCCGGCTCCTGTGTTTGGTTGCCTTAGGTTCCGCTCTATCGGCTAAGGCGGCACTAGGAGAACTACTGCGATTGTGCCCTGGTTCATCCGAACGAGCACCTCAGTAGAGAAAGCCGAAAACTGACTGTCATGATATAGCACGAGCCTGGTCAACCACTCGATGACCTATCGGAATCTTAGAATTCCTCCGCCTTAACAAAGGGCCGTTTCCCGGCCGGGCATGTACGCACCCCGAATCCAGACGAGTGCGGAGCCACCAGGGGCTATATAGTAGCCCCACTGTCAAACTCCTATGGCTAAGTGAAAGTGTTAAAGCATTATAGTCCGGTGCCTAGTTCGCTGCGCTATCACCTCCTTATTAGGACCAAGACGTTGGATTAAGTGCGAATACGCGTCTTCTGCAAACACGCCCGCATTATATGCGTGGGGCTGAAGCCGAAGACTGCAATCTTTTAGGTTATATACATGTATACATAAACTGCCGCACAGCAGGCATCACAATACTTTTGGGCACAAGTATAAATACAGCCTTGATAGAATTCAATAAAACATTGTTTTTACAATGGGAATACATGTCAGTCAAACATAATATTCTTCGAGCAGTGGGCCTCTATCAAACGAGCACCCTCAAGAACTTCTTCAAAATAGTGCTCGACAGCCACTCGGCCTATGGCCGAACCCTGCGCCGCAACGGTGGTAGCATCCATCTCCGCCCAGTATGCTTTGACACGGGCAAGGGCCATCCGCGAGCCTTCTATGCACGCCGACCTCTTCATCGCATTGATGCGCGGCACCACACCAAGGAACTACTGCACTAAGCTGAAATAGCTGTTCAGCTTCGGCTTTTCCGGCCACAGATGATCTACGATGGACCTCATGGCGAGTCCGGACAATCTATTGAGTTCGGCCCATTCGGCAAGCTGATTAGTTAATGGAAGCGGACGCTCTGGAATGTTAAACTGCAACCAGAATAGCTTGTCCACTTCACGATCTGTTAGATCTCGGAAGTATTCGGCCGCATCGACAGCACTCGCCGTCAAATCCAGATATGCGTCTGCCGAACTCCACAACTGATCCAGAGGGGCATACCGCAGATCTCTGAATTTCCTCCGCAGCAAAAACGGATTCTCAGCCACAATATCACCGGCTTCACGCAGCTCCTCCTTCTTCGCTCTCATGGCAGAGCGGGTGTCTTTGGTCGCCATCATGGCCTTTTCGAGGTCCATTGCCTTCGCTCGGTTTTCTTCTTCAAGGAACTGGCAACGGTCGGCAGTGTCTTTTAACTTTACAACCATCTTGGCCATCTACTCTTTTCTCTTGCAATGCGCGGCCTTCTCGGCTCTTAACTCTTCGGCCACCTTCAAAGCAGCCGCATTACTACTCCTTGCTTGTTCTTTGGCTCGGCCAAGTTCCGCCCGAAGGGTCTCCACGGTGGCAGCTACATCTGCAGTCAAAACATATTAAAGATACTGGCATCACGCTGCTCTTACTATGTGACATTCACCAGAAAACATCACTTACCCTGTGCCTAGTCAAGACGCTTGTTAACAAGCTCGATGTCGGCATCCGCCGCATCCAGTTGCCACTTTAGTTCAGCAAACTCATTAGTCCGGCTAGCCACCGGAGCTTCCACCACCTGCACATACAAGCAGTATGGTTATTCCATGGGACTATGATCCTCTGTTTGCCACCGCTCTCGGCAACAACCAGAGTCTCAGGGGCTACTATCTACACAGGGCACATCTAAAAAATGTGCAGTACTATCACAAATGTATATCATTTTATGTACCTCAAAGCCCGTTAGTAGACTCATAAAGGCGTCATGCAACCCGCTTTCGGCGGACGAAATCCTTTCCATCACCGTACCCATCAATGTACGGTGTTCTTCCGAGATGGTCGGTCGCTTTAGCAGATCCCTCAGTACGTCCGACCGCATACCAGACGGCGCCGGACTCCTTTGTTTGACCCCTTCAAGAGCCGGATACTGGGGACTTCGGGCGACTATAGGATTATCTTCTGGCCTCGCCAGATCCGGAGAGGCCCTCTGTGACGACACGTCAAGGTCACCCGCTTCTTGAGCGGGGGAGTCCAGAGGAGGCATTTCTCTCTCCATCATCTCCGGAAGAAGATCCCCTGAAGACGAGCTCTGTTGAGAAGGGCTAAGATCCGAACTGCAAGATAAATGCTTCGGTTATTTTCCTCAGAAGTAAGGTAGAATATCTTTACTATTAAGTGTTTTTTGATCACTTATGGCTCATTAGACGGCTGATCCCCGCGCAGACTTTGTGCGGCAAGAGCACCCCCCAAGGCAGGACCCTCTGTGGGAGACATTTTCTCCCGTTTAGAAGCCTTGGTTTCCGGATCTTCAGAGGCAGTCCTCTTCCTTCCCCGGAGCGAGAGAAGGTCAGAATCTTCCCCTTGGTTATCCTCCCTCACGGAGGCGCTCATTCCCTCGGTTGGAATTGGTAGCGATGGGGGCCCGCTTTCGCCCTCATTATTCCCCCCTTTATCTTCCTTTGAGGGCTCCGGGCAAGGTGCTAGCTCGAGCATCTTTTCTAGTACCGGATTGTCCAAACCCTCAGGAAGGGGGGCCGAACACCGAATCATCTTTGCCTTTGTTAGCCAGTCCTGGTCAAAGAGCGATTTCTCAAAATGACGTCATGATAAATGAAAGACGGTGTGTTCGGCTAGAGGATTAGTTACTTGGTCGGCGGTGCGGTTGCTGCTCAGGCCCACGTCCTCGGTAGTATCCGGACACTCTATTTGGGGTCCAAAGAATGATTTATACATCTCCTCGTGCGTCAGGCCGAGGAAATTCTGAATAGTGCGCGGTCCTTCTGGGTTGAACTCCCACATGCGGAGGGGCCGGCGTTTGCAAGGCTGGACTTGACGAACCAGCATGACTTGCACTACCATAACCAAATTAAAATCTCCCTCGAAGAGATCCCGGATGCGGCTCTGCAGTATGGGCACATCCTTGGCTGGACCCCAGCTCAGCCCCCTGCTGATCCATGACATCAGTTGTGGTGGAGGGCCCGAGCGAAAGGCAGGGGAAGCTACCCACTTGGCACTTCTGGGAGCGGTGACGTAGAACCACTGTAAGTGCATCTAGTGCCCCTTAGTGATTTTGGTGTATTGAATACTTATAGGTTAAGGGACTAATGTGTTTATGAGTGTACACAGGTCTATAAGTCTATGAGGAGTTTGATATTTACAGAGAAAGTCGACCCCTAAAAATGAAGTTCTTCGTATGAAGACTTTGCTATTCTGAAGACTTTCTGAAGACTTTGGAAGTGAAGAAAATGGTGTGACCGTGAAGACTTGGTATTCATTCGAGGAACATGAAGCGCGAAGACTTTTGTTTTCATAGTTTCATTTTATCTTTCTTGAGTCATAGAAAACACCGTACTGTTAAAGGGGGTCGAGGAAATACTAAGGAAAATTTTCCATGTGATGCTCAACTCAAAATCCTACACCTATCAATCCCTTCGAGTGAAGCCATTGGAAATCTGATACAGTTCAGTCAATTTCTTATGTGACAGAGACGAAGTTCTTCTGGTCTCTGAGGAATTTGTTCTGGCTGAGGAGTTAGGAATTCGCCAGCGCGGATTTCCTACACAGTGAGGAACATGATAGCCCTAAGGATTTTGCTACTCAAAATTCCGACCGTTGCTGTGCTATGCACCAGCTGTCCTAAAATATCTATCCACCTAACGGTCATATCATTGAAGGGCATTTATGTCTTATCATGTCAGGCTGCTCCCTAGGCTATAAATAGCCGCCCCCTACAACCACTAGCTGGTTGGCTGCTCCGAGAGAAACTGACACTTATCATTTGAGAGCAACCCATCCTCCAAGGACTTTGAGCGAAAATCATCAAGTGAAGAAAAACCAAAAACCCAAAATCCAAACACCTACAAACCCCAAGTGATTGAGCATCATTGAAGAGATTGATCCTGCGTGGATCCGACGCTTGTTACCTTTGAAGACCGTGCTTCTTCCAGACGGTTAGGCGTCATGGTGTAGAGCATCCAAGAGGAATTGTGGATCGCCGAGTGACCAAGTTTGTGAAGGTTTGGAAGTCACCTGAAGACTTACCACGAGTGATTGGACGAGGTCTGTGTGACCTTAGTTCAAGGAGAATACGGTGAGGACTGGGTGTCCTGAGCTGCGTGTTCAGGACTGGGTGTTTGGGACTGTGTGTCCTCGAGTTTAAATACTCAGCCGCTCCCACCAGACGTACAACTGAGACAGCAGTTGGAACTGGTCTACCAAATCATTGTCTTCACCAAGCTTACTGGTTCTATTCCCTCAACTCTTTCATTTCCTCATAACTATGTTGTGTGTTTGTTCATATCTGTGTTTGAAGACTTTGACTGAAGACTTTCTCAATTTCCTCAGTTCAATTTCTTCAGTCTGTTTGTCTTCATCCTGTGTTATCCTGTGATTACGCTTCCTGTACTCTGTGCGTGTCTTCATTTCATCATGATGACTATGCTTGTATTCTGTTATGTTTACTTTTGAGTACTTATTCCGCTGCTAGTAGTTCTTCGCTAAGCAATTTCCTCACCGGCAAATTCCTCAGTGAAGAATTTTATAAAAATCTCCTATTCACCCCCCTCTAGTTGATATAACGCACTTTCAATTGGTATCAGAGCAAGGTACTCCCTTGTTCTGTGTGATTTTGGTTTAACCGCCTGGAGTTTTAGTTATGTCGACCGCAGGTATGACAAAAGTGACATGCCCCATCTTTGACGGTCACAAGTATCCCAAGTGGAAGGCCATGATGAAGAAATGCCTCATGGCGATGAACAGTGAGTTGTGGACCGTCACTGAGATTGGTCTGACCGATCTGTGCAAGATGGCGGAAGCTGATGACATTCGCAAGTACACTCTTCTCAACCTCACGGCGAAGGATGTCATCTGCTCCAGTCTGTCACAAAATCAGTTCAGGAATATCATGCATCTCGATCATGTGAAGCTCATTTGGGACCGTCTCTCTGAGGTCTATGAAGGTCATCGAACCTGTCATGATCCTTGGTTTGAGGACTTCAAGGAATCTCTCAAAGCGATGACATTCGAACCAGAATCATCATCTTCTGCATCATGCCTTATGGCAAAAGATGCTGAGGTAACTGAATGCTACCTATCCAAGTCTAGTGATGATGAATCTGGTGACGAATTTGGACCCAGCTATGTCAAACTTGCTTCCCTTGACACTAAACAACAAAGAGCTTTGGAAAAAGTTCACTATATGCTAAACAAGAGCGATGATATGTTGGGTGAAGAAATGAATCAGTCAAAAGCTTTGGCTGAAAGTCTTCAGAGACTTCATACTAAGTATGACACCCTTCAAGATCAACATAACACTCTCTTATCTGATCATGAGAAGCTTTCTTATGAATTTCTTCAAAGAAAGCAAGACCTTGAGAAGCTAAGAGTGAGTTATGAAGACCTTCAGAAGGTGTGCGATTCATTACTTGCTCAACAAATCAGCGCATCTCAGGAAGAATTTGTTCCTCCATGTTTGAAATGCATTGAACGTGAAACTGCTAATTCTTCACCTGAATGTTCAAATGCTGCAAATGTTTCAAATTCTTCACATGCCTCTGCTATCACTAATTCCTCATCTGAGGACATTGCTAGTATCACTGACGATGCAGGGCTGAAGGAATTGTACACGACAGGCATGTACAAAAGCCTTAAAGGGCATTAGGCTCTTTGTGATGTGCTTAAAAAGCAGATCCTCAACAGGAACCCTAGGAAAGAGGGTATCGCCTTTGAGAGGAATCTCAATGCTGATGGTACATATTGGAAGCCTGAGCAATACCCCAAAACTACATGGGTTGCTGCAAAGGGACCTCCAGTTGATCCATCTAACTTATCTGGATTTGCATGTGAATCTCCTCATTCTGATGATGAGTCAATTGACTCCAACTATAAACTGTTCAAAAATCAGAATGGTGAAGTATTTGCTAGATATGTTGGCACTAACTGCAGGAACGGCTCCCCTATGAAGAAAATCTGGGTTCCCAAAAGATGCCTTGAAAATCTTCAGGTGAATGTCATCATGATGCCACCTGTGAAGAATAGGAACCCTAGATCAAATTCTTCATATGGACCAAATTCTTCATATGGATTCAAGTCCTCATACGGACCAAATTCCTCATATGGATCAAAGTCCTCATATGAACATCATCGTGCTAACCCGTCTGTTTAGCAGGAGGAATTAAATCCTTGATGAACCATCATGTAGACCCTCCATGAAGAACTTCGGTAACAAAATGATTGATCAAACGAAAGGAAAGAGAAGTTGAAAACACAAGGTGAATCCTTGTAATGATTTCGATGAATCTCCGTGGTGATATAACTGAAAGAGGTTGGAACTCCGGGAAAAAGAGAAGATGAACAAATAACAATGAGAATTAGTCATTATGAACAAACTCCGGAAGAAAGGATTAACATATGGATGAAACAAGAATAAGAATTACATTATGCGTATTCTTCACCAATTAAATTGATGACAAGCAACGGATTTGGCATACAACTTATTCTTGTAGAAAGGATTAAGATAGATATAGTGCAAGCTTGGGAAAATCTTCAACGATCCACCAGTAGGATTTGAGAGAGCAGATAAGATATAGAGGAAAAACTCTTCTTCGGTCTTCAAAATCCAAGAATGACGATGGGAAACACCACCAATAATTGTTTAGACACTCAGGAAGAATCAAAAGTGAAGAGGTTGAGCCAATGATGAAAAGAATTTGAAAGATCTTGGAGAAATACATATGACTGATGATGAATCATTCTTACGTCAAACTTCGAAAAGAATTTGGGAGTAACTCCGAAAAAAAGAAGAAGAGTGAGATAAGATCCTGGAAGAAGACCTGTGGGTTAGGGCCCACTCAAAGAATCACCGTTGAAATGATTGCTTGGAAGATAGATTGCACCGATTGAATTAAAAGGCTTGAATGAGATAACATCCTCGAAAGAGCTTGAACGAATTGAGAATGGAAACTTGAATCTTTTGACATATCTTCAACACTCCGGAACAAATGAATAGTGAGAAGTGACGAGGAAAAAATATGATCGACAAAGCTTGACTTGAATCCACCGGAGAAGAAAATGAGTGAAGGGTGACGAACTTGAAGCTCCATTAGAATCTTCATGAGAATCATCAGATTAGAATATTGACGGAAAATAATGGAGAGACTTCACATCAAATAGATGGATACTCGATAAAGAAATCTGAGTCATTGAAGAAACAAGGGTGGGAGGGTGGGAAAACAAAGACATTTTGAAGACGGATGAAGCAAACGCCGTTGAGAAGAACTGAGTTGATCTTGCCGATGTTGAGATGATCGGATCCGCTTGAGGAGAGACACACTAGTTCAAAAAAAATTGAGTTGGCAAACTCGACGATCAAGAAGGATAGGTATTCACATAGGAGTATGAGAACACCGCTTAGGAAAAGTATGGAATCAAACATTTGACATTGAAGCAACTCGAATAGCACAAATGAAAACAAAACAAAGGAGGCTTGCAGAATAAGCCGGAACAAACATATGATAGAGATTTCGTCCGAAGTTTTCGTGGTGGGGCCTACACGGGCTCGATCGTACAACACCATCATGTACAAGGCAGTGCACATGACATACGAAGCGTCCCCGAGTCAGCATAGCCAAGGACTCTTTAAGACAAAACGAGACCACTGTAAAACCAACCATGGATAGGCGGACCACTAGACGTCGAACCCCAATTTCATATCATACATCTGTCGGAAAGATATCCTAGGATCTACTCGAATTCCCACTTATAAACTCCCGAAACTTTCCCGGTTATGCAATCAGGTGTTGGGGATACAGGGGAAGCATAATATCTCACCCAAAACTAACAAATCCTACATCCAGCTGTATCCATCCTTCAACACATAACCAAGAAACCTTCGGAAATCATTTACCTCAACCTTCGAAAAGCATCCATTATACCAGTTATGGCAATACTCCCGAACTCCCGCCCCAGTACTGGGTGGCGTCGAGGTTATCTCACCAACAACTGCATAGAAGAGATTTTCGATGTCGGTGAAACTAATCTCAGGTATTCCAAAACTGCAACGATAAAATTGTGACGAGAACACCTTGGAGCTCAACTCCCCGGGACACTGCCACAAGCCCTAAATGACAGGAGGCACCAAAAACAATATTCTCGTCACAAAACCATCGGAACGATTCCAAGATACCCGCGTGATCCTAAAAAAATTAGTGAAATTTGAGAAGAGAAGAGTCAAAACTCTACGTCAGGATGCCTCACCAGAGCGACGAAGGGACTGAGGAGTAAAAAGAAATCCTAACTCTCTGATATATATAATCCTAAATGACTCAAAACATTTCTAGACTCACTAACGCCAGCGATTCGATCAAGCAGGGGGCTCCTAAGGTCGAGGAAGGCTCTGATACCAACTTGTAACACCCTCAATGCGGCTATATCTCCCACGTGTCGAAGCACGACTTAGAGGCATAACCGCATTGAAAGCAATGTCGCAAGTGAGGTAATCTTCACACAACCCATGTAATACATAAGGGAAAGAGATACATAGTTGGCTTACAATCGCCACTTCACACAATTACATGAATAAAGCATTACATCAACCAGTTACAATCAAGGCCCGACTACGGAGCCACAATAAAAGAAGACTACCCCAAATGCTACACAGATCCCCGATCGTCCCGACTGGGCTCCAGTACTGATCAACTAGAACGAAACAACACAAAGGACAAGATCTTCATCGAGCTCCTCCTTGAGCTTGGTTGTGACACCTGCTCGGTAACATCAGCACCTGCAAACTGGTTTTGGAAGTATTTGTGAGTCACGGGGACTCAGCAATCTCACACCCTCACGATCAAGACTATTTAAGCTTATAGGAAGGGTAAAAGGTATGAGGTGGAGCTGCAGCAAGCGACTAGCATGTATGGTGGCTAACATACGCAAATGAGAGCGAGAAGAGAAGGCAAAAGCACGATCGAACAACTATGATCAAGAAGTGATCCTAGAACAACCTACGTCAAGCATAACTCCAACACCGTGTTCACTTCCCGGACCCCCCCGGAAAGAGACCATCACGGTTACACACGCGGTTGATGTATTTTAATTAAGGTCAACTTCAGGTTTTCTACAATCGGACATTAACAAATTCCCATCTGCCCATAACCGCGAGCACGGCTTTTGAAAGTTCAAAACCCTATAGGGGTGTCCCAACTTAGCCCATCACAAGCTCTCACGGTCAACGAAGGATATTCCTTCTAGCGGGAAGACCCGATCAGACTCGGAATCCCAGTTACAAGACATCCTCGACAATGGTAAAACAAGTCCAGCAAAGCCGCCCGATGTGCCGACATCTTGATGGGAGCTGCACATATCTCGTTCCCAGGGCAACACCGGATAGGTCAAGCTACGAGTAAAACCAGCCCTCAAGTTTCCCCGAGGTGGCCCCGTAGGCTGCCCATTTCGGACCAACACTTAGACAAGCACTGGCTCGGGGGGGGGGGTTTAAAATAAAGATGACCCTTGGGCTGGCCTAACCCAAGGGAAAAAGAGGCTAGGTGGTGAATGGTAAAACCAAGGTTGGGCCTTGCTGGAGGAGTTTTATTCAAAGCGAACTGTCAAGGGGTTTCCATTATAACCCAACCGCGTAAGGAACGCAAAATCTGGGAACATAACACCGATATGACGGAAACTAGGGCAGCAAGAGTGGAACAAAACACCAGGCATAAGGCCGAGCCTTCCACCCTTTACCAAGTATATAGATGCATTAGTTAAATAAGAGATATTGTGATATCCCAACAAGTAAACATGTTCCAACAAGGAACAACATCTCCATGTTCCAACAAGGAACAAACTTCAATCTTCACCTGCAACTAACAACGCTATAAGAGGGGCTGAGCAAAGCGGTAACATAGCCAAACAACGGTTTGCTAGGACAAGGTGGGTTAGAGGCTTGGTTCAACAATATGGGAGGCATGATAAGCAAGTGGTAGGTATCGCAGCATAGGCATAGCAAAAGAGCGAGCAACTAGCAAGCAAAGATAGAAGTGATTTTGAGGGTATGGTCATCTTGCCTGAAATCCCGCAAGGAAGAAGAACGAGTATGTCGTGGTTTTGTCACGGCAGATGTCATCGTGAAAGGACTTAGTCGTGGAGCCATCGCAACGGGTTAGCTTGAAGGGGTTAAAGCGGACACAGGGACGCAAGAGAGTTTATACTAGTTCGGCCCCTTCGATGAAGGTAAACGCCTACATATAGTTGTGATGGAATTGATGGGGTTTCGATGACCAGGGAGCAAACAAGCTTGGCCTAAGTCTCGAGTTGTTGTCTGTTGTCCTTGAACCGCCGCCGGGTCGTCCCCTTATATACACGGGTGACGCCCGTCGGTTCATAGAGTCCCAATACCGGCTCATAGATGTGTCCGGTTTGGTCTCTACTTATTCCTAACTTACAAGACAAGTTACATACCAACGCCGGTTTACGGCTACAGGCCTTGAACCGACTATGGGCCTTGAGCCCTTATCTGAATTCTTGGGCTTTAACATAGTTAACTACTGATGAAGTTAACCCGGCCCAGATAGGCCGGTTTACGCCCAGTAGTGATATCCCCAACATTAGGCCCCAGATTGATTTGAACAGGTTCATGTCAATCCTTAGCAAAAATCTTCATCTTCAACATCTTCTTGTAGTTTGTTGAACTTCCATGATGTCATCTTCTCTGGTCGTTGTAAACCGGCGTGACGTCACCTGTTATAAAGAAACTTATCCATGATACCTTTTTTGTTTAATAGGCCTGCGACAATCGAGGCGACAGCTTTGTTTCCAAATCCACGATCCCTTGATTTTCGTGCCTGACACATGCCCCTTGCCTTATAAATAGGACCAAAGGGTCATTTCTTTTTCCCCTTCGTGCCCTTATGCTTCATCTTCCCCGCGTCGTCCAGCTTCGGAGCTCCGCCGCCGTCGACGACCTCTGCTCCAACCTTGGCCGCTGCATCACCCTGATTGTACCAGAGCATCGCAGTGACCTTCTGCTTCTTCCTCGGCTCCGGTGAGTTCTTCACCTTTTCCTTCGTAGATCCGTTCTAGGGTTTCCAAGTTCTTCAGTGTTCATCGTCTGCTTCATACTCATATGATAGATCTTAGATGAACCTGTGAACCTTTGCTCTATGTAGCGGTAGTTTTTAGCATCCACCCTCACTTACATGCCTCAAGACCATAGATCTACTTGTATCTCTGCCCATTGATTCGGTACTGTTCTTTTTTGAACCTTGAATATTTTCCTTCTTTTCTGAACTTGCTTCAGATCCGTCGCTGTAGAGAAATCTTGTGAAATCTGTTTCTGTACACTTACCCATCCGCAATCTCAACTGTTTCAATGCTTAGATCCGGCGGTTTAACTTGGTGTAGAAAAAATTAACAAACCGGTATATACCATTAGTCCCCTTGTTGAACCACCAGATGTTGTTGCTTCATAAAACTCCGGTTTAGATAGAGCTGTCTCCAGTTTAACATTGTACATACCAGTGTACTTTAATCAATGCATTCTTGAACCGGAATCACCTATCTTGTAGATTTCATCATGGCCAAGCAAGTATATGAGTGCAACTGGGTTCCTTCTCGCGTCATAGAGACTCAACTGAACAATTTAGTTCTGATCGGCGCTTTAGGCAGCAAAAATACCATCCATTGGAGGGTCCCTGGCAAAGAATGCCCTCCCACACCTCAAGAAGGAGAGGTCGTCCTTTTCGTAGATCACTTAGCCCGGGGCTTTAAGCCGCCCGGTTGTAAATTTTACCAGGACGTTTTAGCCAATTTTCAACTCCGCCCACAAGACACTGGCCCCAACTCTGTTACAAACATGTGTCACTTCCAAGTGCTCTGTGAGGTGTTCTTTCAAGAGGAGCCCACAGTGGAGTTGTTCAGAGACTGCTTCCATCTAAACCGCCGCACTAAGTTTACTGACGGTTCCAATACGGAATTGGGTGGTGTGGCGATTCAGAAAAGGAAAGAGGTCACATACCCTCACGCCAAACTGCACAGCCACCCCAAAGAGTGGAATCAAACATGGTTCTATTGCAAAGACACCTCCCCTGCTGGTGAAAATCCTTTGCCTGGCTTTCGTCCGGAGCGGCTTAGCAATACACACCCCTTTCGCAAAGGTTGACTGCCAAGGAGAGAAGCAAATACGCTCCTCAACTGTCCAAGCTCAGAGCCTTCATGGCCAATGGTTTAACAAGAGTTGATCTCGCTCACTGTTGGATATTGTGGAGCATACTGCCCCTTAGTCAGCGCTCCAGTTTGATGTGCGAATATACTGGCAGTGTTGATGACCCACTGCGACATGCTAACATCCAGCTCACCGACGAAGAAATCACAGAGGCTGTGAATAAAATGCTGAATGAACCGGAACACGTCTGTGCTCGAACTGGCCTGCTTCCCGTCTGTGCCACCAACAAACCGCCAGTTGTAAGAGTTTGATTTTTCTTTTTACTGAACCTGTTATTGATATATCTGGTCATTGTTTAATATCAATGTCTGTTTAAACAGGGGAATGATCCGTTTTGGAGCAAGAAACTTCCACAGGAGAAGCCATAAAAAACAGACAAACCGGAATGACCAACCCGGCCAAAGACTAAAGTCGTGAAACGGCCTGCTCATAAGAAGAAAACCACTGCATCTTCTGATCCGGCCCCTGATGATGATGTGGGTAATCCGGACCTTGAGGTAGAGCTTGACTCACTTGGCTTATTTTTCATGCGCCTTATTGATGATGATATTTGTCAGGATGATGCCGAAGCCAGCCATGCTGATGCTGCAGAGGTAATTACTCTCTCTTCCGATTCAGACCCTTTGCCTTCACTAAAAATCCGTCAGGCCAACCAGAAGGTTAAATTTTCTCATCCTCTTGCTTACTTGGATCCCAAATTTCTTATGAAGACCCAACAACACGAAGCTCGCTGCACAACCCGGCACAGTGTCCAGGTAGTTACCTCCGCCGGTTTACCGAACAGTCCGGTTCGGAAATGCCGTTCAAAGGTCTCTAATTTGCTTGTCAGTGCTTGTCCTAAAGCGGGCTGTTTTCGTCAACCTCTTAATCCATATGACTCCGATTATCAGGTTACTTCCCACTCATCCTCTGGCGAGTCATCGGCTACTCAGCTGCCACTGCTCAAAACGGTGCTTGGGTAAGCTATACTTATCATAATATTTCCGGTACATCACCTTGGAACATATGCTGTATTTGACTTTGTTATTCCTTTCAGGGCCAAGCCTAGGCCGAGCAAGAAGGCTCGCCTGGATAAAGCGGCTGAGGAGGATGCCGTCCCTGAACCGGGTAAAACACCAGATCTTGAAGCGGCTATTCCTGAAGATATACCCAATGATCCACCATAGCAAGATGACGATTTTATTGCTGAAGAAAGGCCTATTGATACCTCAAGTCCTGTCAACCAGCCCACAAGCCCCATCCGGTTTGGAAGATCCACCAGTCCATCCCAGCTTGCTGACAAACCGACTGCGCCAGTGCAAACCGGTGATGCTAAGGATGATGAAGTTGTAATTACTGGCATTGGCCGTACAGAGCCCAGCAACCCTGTTGTTTTATCCAAGCATACCGCCAAAGAAGAATTTGCTGCCATGGGCAAAGGCAAGTGGAATGTTGACTTGGCGACCTATGCTGCTCTGAATGTCCAAGATCTTCATTCTGGCTACCTGAACCGACTGTATACCAGCTGTGATTATGAAGCTGGTCTGGTGAATATGATGAAAGAGAAATTTGAGGTAACTTTCATGTACTTTTTCCTATTTGGATATTTCAATCTTGTTAACTCTCCTAGCCCCCAAGGGCCGGTTTAGAATCTTCATCCAAACTGGGACTTGCTAATATAAATCCCAATGCTTCGGAATTCGCTGATGTAGCCCCCAAGGGCCGGTTCAACTTAGTGTAGTTAAACCGGGACTTGCTAATATAAATCCCAATGCTTCGGAATTCGCTGATGTAGCCCCCAAGGGCCGGTTCAACTTAGTGTAGTTAAACCGGGACTTTAAGTAATTGAGATCTCCGCATCAGAATTTATTCGAGCAAATAGCCATTAGCCCCCAAGTGCCAAGTTGAATACTTGTATTGATCTTGGGACTTTATAATCAAGTGAATTATGAAGATCAAATAGGCATTAGCCCCCAAGTGCCAAGTGCATAACTTGTTATGTGGTCGGTGCTTCAATTCTTGCACTGCTTGCTGCATCATATAACTGTCTGTATAAAGGCTGAGCTGAAGACAAAAGAAAACCAAGTTGTCGATCTCCAAGAAAATCTGAAGTCCCAACAAGATGAAACCTCCAAAGCAAAAGAGGAATTAACTAGCGCTTTAAGTGCCATGGAACAGCTTAAGGAGGGCTTCAAGAAAGAGCGGGCGGATTGGGCCACTGAAAAATCCGCTTTAACCAAACGAGCAGAAGATGCCGAGGCTGCACTGAAACCGGTGGTGGACGAACTGACCAGCATAAAGCGGCATGTGCATGCCATGACCGCTGCTATCTTTGGTAAGCTGGTTTGATTTCTGGATTGATTCGGCCGTCTTATAGAGCTGCCGGTTTGTTAACCCTTTGCAATATTTTAGGGACACACATTGGTCACTTGGGGTCAGATGTGCGGAAGAAATTGAAAGCCGCCTACACATTGATCGAACAACTGTACACTGGTGCACAACGGATCATCTGTACTGCATCCCACAACAATCTGGCGCCCACTTTGATTCAGGACACTCTGAAGAGACTCTCAATGCTTCCTGCCCGGGTTGAAGAGCTAAAGAAATCTGCTGCTCGAACCGGTGCGATCAATGCCTTAATCCGGGCAAAAGCTTGGGTGCCGGATTTTGATCCTGTTGAAGCGGCTCAGGGCTATCCCAGCTTGAAGGAAGACGGGTCAGAGTTTAGTGAAGCGGATCTGCGAGCAATAAACCGGGAGGTGCGTCCGCTAGCTTGTCAATTGGTTGAAAAAGCAGACTTGTCTGATTATCAAGCCCAATATGACAACCAAAACAAGCGAGTAGTTGCACCAATTCCTGAAGCAGAAAATCTTATCCCTCCAATCCGTAAGCATACTTACGCTCCCGATATTGAACCGTCATTGCTGATCCATGATGAAGCTGTCTTTCGAGAATTAATGGGAATCGACTGGACAACTGTTGATTTCCAGCCGGTGGGTAGAGAAACTGAAGTTGAAGCGGCGCGGGATGACCCACAACCATCAGGCCAGGCTGGTGACCAAGCTGGAACCGGAAGCCGGTTTAAACTGTCTCTCCTTTGAAAAACAATGATCTTATTTTGGGCACCGTGTTGCCTTGTAATAGGCTAGCCGATACTCTTGATTTTGATATGCCTTCATGCATAATTACTGCAACTTGTTCTTCCTTTGGGTGATGAACTTTCCAATGTATTTTCTGGAATATAAAAAAATCTTAAACTGCCACCGCGGTTGTACCGTCAGGCGGAGTATGATGTCTGCATATATCAAATCAAAATATCTGAAATTTAAGCATATGATCAAATCTTTGAGATACATAATACCTGCCATCGTTGGGCATGAAGTTGGCTTAGCCAATCTTGAAGCGGAGGTTTATAAACCCACACTGTTGGAGGAGATAGCAGCTCCTGTATATATATAATGCCGGTTTACCATGTAAACCATGCCAGGTTATAATAAAACACCGTGTTACTCTGTAATAAGATGTTAATAAAAAATCAAACCGGGCAAATAGTCTCCGGATTATAAATGGACCGTGTTCCGTCAATTGACAGTTTGAACCGGCTTAAAACTTTATCGGTTTAAAAAACACAACAGAAAGAAAGAAATATCTATAAAAGAAAATTGTGAAGCAAAGGCAATGATAAAACCGTTTGCAAAAAGAGGCTTTATTTGAGCTGATCAGATGGCGTTACCATGGTCGGACACGACCAAGCTCCCGATAGGTGTAGCTATGGTTCAAGTCAGCCAGGTCCGCAAATGAAACTGTGGCATTTATGTCGATCAAGAGGCGTGGAAATGGTTCGGGTTCGACCAAGCCCCCAAGTGATTCTGTGGCCTTAGGCCGATCAAGAGGCGTGACTGGTTCAGACGTGACCAAGTCCCCAAGTGATCTGGTGGCTCTCGCCTATCAAGAGGTGTTGCATTAGTTCGGACACGACCAAGCCCCCAAGTGATATAACATGATGCTTTGAAAAGCTAACTCAAGGGGTGATCTGGAGGCCGCTTTAGAACAACTCCGTGTAACCACACGTGATGTAAAAGCACAGATACCCCGCTTTAGTTGAGGTTCCAGTTTATTATATTTAATCATAATATATACATCGTCGTAATATGTACATAAGTAGAGCCAATGGCTCAGGTATAGTAAGGCCGAAGATGAGCTATGTTCCACCGCCTGTTGGTCTCCTCTTCTGTTGTACGTGAGTCTTTATGCTCTCGAATATCGATCAGATAGTATGACCCGTTGTGCAGATTCTTGCTGACCACGAAAGGTCCCTCCCAAGGTGGGGATAGCTTATGCATACCAGTCTGATCTTGGATGAGCCGAAGCACCAAATCTCCTTCCTGAAAGGTTCTGGTTCTGACTCGACGACTGTGATAACGACGAAGATCCTGTTGGTAAATCGCCGAGTGGGCAGCTGCTATGTCACGTTCTTCATCCAACAAGTCCAAAGTGTCTTGCCGTGCTGTATTGTTTTCCGCTTCGACATAAGCCGCCACACGAGGTGAGTCATGACGGATATCACTGGGGAGAACCGCCTCCGCTCTGTAGACCATGAAGAACGGTGTGTATCCTGTTGATCTGTTGGGTGTAGTATTGATGCTCCATAACACAGATGGTAAATCTTCTACCCAACAACCCGGTGTTCTCTGCAAAGGAACCATAAGCCGGGGCTTGATGCCTCTCAAGATCTCTTGATTAGCCCTTTCTGCTTGACCATTGGACTGTGGGTGTGCCACTGATGAAACGTCAAGCCGGATGTGCTCCCGTTCGCAGAACTCCTTCATGACACCCTTAGACAAATTGGTACCATTATCTGTGATGATGCTGTGTGGAAAGCCAAACCGGAAAATCACTTTTTTGATGAACTGAACCGCCGTGGCCGCATCACACTTGCTAACGGGTTCTGCCTCCACCCACTTTGTAAACTTGTCAACCGCCACCAGGAGGTGGGTCTTCTTATCTTTGGACCTTTTGAAAGGCCCAACCATATCCAGCCCCCAAGTCGCAAATGGCCAAGTAATTGGAATCATTCTCAATTCTTGAGCCGGCACATGAGCACGTCTTGAAAACTTTTGGCAACCGTCACATCGTCTGACCAGATCCTCCGCATCAGCATGAGCAGTTAACCAATAGAAGCCATGGCGAAACGCTTTAGCCACCAAAGATTTTGAACCGGCGTGGTGACCACAATCTCCTTCATGGATCTCACGCAAAATTTCACAGCCTTCTTCAGGAGACACACAGCGTTGAAACGCCCCTGATACACTGCAATGATGCAACTCGCCATTGACAATAGTCATGGACTTGGACCACCGGATTATCTGTCGGGCCAGAGTCTCATCCTCTAGTAATTCGCCTCGGTTCATGTACGCCAGGTAAGGAAGCGTCCAATCCGGAATGACATGAAGAGTTGCCACCAATTGAGCCTCCAGATCAGGAATAGCCAAATCCGCTTCACTAGGGAGCTTGACCGACGGGTTGTGCAACACATCCAGAAAAACATTGGGCGAGACCGGTTTGCGCTGAGAGCCGAGCCGGCTTAAAGTGCCCGCCGCTTCATTCTTCCGTCGGTCCACGTGGTCCACCTGATAGCCTTTAAAGTGACCTGCAACAATATCCACCTCACGACGATATGCTGCCATGAGTGGGTCCTTGGAATCCCAAGTGCCGGACACTTGTTGAGCCACGAGGTCCGATTCATCGAAGCACTTAACTCGACTTAGATTCATCTCCTTAGCCATCCGGAGACCATGGAGCAAGGCTTCATACTCAGCTGCATTGTTAGTACAAGGGAACATTAAGCGGAGAACGTAACAAAACTTATCACCTCGTGGGGAAGTTAATACGACTCCAGCCCCCGAGCCTTCCAATTGCCTGGATCCGTCAAAATGGATGGTCCAATATGTGTGATCTGGCTTTTCTTCAGGTGCTTGTAGCTCCGTCCAATCATTGATGAAATCAATAAGTGCTTGAGACTTAACCGCCGTCCGAGGCACATACTTCAACCCATGCGGCCCAAGCTCTATAGCCCACTTGGCAATCCGGCCAGTCGCTTCCCGGTTGTGGATGATATCCCCCAAGGGAGCAGAACTGACCACCGTAATGGGGTGCCCTTGGAAGTATTGCTTGAGCTTCCGGCTTGCCATAAAAACTCCATATACCAGCTTCTGCCAATGCGGATACCTTTGCTTGGACTCAATGAGTACCTCGCTGATATAATAGACCGGACGTTGAACCGTATGCTCCTTGCCTGCCTCTTTTTGCTCCACCACAATAGCCACACCGACCGCACGAGCATTAGCAGCAACATATAGCAGCAACGGCTCCTTGTCCATGGGAGCGGCGAGCACAGGCGGATTGGCCAATTGCCGCTTTAAGTCCTCAAATGCTTTGTCAGCAGCAGAACTCCAGACGAATTGATCCGTCTTCTTCAACATCTGATACAAAGGGATTGCCTTCTCACCAAGGCGGCAGATAAATCGGCTTAATGCGGCAATCCGGCCTGCCAGGCGTTGAACATCGTTGATACACTTCGGTTTAGCCAGGGAGGTGATGGCTGTGATCTTCTCCGGATTAGCCTCGATTCCCCTGTTGGACACCGGAAAACCCAATAACTTGCCTGCCGGTACAACAAAGACACACTTGGCTGGATTAAGCATCATCTTGTACGTCCTCAGGTTATCAAAGGTTTCCTTCAAGTCGTCAACCAGAGTCTCCTTCTCCCTTGACTTAACCACGATATCATCCACATAAGCATGTACATTACGAGCAATCTGCTTGTGAAGACAATTTTGTACACACCGTTGATAAGTTGCCTGGGCACTCTTGAGCCCAAAGGGCATAGACACATAGCAGAAGGCTCCAAAGGGAGTTATGAATGCCGTCTTCTCCTGGTCCTTAACTGCCATTTTGATCTGATGATAGCCAGAATATGCATCCAAAAATCTCAGACGCTCACAACCCGCCGTAGCATCAATAATTTGATCAATACGGGGGAGGGCAAAAGGATCTGCTGGACAAGCCTTATTAAGATCTGTGTAATCCACAAACATGCGCCAGGTGCCGTTTTTCTTAAGGACCAGCACCGGATTGGCAAGCCACTCAGGGTGGAAGACTTCAATAATAAAGCCAGCTGCTAAGAGCGTGGCTACCTCTTCTCCAATCGCCTTGCATCTTTCTTCGTTAAACCGGCAGAGGAACTGTTTCACCGGTTTGTATTTAGGATCCACATTAAGGGTGTGCTCAGCGAGTTGCCTCGGTACACCTGGCATGTCAGAGGGCTTCCATGCAAAAATGTCCCGATTCTCACGGATGAACTCAATGAGCGCGCTTTCCTATTTCGGATCCAAGTTGGCGCTGATGCTGAACTGCTTGGACGAATCGCCAGGCACGAAGTCAACAAGCTTAGTTTCAGCTGCCGATTTGAACTTCAGGGCTGGATCATGCTCCGTAGTTGGCTTCTTTAATGGAGTCATGTCCGCCGGATCAACATTGTCCTTATAATACTTCAGCTCCTCGGTGGCACAAACCGACTCTGCGTAGGCCGCATCTCCTTCCTCACACTCCAAAGCGATTTTACGGCTTCCGTGAACCGTTATTGTCCCCTTGTAACCCGGCATCTTGAGCTGCAAATACACATAACAGGGCCGTGCCATAAACTTGGCGTAGGCCGATCGCTCAAACAGGGCGTGATACGGACTTTGGATTTTCACCACTTCAAACGTCAATGTTTCCGACCTGGAATCATGATCATCTCCAAAGGCCACTTCCAGAGCTATCTTACCAACAGGATATGCTGACTTGCCAGGTACCACACCGTGGAACACCGTATTGGACGGTTTGAGATTTTTATCTGTTAGTCCCATACGATGGAAGGTCTCATAGTACAAGATATTAATGCTGCTCCCTCCATCCATGAGCACCTTGGTGAACTTGTAACCTCCCACCCGAGGCGCCACCACCAGAGCCAACTGACCCGGATTATCAACCTGGGGAGGGTGATCCTCTCTGCTCCATATGATTGGTTGTTCAGACCAGCGTAGATAACGGGGCACGGCCGGTTCAACAGAGTTGACTGCCTGCCTCTGAACCTTCCGGTCTCGCTTGTCCAAGCTAGTGGTGAAAACATGGTACTGCCCACTATTCAACTGCTTTGGGTTGCTCTGGTAACCCGACTGTTGCTGTTGCTGGTTGTAACCACCCTGGTTGTTCTGATTATTTTGATTGTTATGTCCGCCCGGATTACCATTAAATCCTGAACCGGAATTTCCTCCACCGTATCCCGGCCCGGATCCTGAGCCACCGCCGAAGCTGTGATCATACCGGAAAGCATTAGAATTCTTGATTTCCTGCATAATGAAGCAATCCTTCCAAAGGTGGTTTGCTGGCACCTCCTTCGTCCCATGCTTTGGACATGGCTGGTTCAATAGATAATTTAAGCGGTCTGGGTTAGGGTTAGGCGCTCCACTGCGATTCGGTGGTTTACCCTTGCGTCGCTGACCCTTGTCCTGCGCATTGGTATTATCCACGAAGTCCATGTTGCCATCCGCTTTATGCTTGCCTCCGTTACCGTTACCTGCCAAGTGGTGCTGTTGACCTTTGGAGTTGTTGTTCTTCTTTCCCTTCCCTGTCTTGTCATCATCAGACTCGGGATCCTTGGTACTATCAGAATCAGCATACTTTACCAAGGCAGCCATGAGGGTCCCCATGTCAGTGCAATGGCGCTTCATCCGTCCCAACTTCAGCTTTAGGGGCCCAAACCGGCAGTTGCCTTCTAGGGTTATAACCGCGGTGTCAACGTTAATGCGGTCTGATGAATGCAGAACCTGCGAGACCCGGCGCACCCAATGATTCGTCGATTCTCCTTCCTCCTGGACACAGGCGGCTAAGTCCACTATCGACATAGGCTGCTTACATGTATCCTTGAAGTTACTGATAAACCGGGCTCGTAATTGGGCCCATGAACTGATAGAATTGGCCAGTAAGCTTTTTAACCAAGTGCGGGCCGTTCCTTCAAGCATCATGGTGAAGTACTTCGCACATGCTGCATCATCCACATCAAGCATCTCCATGGCCATCTCATAGCTCTCCACCCATGTCTCTGGGGGTTGATCCGCCGTGTAAGTTGGTACCTTGCGCGTGCCCTTGAAATCTTGGGCATGCGCACATTGCGTAAAGCGGGGACAAGGCAAGGCACCCCCAAAGAACTAGAAGTACCACCAGGTTCGACCGAGATAGTTGGACGAACCGGCGTAAGCTGCCGAGCCTGATACTATGCGGCTAACTCGGCCTCCCTGCACGCTCGGGCCCGGTCCACCACTTCCTGAGCGTTATCAGCACCACCCGCCGGGTTGTTGCCCCGGGGTGCTCCCCATCGTTCATTACTTGACACGGTCGGTTCATCCATACGCCTGCTATAGCTCCGGCTTGGACGAGGGGTCGAGTGGATCCGGTCGCGGCTGTACGAGTATGCTTCCTGTTGGACCAAAGCTGTCCTAAGAAGCTCCTTGACCCGTCGCGTCTCTACCGCCTGCGGCGAGTCACCTTCAATTGGAATGGCCTCCAGCCGTGCAGCAGCGGCAACGAGATTGTCCATCGGGTTGGAGTAGTGACCCGGAGGTGTTGAAACAGCCTGAGGTATAACAGTGTTTTGACGAGGCAGATCCATCTGACGGGGCTGAACCGTCGCGACGGTCTCAGGAGCTTCTGCCCGGTTTCCCTCCAGCGGGTTACTGGTTCCTGCTCCTGGGGTGTTGAAAAGGTCTCTGGCCTCGAAAACCGAAGGCAAACGGGATCGGTACTTCCTCTTCATGACTTCATGCGACGCGTTCTGGTCCAACATGAGCCTGTAGGCTTGTGCGTCTAAAGCGGCCCACTCTGCGGTCATCCTGGCATTCTCAGCTGCCAGGTACGCCTTGGCTTGGGTGATCTGTTCCGTCACCTTTGCAATCTCTGCATTGTGGACGTCCTGATCCGCCGGGTTAGCTTCTGCCATAAGCACAGCCAATGCGTCAAATAGATCTGATAGAACTTGAGCCGGCGGGCATACAGAGCTTCCTGCCCCGGCAGCTGTCGCCGCTACTGAACCGGAGGCTATTGGCATAGCGGTCGAAGAATGAAGCGCTGCTTGTGTGCCGGCCATGAATATTCCAACTCAGTTGGGTAGATCAGAGGGGTCCGGAATACTGTCGCCATCGGAACAGCCCCCAATCTGGCCATCTTGTAGTTGATATAGAGATTCGGTTCTCCGGTTGATGACTCGTCAACGGAATAGACGACGGTCTCGCCACGAGATTCCGATACATCCTCATAACTTCCTCCATGGATGACTCCCACGAAGGCACGCTTCATGGCCGGTTTAACCCGGGCGGATCGCGCACGCTGAGCCGTTTCAACGGAGTCGGTGCAGATGTCCGGCTCAGGGCCCGGTTCACCGATCTTGCCGATGAAAACGTGTATGCCACCAAAGGGGACCCGGTACCCGTACTCAACTGAGCCGGCCTCGGGGCCCCAGCCTGCATCATCGATGTAGAGCTTGCCGCGACGACTCTTAGTCATTCGGCCCACAGCGTAGCCCTCGAGTCCTTCAAAGCAGCCCTCCAAGAACTTGAAACCATCGTGCGATAGCCCCACGGTGGGCGCCAACTGTCGTGGTTTTGTCACTGCAGATGTCCTCGTGAAAGGACTTAGTCGTGGAGCCATCGCAACGGGTTAGCTTGAAGGGGTTAAAGCGGACACAGGGACGCAAGAGAGTTTATACTAGTTCGGCCCCTTCGATGAAGGTAAAAGCCTACGTCTAGTTGTGATGGAATTGATGGGGTTTCGATGACTAGGGAGCAAACAAGTTTCGCCTAAGTCTCGAGTTGTTGTCTGTTGTCCTTGAACCG
Source organism: Triticum dicoccoides (assembly GCF_002162155.2). NCBI lineage: Eukaryota > Viridiplantae > Streptophyta > Magnoliopsida > Poales > Poaceae > Triticum > Triticum dicoccoides. The sequence goes on from NC_041380.1 coordinate 349,912,048, forward strand.
CCACCGGGTCGTCCCCTTATATACACGGGTGACGCCCATCAGTTCACAGAATCCCAACACCGGCTCATAGACGTGTCCGGTTTGGTCTCTACTTATTCCTAACTTACAATACAAGTTACATACCAATGCCGGTTTATGGCTACAGGCCTTGAACCGACTATGGGCCTTGAGCCCTCATCTGCCTTCTTGGGCTTTAACATAGTTAACTACTGACGATGTTAACCCGGCCCAGATAGGCCGGTTTACGCCCAGTAGTGGTATCCCCAACATAGTCCATGAAGAAGACAAACAAACGAAGACGAACGAATCCTGACAAACGCGACGTTATCAGAACCAACCCGAAGAAGCAACACCGGAAAGAAGCAAACATCATAGTAAATAACCACCACATAAACATGGCATGATGCACAACCAAGTAAAATGCAAGTCCGTTTAAATATGCATGACATGGCAAAGTGCAACAACCAAAACTACAAATTAAGTGGAGCTCAATATGCAAGGGGTTGCGTATTGACGGAACACCACATCAATTATTTAGTTCTCTCTCGGTTATGTACTCAACAATATTAAATGTTGTTTAAACATGGCAAGAGGTGAAGCATAACAAAACTATACCATCTAAACAATTTAAATGGGGCCGGGTATAATAAACAACAAACCCGGTAAATCCCCATATGCATTAGTAATTTAATGCAAACAACAATTTTAACCAATCTTGAAGTTGTTATCATGATGCGGACGACATGTGCAAGTTTATGCAAGTTTTAAGGAAAGTAGACAATGACAAGATATGAGGCATTTGTCGCCATGGCGGAAGGAAAAGGGGTGCCACGGCGGCGAAACGGAAACGGTGCCACGGCAACATTCCGGTTCCGGTAATTCGATTGAGATACCGATGCAAAGGAGAAGTGTGCGGATGCGTGCAAAAGATGGTGGGGCGTTCCCGAGTTCCGGGTGTCCCATGAGTCGACGACGGTGACAAGGCAAAAGAGGGGCAACGTGCACCGACAATTCGGGCACGGCGCAAGCTCGAGCATCTCATACATCACACATGCATTCATTCACGGGCGGCGTCTCGAGGGTTATACCTTCGAAGCGTGTGTTATCAGAGGGGGTTCGAGTTCGATGCGGTGTAGGGGAAATAAACATTCTCGGGACATCGAGGGAAGTAGTGGTTCACGCGACGGTAGTCGAAGTAGTCGTCCTATCGTTCATCGGCGATCATCGGAGCGGTAGTGGAAGTAGAGGCTCACGACGTCTTGTCGAAAATCACGGCGGCGGTAGTTGTAGACATGGTTCGGAGTGGTACTTGCATCTTCGGACTTGTCGGTCTCGATTCTTGCGACGGTAGCGGTATACGTCTCGTTTTTGGAGATGTACTTGGGGTCATTTGAACTTGTCGCTCTTGTCATCTCGAAGGGGTGCTTGACGTTGTTAGCGATTCTGAAGACGACGGTAGAGGTACACTTGTTGTAGGGGTACTTGTCGAATCCACAGCGACGGTAGTGGTACAAACATTCTCGCGGTACTTGGGTCGTCGTGGAACTTGGCACATCCAAAGGGAATTTGACGGGTCCGAGGTCTCCGGCCATAGTGGTACTTGGCGTCTCGTCGGGTAGTCATTTGTTGTAGTCGGACTTGACAAAAAAACACACCGGCTGTAGTTGTGGCACTTGGCGTTCTCGTCCTTGTCGATCCAAAACAATGCAAGCTAAAAAGGCCTCTGGTGGGCAGCAGCAAGGCCGGGCGGTGCGTGAGCAGTGATAAGAGGCGGGCACGGGGCTTGCTGACGCGGGAAGAAGGAGGGCAAGGGCAGGGAGGCCCTGGTGGGGTGGGGACGAAGCAGCATGGACTTATGGAGGACCACAGGCGCGCGAGGAGGCAAGATGGTGCGGCGGCAGCACAGGAACGGCGGCTCCGGCGTGGGGCTACCGGAATGTCGTCGGAGACATGGCCAGAGGCGGGCGGCGCAGCTTCCTGAGGAGCCTCGGACGGCCATGGCGGCGCTGGTCGCCGGCATCAGGCTGCGTGGCCTGCGGGCAGGCAGCGAGGGCGAGGAGGCAGTCCCAGACACGTGGAAGGGCAGCAAGGCGCCGGGTCGTGCGCGGGTGGCCTTCCTGATGGAGCTCGGTGGCGGCGAAGGCATGGGACGTGCGGCGGCGAGGGTGTGTGGCCATGGGGATCGGGATCCCCCTCCTGGTCACGCTAAGAGGGAGGGAGGAAGCGAGAGGAGGGAGGAGCGAGAGGAAGAGGGAGGTTGGCGGCGCTGGTAGGAGAAGGAGGCGGGGCATCGAGGGAGAGATGCGGTGCGAGCGAGGGAAAGTTTGGGATCGAGCGCTCAGCTCTCCCTGTGGCGGCGCGAGGGGAGAAGCTCCCTGGAGCTAGGGTTAGCTGTAGGTAGGGGCTGGGCCTTAGAGGCCAGCGCTGGAGTGGGCCTAGGGAGGCCCAAGTGGGCCGCGGCTGGCCTGAGGTGTAGGTGGGCCTAAATGGCCTGTTGGGCACCCTCTCTCCCACTCAAAAGAGAAAAAAACAGAGATAAGGAAGAAAAGAAAGAAAGGATAGGGGACGAAGTTGGACGCACGGATAATTTTCCCGGACTCACAAAAATGTGCTTTTCCGAAAAAATAGAAAAAGGCCATGATTGAAAGATTTAAATTCAAACTCATTTGATTTAAATTCAAATGATTTGAATAGGAAGTGAGGGTAGGGAAGGTCCAAAAAAATGTTCGGATTTTTGGTGGAGCTCCGGAAAAAGATAAATGAATTTATGGGCGAAGTTTGAGGAGCAAACTCGAATCAGAGAAGACATGTGATTATTTGTAAGTGTGTTTATGGGTGATCCCGAAAATGGAATATTTAATATAGCTCCATAATATCGGGAGGATATGTTGTAAAGAGAATCACCATGTGAATTCCCTCAGTTTAAATGGACCGAAGATCCATACGGTTTATTTATTTGAATTGCAAAAGATTGATGGCATGATGACATGATGACATGATGCAATGCACATGATGCAACGAACCAAAACGAAATCACCCGACAACACTCAGAAACATGGAAGGCATCTGAAGCTCCGGTCTTGGGGCGTCACAAATATCAAATGTCTATGATGGGAGAGTTGAAATTCTTCTTAGGTCTTCAAATTCGTCAACAACGCAATGGCATGTTCATATCTCAGGAGAAATACCTCAAGGATGTACTGAGGAAATTCGGCATGCAAGATTGCAAAGGCGTCAAAATTCCTATGCCCACAAATGGCCATCTGTGCACTGATGAAAATGGTATTGACTTCGATCATAAGGTATACCGCTCCATGATAGGTTCTTTATTGTACTTATGTGCATCTAGGCCAGATATAATGCTTAGTGTTTACATGTGTGACCGATTTCAAGCTACACCGAAGGAATCACACCATAAGGCTATGAAGCATATTCTTCAATATCTAGCTCACACACCTACACTTGGATTATGGTACCCTAAGGGCTCGGCTTTTGATCTCATTGGATATTCCGACTCTGACTATGCTGGTGATCGTGTGGACCACAAGTCAACATCTGGTACATGTCATTTCCTCGGACGATCTTTGGTCTGTTGGTCCTCGAAGAAACAGAACTGCGTATCACTATCTACTGCTGAAGCTGAGTACATTGCCGCTTGTTCTTGCTGTGCCCAATTGCTATGGATGAAGCAAACTCTCAAGGACTACGGCGTCAACATGAAGAATGTGCCTCTCTTCTGTGACAATGAGAGTGCCATCAAGATTTCTCACAACCCAGTTCAGCACTCGAAGACAAAGCACATTCAGATTCGTCATCATTTTCTTCGTGATCATGTGTTGAAGGGCGACATTTCTATTGAGCATGTGAAGACTGAAGAACAGCTAGCCGATATCTTCACAAAGCCCTTGGATGAGAAGAGATTTAGCAAGTTGCGGTGTGAGCTAAATATCCTAGAATCTTCGAATGTTCTTTGAAAAGGACACTCATCCTAACACTTATGCAAAATTGATGACTTAGATGTG